>NW_021635027.1:0-415465 GCF_004799145.2 Neltuma alba | reverse complement strand
ATTAATTCTAGAAAATTCTAAACTGAGTGGTTCTGAGTCCTACAAAAAGCCCTTAATTGATCTTCAAAAACAATAGTGTTAGGAACCAATTTAGTGTGAAATAGCACCAAATTTTATGGAATTTTCTAATGTTCTATTTGTCAAAAACTGTTTCTAGATTTTTAACCCTAAATTTTGGAAAATCACCATAAATTTGTACCATAGCCATATTGAGTGTTCTACCTATGGATTTAAAGCTTAGAGAGTGTAATTTAATCATGAAAAATTTCACAGTTAGACATAAATAGAAACTTAATCAAAATGCAGCTCCAAAGTCACAACTTTTAGGGTCTACAATATCCATGCACATATTAATTAGAATGCCAAAAGTCAAGGAGGTTCATCAAATATGTATCATTTTTTCCACCACTTTCTTCTTTCTCCTTGATGGTTTAGCCCCTAGGGATGGTTTTATTTGGAAGGAGTGAGATTTCATTGCAATTCTAATAGCAAGATAATCAACAATAATATCAAGATACATCATCATTAAGCATTTCAATATTTGCTATTATTGGAGAACTAATTCTACCTCATGTTGAAGCAACTCTAACATGCAATAGCTAAGGCAATTCAAAGTAAGGAGTAGCCACATATCAAACAAAATCAATCATCTTAGGTCAACCACATAATAGCAATCCACCATGCATAATAATCATTGCAATGTTAACATTAAAGATAATTAAATCTTGCTACCTTGATCCAAGTGAACCTTTGCTCTTGGTCTTGATCCTTTCCACCACAAAGTTCAAACGCTTACATCACATTTCAAAGGGGAAACCATATTACAACTCAAGCTACAACAAGACTTATTGACAATTTCTTAAGTAAACCCTTAACCCTTAATCTTGAATTTTAGAGTTTTGTTTTCATTAACCTACAAATTATCCTTTTGGGTCAAGCCTACATAAATTTTCCTGTAGAATACAAATATGATCTTGGATTTATGAAAATTAAATTCCTTCCCTTCCAAACTGTTTTGGTCGAGAGGTAGGATTTAAAATCCTAATTTTCCATCTTTAATCCCAATGCTTCCAAAACTTATCCTTAGGTTTACCTACACAATTTTTCATTTTAAACCCATTGGAAGTATCAAAACTCACAAAATCACATCTTAGGGTATAGTTCCAGATCTATCCAAATAGTACATCCAAATTCCATAACATGCAATTTTTCAATCTTAATGCAATACCACTTAAATCAAGCTATAATAAATGACTTTAATCTAGGTTTAACTAAACTCTCCTTTTTAGTCACCTTAGGGGTTCAAAATAAATAACTGGAAAGAAATACCAATAAAGTGGCATAATCAGGGTCGTATCACTTTAGGGAGTGATTGGGCCCAATTCTTCTATGTTATTTTATATCATTTTTAAGGTTTTTATCGTGATTTAGTGGCTCTTTCAATGATATTGTGGGCATTATTTAGATTAAGAGTCCTTGCTTTGAGTTAATGTCTCTGGGATGAAATTGTCATGATTGGATATTAATTGTATTCAATTGATTTTTAGAACAATTCATGCTTTAAATTATTGCTTTTCATTATAGGACACTTAAGAATTAGAGCCAAATTTAGAGACCAAAGGATTACACAGCACAAGACTCAGAGTGTTGATTCTGGACACCTTTACTGTGGCCAAGAAAACCTTTCGTCATAGTGCAATTTGAAGATGATCACAAGTGACCTCTCGGGGAGGCTTCACCATGGCAAACTTCCCCTTTGTCATGGCAAAGTCCTCGTATCAACAACATTAGATTTAGATCAGAACATTGTCACATCCAGTAATCTAGTAAATAAGAGTAAGGATATTCGTGGTAAGGGCCAGATTCATAGAAGAAACAAGGGGACACAACTCTTAAAGTTAGGGTAGTGTCGGGGTAAAAAGTATAATTTCTAAAAGTTACGGGCACAATTATATAATTTTGGAAAAATATGTTAGAAATTCCCAAAAATTATGGAATAATCATAGAAACTAGAGAAAAGCCCTCAGACATTATATTAATTTTTAAAAGGTAGAATTTTAGATTTGATGAAAAATTTATTTATTATTTTTCAGTCAGTTTTGAAAGCTTGACTAATTAAAGAAAATTAGTCAAAGGTTAATTATGGAAAAATATGTCTAAGGCTTGGAAAATTGAGGAAAAATAGGGATAATGTACCTTAGGAATTATATGACAATTGATTGAGCACAAATTGTCTATATCACTTGAAATATTTTTAAGGTTTTTGTTACACTTTTTGGCTCTTTTGCTGATAATTTTGTTTATTTGTGATTGAGACTTTGTTTTGAATTAGTACTGTTTAAGGGTAAAATTGTCATATTTATTCATTAATTACATTTAATTGATTTTTGGGACAATCGATACCTTAAACCATTATTTTTATTTCAAGACACTCAAGAAGTGGAGTCAAGAGTGAAGACCAAACAAGTACAACATATAAGTTCAACAGCATCAACACAGTCATACTTCGTCGCAACGAAGCCAAGATTATCACCAGAAGAACTCCCAGGAAAGGTTCGCTGTAGCCACAAGTTGGCTTTGCCACAACGAAGCCACAACATCAAGCATTATACCTCTCAGGAATGGTTTGCCGTGGTAAACTCTTCGAATCAGCAACCCAGACCCGAACCATTTTCAAAAATTCTACCTACCCACTGGTGCAAACCGACCCAGTACAACTCATTACCAGTTTAGAAACCCTATTTTGTGGTAATTAACATCATTCACGACAAACACAACCTCCATTTCGTCCTCTATCATCCTTCTCTCTTTTAACCCTAATTTCTTCCACGTCAAACCTCCACCACGGGTAGCTCAGATTCATTCCTAGTTGTGAAGCTTCAAAGTGCTATGTGTGGCTAGGCATTTTACTTCCTCTGAAGGTGTAGCAATGGCTGGAGTTCAGTGAGCTAAGAAGTTCAGCTATGAATTTATAAATTCCTAAGTCTAGGGTTTGTAATTTGTAGTGAGCTACTTGATTATAGTTGTAATCAGTTTTGCATATTCATTTTGTGTAGTGGATTGGTTTATGTAGAACTTTGAGCTCAAATATACTAGTTTCATATATGTCTACTTGTGATCATCTTGATTCTCTTTATTCTTGTACGGTTGTGTTTGATGTTGAGTTGATTCTGGTTGCATTTGACCTGTTGCATTGGCTAATCCTCCTACACATACTAAGAGTACTTCATAGGATCTTAAGAAATGGAGTCCCATTGATTGAGATCATGGACTTAAAAGTATTTAAGATTATCCCATAACAATCAATTTTGAACTACGACAGCCAGAGCACACTTTCAAGAGGATTTTATCACTATTTAATCACTTGTTTTCATAATTCTGTTTTTCATATCCCTAAAATCTTTAAAAAATACTTTATAATTTTGTTTAGTTCAGTTAATGTTTTCAAAAACCAAAACCCCTTTTTCCTGATTAGCTTACATTACATAGCATTTAAGTTAGCTTAGGGCAAATTTCTTTTAGGCTCTGATTAAGTGAAACGACTCGGGATTGCATCCTACAGTGTAATCTTTAGATAAAATTTTGATTTAACCTCCAAGGGCTAAGAAAAGGTTATAAATCAAATGGTGTTATTGTCGAGGAGCCAAGAAATTGGTTCTCTAGGTTAGCTTGTGTCATTTTTGCTGTTAGTTAAGATTAAGAGCCTTTTTAGGTTGCATTTTAGGTAGTTTAGGTTCATACTTAGCCATAGTATAGGTTTTCATTTTTCATAGCATCAAAATTTTTGGAAATACAAACAAAGATATTGATTTTCTTCACTTTTCATACTTTGCATTTTGCATTTGCAAAGTTCAGAACCTTGTTCCTGCTATCTGTGGACCTTTGTCACAGCCAACTCTCTATTTCGGTGGCTAACTTACAGAAATCTTTGAGGATCCCTCTCAGGACACTTTCACTGTGGCCAACTTGTGATTTGCCATGGCCAACCTGCATTCTACAGACTACTTTCAGCCTCGGGACAGTTTCGCCACAACCAACTTCTACTTTCGCTGCTGCAAACTTTTCTGGACAGTTTTGAAAACTGAATTTGTTAGCCTTTCTTTCTGTGTATACACACTCATATACACCCATACACTTGCATCCATCACATTTCATACTTTTATTTGACTTTGTGTGTAGCAAGTCATTTTGTTTAATCTTTTCCCTGTTGAATTTTCTCTTGCATGTCATGAAAAACCAAAATTGAGAGGAGACTTAGAGAGATGAGAAGAGAAAAGAGAGTTGAAGGGATAGAGAAGAAGTAGTGGTTGAGCAAGAAAATATTTCTATGGAATCTAGCCTATCCAGTAGCGAGGTGAACATATTAAAGAAGAGATTATGGCTGATATACTACCTAACCCACCTAATCTTAACCCTAATGCCAACCAACTGAGAAATGATGGCAATAGAGGTAATGGGAACATGAGAGAGTAGGAGAAAATAATAGCAACCCTAAAAGAAGGACCATTAAGGAAGCCACAACTTCTAACATCAATTTTGATACATTTACTGCTGCATGTCCAAATTTTGATGTGAATTTTAAAATTAAAGGTTCACTAATTAAATCACTTCCAAAGTTCTATGGCTTAATAGGAGAAGATCCTTATCTCCATCTGCAATCCCTATCCATGGTGTGTCAAAGCATGAAGCTTGTTGGAGTATCGTTTGACCAAGCACTATGGAAGGTCTTTCATCTATCCTTGGAAGGAAAAGCTAGAGAATGGTACATGAGCCTTCCAAGACATATGGTAGATGCATATCACAGTTAGGGGAACCTAAGCAAAGTGTTCTTATAGAAATACTTTTCGGCTTTGTAACACCTTATGTTTATACCATATAACTTATCTTACGGAAGCATTTGAAATCACTTTTGAAGACTACAAGTTATGAAAAATCAAGTTTGAAAATTTTCATTTACGGGTTACTATTCATTGTCACCCTAAAATATGACAACTTTGAAAATTCATAACTAATTGTAGAAAAATCAAAATAGAGTGATTCCAAGTTCTATGGAAAGCTCTTTGGATAAAATTTGAGAAAAAATAGTTTCTGGACTGATCGCCTTGAAATTTGAGTCCAATTTTCTTTGAAAAAGTTACTGTTTATTTGGTCATTTTCAGATTTTTACTTTATTTTTGCCTAACTTTGGAAAGGCATAACTTTCTGATCGATTATCGAAATCAGGCGAACTACCCCTCATTTTAAAGAGAAAAATAAGATCTCTTGGCTCGTCAAATTTCAAAACCTAACTCACTCTTTTACTCAAATAATCATTGGTCAAACTTTAATCCTTTTTAGTTGACCACTTAACATCATAGCATACTCTCCTTAGCTGTATTAACTATTTCTAATCATGCTTGGAGTATTCTACTCATACTTGTATACCTCTAGCCTTAATCATACTATTGGAAACTTAAAGCATGTTTCATATTACATTCCTCCAAATAGAAAGGTTCAAAGCCATATAAAGTTACTATGGCTTACTATCTCTTTAAGTAAGAGCCAACTCTTTTCCGTTGCCCTTAGATGTTGAAGGCCCTAAGATTTGTTAATATTGGGGTAAGATTTTTGAAGAATCTCGGTAGCAATTGCATACATTATCAAGGTCACACAATACATTGTAAATCAAGCTACATGCATGCATACTTTAACTTTATGTTCATGCTATGGCAAGGACATATCATCATAAACATTCATGGCACTCAACATAGCATAAGCCAAGGCATAATTTGCATGGAGGCAACATCATATAACATAACATTCTCATCCACCTCATAGCATGACAGGTTAGCAAAACACATAGCCATAATCATACAAAGTAAGGTGACACTCTAATATAATGAATTGCAAAAGCTACCTTGAATGCTTTCCTTCCTTTTGAAATCTTTCCTCTTGACTAGATCTTTGCCCCTTTGTTGTGTATAGCCTATTAGGCAACCAATGACACAACATTAAGTATCATCAACTTCACAACTTAACGTAACCCCTTTTCTTGGTTTTTAGGGTTTATTTTTTTAGCTTTGATTCTTGAACTTTCTTGGGCTTTTCCTACATAATTTTCATATAGAATCCATTTATCATATTAGTTTTTAAAAATCCAATCCCTTCCCATTGAACTTGACTTGGCCGAACCATATATATAGTAACAGGGAAAAGGATTTTCAACAAAACTAACATGTAATCACCTAATCCTTAACCTTTAACCATGCTTAATCTTAACCATACATAACCTAAACCCTTCCTATCCATTTTAAGGAATTTGGACAGCACTTCCCCTTAGAAAAATGACTTTCTATCATCACTAAAATAGCCTAAAACTAACATACCATCATTATAACTTGAAATGGAAGAGTTGTAGAGGCTTACCTTGCTTCCAAATGACTTTCTCTCACTAACATTCTTCTCTTTCTCTCTCTACATGAAAATTTGCAAGAGGTTTCCTACTTGAAAGGTCTTGCATGAAATGAACATGTGGGGGGTATTTATAGGCTTCATATTTCACTAATTCCACATATGCCCTTCTTGCATAAGACTTGCCCTCTAATTTTTACCTCTTTCCACATGTACAAATCTTAGGTTATGTAGCTTAGTATGTTGACACTTAGATGATGAGTATTAGGGCTTATGTCATCTCTTCTTATCCATTAAGATTAATTAGGTCTTAATCAAGGTTAACTCTCTTAATTCCTTGATTAACTTAGCTAATTGCCCTTCTAGAAACTTTTGACTTTTTAAAGTTAGATGGTTAAATCCTAGCCATCCAATGAACTATGTTTGCCATGTGTCAAGATCTTATGGAAGATGACTTAAACCTTAATCATCTTATTTATCCCTAATTAAATTTTAATCTAATTTATTTATTTTTTTCTTTTCTTTTCTTTTTCTTTTTATTTTCTTTTTACTTTTCTTGGCCAATTTGGGCGTGACATGTGTCCTTGGCAATCTATAGGAAATTTTATCACCCCTATTGTCCAAACAATCCACTGAGTCTTAATACAGTATTGGTTTATTTTATCTGATAGCTGAAAAATTCTACTATCTCAAAATTCTTATATCAGCTCACCATTAATTATATCTCAGTAAAGGGAACTTCCTTAGTTAATTTCATAATTTTTCTCCCTGTATAACTCCTTAAATTGTCATTTCTGTAAAAACAGACAATCTACCGATATTAATTAGCTCTAAATTCAATTAAAGCTAACCTCCTCATCATTTAGGGTTGGAATTAATTTTATAAATTTCCATAATTCCTAAATGAATTTTCTTTGAATTTTCATAATTTTCTGAGATCTCTAGATATTTTAATAATTAATATTGGCTAATTTTTCTTAATTTAGCCAGAATATTAATAATTAAAATAATTTTTCATAAATTATTTTCAACCTGTATTTACTTTCTAGACCTCAAATACTGTTCTATGGCATTAATTGTAGAATTCATTTTTGAACTTACATTTATCAAAATCAAACTCCTTTCTTTTGAATCTCTTTTGGGTGAGACATTAGGGTTTCTAGAGTAAAAATTTTATCTTCAATTTTAATGCTTCCAATCACTTTTTCTTAGTGTAACCCTATATGATTTTGCCTTCTAAATTCATTAGAAGCATCAAATTAATATGATGTTATTACACTAAGCCACACTGTAAAAATTGTACTATATCAAGTAAACTTTCGAGTTATGTCATCTAGAAAACTCAAGTATTTGTCCTTTTAATCTTATCTTGTAGTCCATAAGCATCTCTTATGATTAATGAGTACACATGGCATAATAATGAGTAGAATACAGATTTATTCTCTCTTTAGGAAACATCAAATTACTTTATGTAAATATAACTTTGACCATATTTTTTTTATGGTTCCTAAGTCCAAAAATTTATCCCTTTACTCCATTAATTTCCTTTTATTGTTAGGAAATTTTTCTAATTTTTCTCAAGTCAAAACTTGACTTGGAAGTATTTCTTTTTAAATTTCCTCAAAATCATCTTATTTAGCACTATTAGGCTTTAAAGATGAAATCACTTTTATAATCTCATAATAAATCCAATCTAAATATTCCCCATCTCTGTCTAATTATTTGAGACCTCCAAACATTTAAAATAATTAATCTTGGTTAATTTTTCTTAATTAAACAAAATTCTCATAATTACATAAAATTAATTTCTAACATATTTTCATCATATATTCACCTTTTGAGTCTCAAATATTGCTGAGGACATTTTTGAATTTTCCTCCGTGTTTCAGAATTTCTAGGTATAATTTCCAAAATTCTCTTTATGAAACTTTTTAAAATTATAGTTTAATCCCTATTAGATATACCTCAAAAATTATCTCATCTAGGTTTCTAATGTTCCATCTAACCCTTAGTCACTTCTAAATCTCTTTTTAATTAGCATAAAAATACTGTGGTAGTGACATTTGCAATGGTTAACAGCGCTTTTGATCCAATGAATCATTTGCTGCATAATGATATTTACACAACTTGGGTTAATATGCCATTAGGAAAGGGGATGCATGCCATAAAAATATTTGGTTGGATTTAAAAAAAAAACAAAGGAATACATGATTTATTTATATAATTTTTTTAATAAAAGATAATTTTCCACAAGGTCAAATAACAATACAAAGCACGTTAGCCCAGAGTAAAAGGAACATAACAAGCAACCAAGAAATATGCTTGTTTTGCATTAGTCAATGAAATGCACACCAAGTGTTTGATATAATTAATTCATTGTATATATATGCTACTAATGTCAGCATTTTCATTCTTTTTAATTACATCTATTTTAGACACTAATCCCTGTCAAGTCATGAGTCTTTAAGGTTAAAACTTTTTCAACAAATACGCTTCTTGAGATTCAAAATTGTATTTTTCTTCTTATACAGGTGAGGCCACTTACCACCTCAATCAACTTGTTAGTAGTCTAGTATTTAGTTTAACACTAATAAAGAAATTGAGTGTTTATATGACTTGAAAAGATAACTTACCTCTGTTGCACTCCTTCTACATTGGAATAGAGCTCCACTTGAACAGAAGTCTCACACGAAATTAATAGTCTCAAACGACTCATAAGGTGAGTTGACGTGAACTTCTTATACTTCTATTGTTTTTACCATTTACATTATCTAGTGTTGATAAACTAATAGTTCATAAATTGCATTTTGTGTGGGAATGTAGCATTTCACTTATTTTTTCGGATACATCGCTCTTTTACATCGTAACTTTAACGCTACTACAGCAGAAAAAAATAAAACTTCAAAAACACACCGAAAGAAAAGAATAAGCTCCATTTAAAATCATGCTGCCTTAGTAGAAAAAAATAACTTAAAAACTAACCATGGTTAAACCAAGTGTGAAATTAATTGAATAAAAGGTCTACCATGATTATTGGAATTGAACCCTATTTTTTTGGGTGCAATAAACCGTAATTCGCAATTCATATAACAGTTAAAATTATGATAATTGAGCCCTGGACACTTTCCAAACCCAATAATACAATTCGCCAATAGGCTTAATATCATTACGATTTGGAATTAAACCATCAAAATTTAACCCCATTTTGAAGCAAATTTCCTTACTCGAATAATTATATAATAAAATTTAATTATCATAAAATAATTTGATCCTAGTACTACTTAACTCCTATAAATACAAATTTGGGAGGTTATAGGGGCTCAGTTGATATAGCAAGATAATAGAGATGTCATATCTTGTTACATTTGAATGAGGTTTTTTATAGAGAGAGATTAGAGGGAAGGATCTAGTGAAAATAATATTTATTGGAGAAGATCTTAAAATTTAAAATTATTTAGAAGGACTAAGTTTCAAAATATAAATTTACAAATGTTAAATTACCCTTAACAAAATTCCCTACATTCTCTCCTACTAGATCTTCAAATTTTATTGAATTAATTAAAAATGATTTCAGTTTTAAAATAAAAAATAATTTACCCTAATTAAATTAAGGGAGAATTACAATGAGGTCCCAAAAAAATATAATTACTAAAAAAGTCCAAATAGCAATCTAAACAGTTTGTAATGTAGGAAATCACAATTTTTGAGACTTGTTTTATAATATTTTTTATTATGATCTTATTGTAATCCTCCATTAAATTAAATTAGTCAACCTCTAGAGTGTGCCTTGTGGCTTCCATGGGTGAAGAGAAGCAAACAAAGGCCCATCGGGTGTTGAAACTGAAGGGAGTATTCTTTTCACAGCCAGCTAAATACATGCTCAAGGTGAGTAAGCTTGAAAATAGAGAAGACCCCGTTAATAAAATTATGAGTAATAAATACAATTTTTTCCAATGGAGATTTTTTTCACAGCCATAAAGATTCTGATAGGACAGAAGAAGAAACCTACCTGGATAACTTGATCAAAAAACACGTGAAATCCCCAACAATTCCTAAACTTGCTTAACTACATGTGGAATTGAACAAGTGGTGTCAATTAAATGACAGACAGGAAAGCATGAGTCATGTAACACCTCCTTTATTACTATATTATGCATCAATTGGAACCATCACAACATATTTTCTAATGTTTACAGGTGAAAATTTTCAATTTCAAAACTTTGCATTCAGATCTGTCCGTATACTATTCATCCGAATTTAGGTCAATTTTGAAAATACATAACTAAATCTATAAAAATCGAAATGATGTTATTCTAATTTCTATTTAAAGCTTGTTATGTCCTCTATGAAAAGAAATACTCATTGGACCCATATTCATATGAGACAGAGCCAGAAAATTCGACAAAGTGTACTGTTCATATGGTAAATTTTTGAATTTTTAATATTTTAGCCCAGTCTTGGAAGGGCATAACTCTTAGCACAAAACTCCAAATTTAGTGATCTACTTGATTTAAAGCTAAAATGAGATCTATTTTCCTGTAAATCTCAGGTCCGAATTCTATCATTTGCTTATTCTTTTATGTACCACAAATTTAGCCTCATTTAGGATTTTTATCTCTTATTCTTAATTATTTTGAATTTTATTTCCTTTTTCCTCTTTCCACACCTTTTAGACATTCCACCATTCCATATTCTAGCATTAGGGCATGTCATGAATGTTAGGATTAAGGTTTTGATGATAACAAAGTAAGGAATATGTGTTTTAGTATTTTGATCCATCATCTGATCGATCAAGGACTTATCGATAACTTGATAAATACTATTTCTGTACAATCAGTAATTTAGCAGAAGCATGATCGATAACCTTATAGATAATGTGTTGATCGATCAATTGATCGATCATTGTTAACTTAGTTATATATAAAAGTCTGCAGTAAATTATCGATCACTTAATCGATAATCAAAATGATCGAACATCAGTCAGATAAAGCGATACAAATCTGATAGGCATTTATCGATCACATGATCGATAAATGGTTTATCGATGAGAAGACAGATAAATGATAATGTGCTTTATTCACTCTATGTTTTGCCTTAGTTACCATTTATCGATCACTTTATCGATCAGTGATTTATCGATAATGTGATTGAATATTGCTTTATAACCCACTCTACATGCAGGTTGTTATCCAAGTGGCTTATTGATCACTTGATCAATCAGTGGATTATCGATGAAATGATCAATCATCGGTTTCTCATTTTTAATTAATGGTCTTTTCGATCACCAAATCGATAATCAAATTATCGATAATATGATCGATCACTACACTTACCTGTATGCCTTGTTTTTCACATAACGTGATCGATAAATCAGGTCTTTGACTTTACAGGATTAAATCTCTTTGTTCTTTTATCGATCACTTGATCGATCATTTATTAATCGATCACCTATTCGATAATTTACAAAGTCTGTGTTTTCATTGAATATATTTTTTTTTTATCGTTTATCGATAAGTTTATCTATCATCTATTTATCGATAAAGTGTTCGATCATTATTCCTTCAAAATCTATTTTCATATCACTTTGTTTATCGATAGCCTAATCGATCAACAAGTGTTCGATCACTTGTTCGATCATGGACTAATTTCAGTAAAACTTCAATCAGTTGCGATGTTTCTCAAAATATGTTATCTATTTCATTCGAGCTTTTCTCAGCCTTCATGTTTGTTTTAATTTTCTATTTAAAGAGTTTCAGAATCAAAAGAGACCTTGAGCTTCCTTTTCTCTGCATACCTTTATGAAGTCACCGTTTCCTTTTATCAATCACTTGATCGATAAATCAATGATCCATCACTTGATCGATAAACATAGTTATTTGTGTCAAAAGTTCTCATTATGAATAATCGATAACCTGATCGATCAACCAGTCATCGATCATTATTTCGATCAAGGATGTCCATTTATCGTTCAAAAACATTTAGCTAATTGATTCTACTTTTAAATTATGAATATTCATCTTATCATTTGTTTGGTCTAATCTAAGTCTTACTCTGTAACGAGAAACTTATTGAATTAAAATTACAAATTACGAAGAAAAACTCAACGGCTCTCCAACAGTTGTTTAGTAGCCTGTAACCTACCATGTCAGAAGTATTAATGGTGAGAATCGTTGCAATTAGGAAAACACGCAACCGAACTCTCAATGGCTAGAAGCTCTTCCGTCTAACAGTTATTAAACTACCTCAACTATAAAGGCACGAAGAAGCATTAAATGAACAGATTGAATACACGAGCTACCCTCTGCTAATTATTTACTATTACATTCAATATTCTGTTCTAGCATATACCGAGCTTCAATGTTTCTCATTTAATTACTTTGTGAGAGAGTTTGTATCTATCATCATAAATCACGGTCTGTGTGAAACTCAAGAGTGTGGACTCTTAAGAGAGATTGTAACCTTATGGGTAGTAAGGGGGAGTGATTGAGCGAATCAATTGCTGTACTACGGCACCAAGAGCCTGATTAATCTTGGAACATAGTGGAATACTCAGAGGTTCTCTGAGGACTGGACGTAGGTCAAGTGGTTGAGACCGAACCAATATAAATTCTGTGTCCTCTTTTCTTCGGTGAAATCTCTCTAACTCACACTCTCTATTTCTGTTAGCTTATTGTTTTAAATTCATAAGATTTTTATAACTCACCAATTCACCCCTCTCTTGGGTGAGACTGCCACTAACAATGAAAATGTTATTTACATCATATCATCATCCAAAATTCATTACAACTTAATATAAGATTCATTAAAGCATTACCTAACATTTCAAAATATCATGAATTCCATAATGCTCCTTCATCCCAATACCATTTCTTTGCCCTTGTCATTGGATAAACCATCCCTTATTTGGTATATAAATTAACATAGGAGGAATGAGATTTCAAGAAAATCTCAGTAGCAATTGAACTATAACTATCATGTAAATCAAGCAAGATAAAATGTGACATGTTATAAACTTTAAGACATCCTCAAACCACATAAAATCATACTTAATAAGGCTAGGAGAGGAATATCAACACTTCCACATTGGTATAATTCCATGCATTTGGCCAAAGCACCAACCAAGGTCATTCAAACAACCATAACCACAACACAAGTTCTTCAATCCAAGCAAACGACATAATCACATTATCAAGCAGCATAAATAATCAAATTGTAATTCAATACTACCTTTTATCACTTGAGAATTTTGATCTCCTCAAGGGGTTATGATTCCCTTGGTTCCTCCTCACAACACCTATTGATTCAAGCATAAATACAAGCTATATTAATAGCTAAATAACTTAAACACAACACTTTAATTATAACCTAATATTTTCCTCATTTTTCTTTGATTTTTAACAAAATTGTTCCTCCTTTAGAATCAATGATCTCTTGGCTCAATCCTACAATATTTTTCGTGAGGAATCCAAATATCCAATCATATTTTTAAAAATCAAACTCCTTTCTTCTCAACTCATAGTGGCCGAATAGGGGGGTATATAACTTTCAAAAATTTTATTTTTGATTCCAATGATTTTACACACTTTCCTTTAGTATATCCCTACACAAAAACACATTTTAAACCCATTGAAATCATTAAATCAATGCAAAATAAACTGCTACCCCATGTACTGTTGTTGGCTGAATTGAACCTAAGGGGCCCTAAATTGATTTTCTTCCAAAAACCACTTCACACACCACTTCAAAAAGCTTATTCCACTTGGCATTTAAGGTCTCTATCCTTCCCTAAATATCCTTCCCTAAACAACATATTTTTAAACTAAAATGGGGTAGCATAACATCTTGGGATTTCATGTCAAAAACTCTTACTAAACTACTTAAAACTTAGGCATAACAAAGCTTATGCATACCTTGATGATCCCTTGATGAAAGCTAGCTAATTCCTTGTCTAAACTCCCCACAAATTTTGGTTAGAAGGTCACGTTTTCACTTGAACAGAACCTCCCTTTATTTTCCAATTTTTCTACCATTTTCTTGCATTTTAGGGGGTATTTATAGGCAAATAAATTACCATTTTCCTCTGAATTTTGGATGCCTAAAATGCCCATTAATAGGTGAGTTGGCAGCCATCAAATGCAAGATAACTTCAGATCTATCCAAGTGTCCCTTTTACTAGAGTTTTCCAATTTATCACATGAAATAAATGGGTTTTATTTCAATAAAATAATGCTGTCCAAAAGATACACGAAATTAGGCCTTAATTGGGCCTAATGTGGGCCCCACAAATGGCTTATGATGGTCTAAAAAAATGGCTCACAAAGCAAATTAAAATCTCAAACTATTCCGACACTTTATCAATTACTACTCACTAGTAACATTCCATAATTTTTCTAGACCTCCAAAAATTTATTTCTCTCTATGATAATTATATTTTAATATAAGAGCATGATCTAAAATTTTTAGAATTTTTTGCCACCTCTAGATATTTATTTTGAATTTTCTCCGGTTAGGCCTCTATTGATGTCACTACAGGAAGATAAATTTCCTAAAATTAATTCCTGAGATTCCAAGGTCTAAAACTAATTTTATAAATTCAAAAAAATATTTATATGATTTTTTCATATTTTTTTTGAATTATTGAGGCCTCTAAATAAAAATAATTATTTTCTTCAGATTTCTAATATTTTCCAAAAAAATCTCTCTTTATGAGAAATTCTATAATAATTTACTTTCACAATAATTCCACCTGTCGGGCCTCAACCAAGATTCCAAAACCTCTAATTTGTATTTTTCTCTTTTTTCAGAAATTTTCTAAAATTTTTCTCAAAATTTCTCGTTTTACCCTTCCTAGACCGATAATTACGACAATGCCAGCCCGGACCTTATCAGGTTTTATATTAAAAGTTATTTTGTCTTCCCATCTAGTTTCTGCATTGGCTCTCATCAAAATTTTTAACTTTTTATATCCAAGAAAAATTTCTCAGGATGTGACAAGTCAAGTACAATCCTCCGTGCATCACCGCTTTACTTTATAGCTGTCTCTTTCAGAATTATATCTAATGCTAGTTTGCCTTTTGAGATTTGTAACGGTTGTGCACCCACATATTTGAATCTGAATTAACCTAGATTATGCTTGCAAAGATAATGCAGGGATCTCCTATTTATTTGACATGAAAAAAAGAAGATAGATTAATGGAGAATTTACAAGCATGCAACATGGCAAGTTGTACGACAGACCAAAGATATAATGTTCACATGTATAGATTCACCGGTGGTTGTCCTAGTTTCTAATATAATTAATTATCTGAATATATGCTGTGGATGGAATCTAAGTTTTGCAAAGGCTTGAGTAGAGAAATCAGAAATAAATGGGCAGCAACCAACCCACTTTTCCCAGTAACATTCACTAGTCTTCTGGAAATAAATTTGGTTGCACCAATTTGGGATATAGAATTAGAATGATAAACGATGATAGCGAATGAGATTGAGATGAAGCATTTGAATATCAACTTCACTAAAGAAAACAACGCATTGCAAGAAGCAGAAAATGTTGGTTCTGATAAGCCCGACCAAAAAAGAACGCCTGTATATACTACGCCACATGAATATTCTTAAAGTGTTATATTAAATATTGAACTCAATATGAAAAAATTTTCATGATGTTATGAATAAAAATGAAATAGAGAAGAATCATATAGAGGAAGAGAGGATCAACAAGAGAGAGTATTTCTCATTCTATTCAAGATTTACTAAATACATGATACATGGCCTCTATTCATTGGCATAGGTTTACATCTTTTATAGAATCTACAGATTATATAACAAAAAGAGATAATTACGGAATATGGAGATAATGAGAAATATTAGAGATTATAGGAGATAATGGGAGATATATGAATATTCACAAGATATTATTATATTCATAACACTCTCCCTTGGATGTTCAATATATATGAATGTGCTTCGTTTAAAAACTTCAACTAGATAAAACCTTGTGGGACAAAAACCCTCCGAAAGAAAAAGAGTACATCATTTATTGATATACTATACAATGCTGCCTCATTAAAAATCTTGCTAGGAAAACCCAGTGGGACAAAACCATAGACGAGGAAAAAAGAGTACAGCGTGTATCAACTCTCCTCTTGGCAACATCAGTTGACATCTTTGAGCCCACAAAGTCTAATGTAATGAACAAGCATTTCAAATATTGTAGTGAGATAAAAAGGTCAAATATGAATTTCATAATCTTCTGAAAATCATGAGACGAATAGTCTTCTTATGGTTTATCCACATGTGGATCATACTGTGATCTCTTGACATGAGGATCAAACAAGAATACTTTATCTATATAGCCATTAAGATTAGTCTTGGGTACTTTCAGATAAAATAATGTCACCTCCACGGTACCCATAAAGTAACAAAGAATATTTTTAACTCCATTCCAACATCTTCATGTTGATAAAGAACTATATTATGCTAATCAGCAAATGATATATCAAGTTCAGTATAGCTAGATATATAAATGCGTCAGTGATACTAAGATATGGTATTTCTGGATCAAGTGTTTATTCATTACCTTCTGAAGGTCTAAATCGATTTTTAATCCATATCTAAAGATCTTGTAACTACTAAAACACATAATGGATGTTACTTATCCACATAATAGATGTGACTTATCCATATGTATTCTTCCCAAAGCTTTCATTTCAAACCTTTTCTTTAAGTAATTCACAGCTTTTGAAAACTCATTAAGAGTTTCGATACTATCATCATAAATAATACTAATAACAAACTCATTTTGAATCTTTTCACAAATAGACAAGTTGGAATATATTTACATTATTCCTTCGGTCGATATTAACAACATATGCCTCACATAGAGACTTGATTGAATAGTGTTATTGAGAACATAATTGTATGCTTCTAGAAACTTAAATCCTTTAAGGATTTTTATGCATTATGATCCAGATCTGTTTATATATCAGATTGTTTGAATTTATACAAGGATTTATATCCTTCTGGGATTCACATATAATTTCACTATAAAGTGAGTCATACATTATAATTATACATTTCTAAGACGCACATGAAAAAAATTTCATCTATTACTAAACTGCCAGATTGATGAGACATGTAATTTAATCTACCACAAGACTTTACTTCTCTTTTTATTGTACAAATGCCTATTTACATAATACTAGCATTACACTTTAAGTGAGTGGGTCAGGAATATACAAATCCCTGTTACATTGCGTCTTTTCTTTTCTGTTGGCCAACCATTTTTTTATCTGTACCTCATGATAAATTTATATATAAGATCCTCATTTGATCACGTGATATCATCAATAAAATTATTGTCGAAAATTTTATTCCTTTATCGGTCCCTTTTTCTTTTATGATATAACATATCGATATCTTTTTATTGCTTTTAGACACTTAGTCAACTAGTTATGTTTTAACCTCTTTTGCAATTTATGCCTCCTTAGTGTGATCATCATGATCACTTGCTCCCTTTTCTTTTCTTTTGGAACCGATTATTGTCACACTTACTACTAGAACGACTTAAAGTTTAATTGGAACCATTTTAGACCATATTGGATGGTTTTGAGCTCAACAATCTCTATTAGGATGTTACTTTTCGGATTTATTGTTCACTACACATTTTTCAGATTTCAGGTCTAACTTTGAAAAATCATAACTAATTCTAGAAAAATCGTATGGAGGTGCTCCAAAATTCTATGGAAAGTTCTTTCAATGCTCTTTAAGGGGGAAAAAATATTCAATTGGACATATCCTTGGCCAATTCGTACAATTTAATCAATAAAGATTACTGTTCATTTGGTAAAATATGAAAGTTCCAAATTCTATGCCTCAATTTTGGGAAATTCGTATCTTCTTGTGTACACATCTAATTGAGGTGATCTACCTCTCATTTTAAAGTCTAAGATGTGTACTATAAGTCTACCAAATTTTATGGCTTAACTCATTCATTTGATATGTCAAACTAAAGCTTGAAACTAATTGTTCCAAGACCTACATTTTATCCTTTCTCCTTTGCTTGCTTTAATTCTTTTTATTTTTTTTGGCATACATAACTTGCATTTACTCTTTTCTGTTTATGCTCATATATTTTCATACATACCATAAGCATTCTATGCACATAAATTGCATCAAGGCATTCATAAACATAATTTACGACATAGGAGAATTATACATTGAATATAAACTCATTCATTAATAGCAATAATTCTCCACTTTCTTCTCCTTGCTTCTCATGCAATTATTACCCATCAGTGATTGACCTAAATGGTTGGTTAGGGAGGGGGTGAGATTTAAGGGAATCTCAGTAGCAAACAATACTATATTAATCATGCTATATGGATGCTAATGCATTACACAACTTATTTATTCTCTTGTTAATTAGTGACATATTAGCATGCTCAAAGCTAACTTCTCGATGT
Source organism: Neltuma alba (assembly GCF_004799145.2). Classification (NCBI taxonomy): domain Eukaryota; kingdom Viridiplantae; phylum Streptophyta; class Magnoliopsida; order Fabales; family Fabaceae; genus Neltuma; species Neltuma alba. Next base: position 396,614 of record NW_021635027.1, on the reverse strand, counting down.
ATGGCCATAGAGACATAATCTACTCATCATGAATAACAATTATAGCAGCTAAAACATGTCACAATAACATTTAAATAACATGTACACAGCAACACACAAGCATACAACATCAAGCAATAACAATAGGTAAGTTTACTACCTTGCACCTCAAGCTTTCCTCTTACTTTTCCTTTAACTCTCTTGATTTTCCAACCATGCGGGCATTCGATCAACATCACCAAACACCCTCTTAGATGTTCCAAGGTTCTAAACATAGTCACATTGATCATACAACCTATTAGGACCCAGAGATTAAATAAAGTTCAAGACTAACCTTCTTGAATTTAACCCTTTTCGCTTAATTTTTAGATTTATGCTCTAGCTTTGTTAAAATTGTTTTCTTAGGCTAATCCTACATAATTGTGGCCAAGAAATCCAAATATCTACTTAAATTTATAAAAATCCAATCCCTTCCTATAGATCTCATTTTGACCAAATAGGGTGTCTTGGAAAACCAAATTTCTATTTTCAAATTTAATGCTTCCAAGCTTCCTTTCTTAGTGTTTTCTACACCATTTCAGCATTTAAACACATTGGAAGCATCAAATTAAATCAAATCTAACTCTAACCCCATTCTCTCTCCTTGGCCGAATTGAATCATCATGAATAGGGGTGGGATTTTCTTTTCAAAACTCACTCAAAACTAATCAAAACCTATCCTTTTCAACTGTATAATCTATACTTTAAACCCTTGATTAAACCCTTCCATAATTTTCAAAAATTTGACAGAATCTCCCCATGAAAAATGGCTATCCAAAACTACATAAAGTCATATATAAACAGCCCACAATAATTAATAAAGAGCTTATGAGCTTACCTTGGTGATTTCTTGAACTTAAGTAGACTTTCTCTCACTAGAAATAGCTCTTTCTCTCTCTAAATGCAAGAGCAACATAGTCTCACCTATGGTTCCTTGTTTGGCTGAAATGTGAAGGGTCTTGGTGGCTATTTATAGCCAAAACTTTAGCTTGAATGGACTAAAATGCCCTTGGTGGCTAATAGAAAGAGTAAAGTCAATTTTGAAACTTTAACTGCACTTTTACATCATCATTACATTATCTTCTTGCATCATCCTTATATCATTCTTCTAGAAAGTGCCAAGTGTCACAAATGGGGTGGAGGAGAAGGGAGATTAAATCCTAGCTATTGGATCAAAACTTAATCCTTAAGTTTTCTCCTAATTTACTTGGTCCATGTTTCTCTAGCTTTCTTGACGGCCTTCCAGAACTCAGAAAATTTACCTGTCTACTTTCTAAATTCTTTTTTATTCTAAAGAATATTTATAAATTTTCTCAAGCTGTAATGCTTCCTTCAAGCCTTATATAAAAATCATTTACTAAAATACCCTTTTATCGGTATAATTGACTTTTTAATTTATTAAAGCCATTCCACTGGCCTTTTGGTTACAAGACTAATTTTATAAATTAGTACAACCTTTCAACCATTTAATCTCATTTTTGTATATATTGTTGAGGTCTTTTGCTATTTTAAATAATTAACTCAAACGGTATATTTATTACCGGCCATAACTTCATAAATTCCATTTAAGCTGCCTCATGGGTATTTTTGTCATATCTCTTCACAAAAGAGTCTTAAAATATTATTTTCCATTTTTGGGATTTTCTTGGAATTCTCTGTATGCTCTTTCATTTTTACCCCTGTTGGCCGTAACTTTCGGAATTTACAGTTTAGTCCTTGCTTAGACTTAATTTCATACAACTATTTTTTTGTGGTTTCTATCTTAACCTTTAGCCTGTTTCTAGCTTCTTTTCTCTTTCTGGGCCCTTGAGACTTTACTGGAGCCTCTAACTTTGATTATACTTCAGCCCCTGAAAACTTTTACTTTGCAGTTTAGTCCTTGAAACTGCTTTAACTTCTTTTCTCATCTTCGGGACTTCTGCTCAAAAAGGGCTTAGTAACCTACCTTTTTTAGGTTATTTCTAGAGATTCTAGGCCTAAAAATTGAGATGTGACAATCATACTCTCATGCTTCTAGCACGTCATCAAGAATAGGAGCACTTTTAGTTAGAATATAAGAATTAAGAATTTCATTTAGATCAGTAATTGTATCTGGCAAATATTAATAATATTTTATGAATGCAATATTTTATGAATTTCTAGTTCATATTAATATATTTGAGGATTTATGTTTAATACTAAAAATGCATTCTATTTGTTCTCTTTTCTAACTACACATTTTCTCCCCCTCATATTAGGAACATGCAGTATAGGTCTCCCAAATCCATAAGTCTCTTTTGGAAATATTATTTTGTTTCATTTAGAGACAAACAAGAATAAGAAGATTCTTATGCAACAGTGATCCCAACTTACCTTTAATATCCATCTATGTGCATTATTGCTGTTGAATGATACATATTGCATATTCTAAGATGAAAAATGTTTGGCTCTTGACCAAAAGCCCATTATAATGGGAGAATTCACAATATATTGTTGGTTTGATGCATTTATGTACAAAAATATATAAAATTAATCATCCCAACACTCAAACGGGAATTCTATTCTCATAAATTCTGGTCTAACTACTTATAAAGGCTTTTACTAAGCATACAAACATTAGCAACGTGATGAACAATCACTAGAAATCTCAACGAGGATCATATTGATTTCATAATCAGGAACTTACGTACTCAATATAATTATTTGAACATATTTGCAAACTTCAGGTTGCAGATTAATGATAAACATCTGTGACCATTTTATAGATGCATCTTTCACTTATAAAGTATTACTTTGGTCCACATGGTATCTAAATGGGCTCATATATAAACTTGATACATTATATACCTACACGGATCTGATTTTACACACAACTAGTGATGTTCTCTTATTTAGTTCTTTTGAGAACAAATAACATATAAAAATTCTTGAATCATATATCATTTTTAAAGAATCTTTTGGTTCTTTAATAAATGACAATGCACATTTTTCATGATATTTTGCATCATTATGATCTGGGATGATCTGATCAGTCATGCCAAACTATAAATGTATAAACTTCTGGTTTATTGTAAAATTATTCTCAATTATTTGTAAACTTCTTATTACCATGTCATATTATTTATTTTTCATCGTAATATTTCACAAGAAATATGTTATCAATTATGGATCTTATCTTTAGAATAATAAATCATGATATAGCTCTTCTAGAATCCATGGTTGAGCCACTTCCTAAATAAGACATAATTTAACATAGGAGGAATGAGATTTCATAGAAACCTCGGTAACATTTGAATTACAATTATTATGCAAATCAAGTAAGTTATCATATGACATGTTATCACATCTCAAGACATAATCAAGCCACATAAAATCATGCTTAATGTCATACTAAAAGAGGAACATCAATACTTCCACAATGGCATAATTCAAAGCATTTGGCCAAAGCATAAACTAAGGTTATTCAACCAATCCATGCCACAACACAAATTCCTCCATCCAAGCAAATAACAAATCACATTAAACAAGCAAGATTAACAATCAAATTATAATTCAAAACCACTTTTTAAATACCTGTCCAATTGGTTACTTCAAGAACAAAGCTTCCTCTTAGTTCCTCCTCATAATGCCTATTAAATCAAGCATAAATATAGGCCACATTAATCCCTACACAAAAACATGTTTTAAAGCCATTGGAATCATCAAATCAAGCCAAAACAACTCCCTTCAGCATGAACAATGATTGGCCGAAAATGACATATAGAACCCTAGGTGCAATTTCTTCCTAAAACCAATCCATACACCATTTAATCTTGCTCATTCCACTTGATTATTAAGGTTTCTATCCTTCCCTAAGCATCACATGGCTAGACCGAATTTTACAGCATTTTCCCATGATTTTCCAAGTCAAAATCCTAATCCAATCAATGTAAAACTTAGGGATAATGATGTTTAGACATACCTTAGTGTTTTCTTGGTGCAAGTTGGATGATTCCTTGTCCAAAACCCTTAAGATTTTCAGCCAAATGGAGCTAGAGCTACAGTGACAGAGTCTCCTCTTATTTTTCTAATTTTCCAACATTTATTTCTATTTTCCAAGGGGTATTTATAGAAAAATCAATCTGCCCTCTCCCTTCCTCAATTGGCCAAAATTTGGGACACCTCAAGGGTGTAGGTGGCAGCCATCAAATTCTACAAGGATCACATTTAAAACAAGTGTCCATTTTTCAGATTTTTCCACACAATTATCCCTTAATTTTATATTTTATTTAATAAAAATAGAGGGACATGAAAGTCTCATGAAATTAGACCCTTATTAAGCTCAATGTGGGTCTCACAAAAGGTTTGGACTGGTCCAAAAAAATGACCCACAAACCAAATCACTATTTCAAACCAATTTGAAACTTTATCTGTTACTATTTACTAGTAACCTTCCATAATTTTTCTAGACCTCCAAAAATTCATTTCTCACCTCTAGGTATTTTCTTTGATTAGGCCTTTATTAGTAAATCTAAGAGGAAATAAATTCCCTAAAATTAATTTCTGAGCTTTTGAAGGCCTAAAACTAATTTTATAAATTCAAATAAATATTTAAATAAATTATTCATCTTTCTCCCAAATTTATTGAGGCCTCCAACTATTTAAAATAATTATTTTCCTTCAATTTTCCAATAATTTCCCGAACAACCTCTATTTACTGGAAATTTCATAATAATTTGCTTTCACTGAAATTTCACCTTTCAAGCCTCAACCGAGTTTTCAAAACTTCCAATTTATACTTTTTCTATTTTTTGGAAATTTTCTAAAAATTTTCTCAAATTTTTCCATTTTGTCTTTCCTAGACCGATTATTATGAAAATGCCAACCCAGGTCTTATTGGGTTTCACATCAAAAGTTGTTTTATCTCCCTTTCTAATTCCTATATTAACCATCATTCTAATTTTTAATTCTTTATAGTCAGGTAAAAATTTTTGAGATGTGACAGATTTGATGTCTTAGAGCTCTCTACTTCTCACTTTCTCACATTCATGTTACTTCCCTTGATCTTGATGTGACTGCAACTGGTCCTATCCGTGCTAACATGCTCCTACTCTCTCCCTCGCATTCTAGAACTTTCGTGTAGCAGATGTATTTTCTGTGGTGATGATCTAGATTTTACTTGGATTTGCTCTCTTCTCCCTTATGCTTGATTTGATCCTGTTATATTGATTGGATTGATGGAAACTTCTTATTGTTTGGTTCTGATTTAGTTTGAGGGTTCTTGGGGGATCAAACCATTACTATGCCGAAATAGTAATATTTTTGGGTTCAAAATCAATTCCTGATTGTGATAAATAAAAGCTATTTGAAATTTTTTTTATGCTTCTCACATTTGAAATCATTTTGATTTTTGAACCATGAAGTATTAGTGATCATGGCTGTGAGTGTGCTTTATTATGCTAGGTTGGGGGATCAAACCATTGCTATGCCAAGATAGCAATATTTTTGGGTTTGAAATTCTTGATTGTGATAAATAAAAGCTATCTGAAATTTTGCTATGCTTCTCACACTTGAAATCATTTTTTTTTAATACACACATTTGAAATCATTTTGATTTTTGAGTGATGAAGTATTAGTAATCGATGGCTGTGAGTGTGTTTTATTATGCTATCTAAATTTATCACAAACAATATATATTTTGGTAAATAGATTAGTCAAAACAAAATATTTTGGTTAACTTGATTAATTGGATTCGGTCGTGTGTATAAAACTAGTTCTATTCGGTTTTTCAGTTAACTAGAGCCAATTCCCTTTTCAAATTAACTAGAGCTAGAAGAAGCATTTTAGTTAAAAGATCAGATAATACCAATAAAAATAAATAAAAGATCAAATCAATTATACCTAATAAATAACAATGTGAATTTCAAATACATCTCACAATTCCACATTTTGAGATATTCCAAAATAAGTCTACAATTTGAGTCTTAAAATTTAAAATACTACTAAATTTCTTAGCAAATGCACATACTTTAAGAATTAAATCACATCAACTTCGTTGTCTATGGTTATCTTCCATATTGATGTTGCTTGCAGAAACCATGCATCTTCATCTGCAAATGCCTACATACATTAATATATTATCATCTTAATTAATCTCATTATAAAGTCAAAAATGATGAGAATCTTGAGTTAATTGAAGCTGTTTCAGATTTTTTCAAGAAGAAAAGCAGGAATGGCCCTTTAAGTGTGTGTGCAGCGTATACTAATTACGTGTCAATTAATAAGCACTTAATTACAGCTAAATAAGATATAGTCACACCATGGACAAAATAATTAATTTAGTCAAAAATACCGAAATATGCAAACGTCCAACAAGAGTACCTAAAGTTGATGATCAGTTTAGTGACCTGTAAAAAACCGAGAGACAAGACGCACAGACTACATAGAACCAGTAAGTAGGAATATGGTAGCCAGGAGAGATAGCAGGGAGATCCCCCCCGAGGGGCGGCTAAAAAGTGATGGCAGAAATATAATACTACATCTAGTCTTTAATAAAAGAACTAGTTGACTAATTTTAGTAAATTAAAAAAATTAGTTAAATCAATTATTTATAATAAATAGATGTTATCTTTCTTAAGATATTATTGTTAATCATGTGTATCACTTAGAACTGTCATTTGATTAAACTTAACATGTGTAACTACGATAAGGATTATCTTAAAAAAATAGGTAAATATGAAAGACTAAGTGGATTGAGATTTTATATTTACTTATTTAGGACTAAATTAAAAATCAAACTAGTTATTATATTAAAGAGTGGAGGTAGTATAATATTAAACTATGTATTATTATATTATATATATAATATAATACAATGTTAAACTATGTATTATTATAATAATATAATCATATATATTTTTTAGGCAAGGTGAACCGAGTAGAATGGGATACTTGATGCCTATCCCTAACAATAAGTAGTCCTGTCCAAAAATGCCCATTACCTTTTTTTGTCACTTTTTTTTTTTAGCAGCTTCGGGCAATTTTCTATAGGACTCAGGCTATTCAGGATAACGGGCCATATGAACACCTCTAATGGTAAGTGTGACTCTTTTTTTTTTTTTTTTACCAGCAAGTGTGACTCATTTTTAATGGATACAATTCTTTTTAGTTTTATGCAATATATCTTTAGCTATATATAAATGTTAACTATTTTAAAAAAAATTTACATAGTTAAATATAAAATGCACACAGGAAAAAAAAAGTTACATTTGTTGAAGATTAGTTATACATATTTTATTTTAAAAGCTAAATCAAAAAATATATATACATAACTGGAGAAAAGTTATACTCCCTCATTGTTGCACCCGAATCCTAGCCTTCTTGTAAAGGAAAACAAGAGGGAATTACTACTAAAATTTTAAAAAGTTAATTTTGAACACATGATCAATGAAAACAGAGTAGGGTCTAGGAGCCGATTGTGTATGGGAAAGGTGTTAGGCACCCCATAGCAACCGTTTATGAGAATAGTTACTCTAAGTCAACTATTCAAAATTAATATGGCATTTTATTATATTTTAATTACCCTAGAAAAGAAATAATAAAAAACTAAACAATAAAAAGAACAATTTTTTATTTACAAAAAAATAAAAAAAATTATTTACAAAGCTGGACTTGACCTAAGATAAAAATCTAAGGCCTACATATCCTTTAGAGGGATTAAAACCCATGTAGTTTGGGAGTAAAAATGCGTGTGATGGGATATGAAAAGAAATATGATTTTATTATATTTTTCGGATATCTAAGTTATTTAGATTTATTATCATTTTAGGATTTATTTAGATTTATCAATATTTTAATATTTTTATTATTAAGGCCAGTTATTATTATTTTTATTTTTATTATTATTTTAGTACGCATTAGATCTAAAGCTTTTATTAGAAGGCATACTTAAATCATTGAATTAGATTGATAGTTATCGCTTTTCTCCTTTCCTCTCCTGACTTTCCCTTTTCCTATTCTATTTTCTCCTTCTGCCTCTTCTTTTTTTTCCTTATTCTTTTTTCTTGTTTTTACATCAATTTGGCATTAGAACGAAGTTGTAATCTCCTTTCCGGTGTCTGAATTATTTTTACTGAACCACCAAACATGTTCATCGTTGTTCTCTGTCGTCATTCACCGCCTTCCCGTAATTTGATCCTTAAGAAACCGTGTCACACCTCTTTTTATAACCCATTATACGTTAATTGGAACTATTATAATGTGTTTCACAACGTTTCCGAATGAAAATTTTCAACTTTAAAATTTTGCCTTTAATTTTGTCTGTATACTGTTCATCTGAAAATGGACCAATTTTAAAAAATCATAATTAATTTTAGAAAAATCGAAACAAGGTGCTTTTAATTTTTACATAAAGCTTGCTAAGAGTTCTATGTAGAAAAAATATTCATTGGACCCAGTTTACTCCAGCAGCACCAGAAAATTCGACAAATTGCACTATTCATTTGGTCAATTTCCTAACTTCTAGTATTTTTACCCAACTTTGGAAGGGCATAACTCTTAACACAAAACTCCAAATGAAGCTTGCTAAAAATGAGATCTATAAGCCTGTAAAATTTCATACCCAAATTCTAACAATTACTTATTATTTCATATGCTACAAATTTGGCCTCTTTTAGGGAGTTTTTATCCCATAACTCTATTTCCTTCATTTCTTATTTCTTTTTCCTTTTCCTACACTCTTTTAACATTGTACCATTCAGAATTTTAGCATTTGAGTATGTCATACAAGCATAATTATATCATAATATCATCTATAATCCATTACAAACTTGGCATAAAGTTGGATAATACATCACATAATATTCCAAAACAATATGACATTTGCAAAGCCCTTCTATCCCAACACCAATTCCTTGCCTTGATCCATAATTGAGCCACTTTCTAAATGAGACATAATTTGACATAGGAGGAATGAGGTTTCATAAAAATCTCAGTAGTATTTGAATTACAATTATTATACAAATCAAGCAAGTTATCATGTGACATGTCATCATACCTCAAGGCATAATCAGCCACATAGAATCATGCTTAATGCCATGCTAAAAGAGGAACATCAACACTTTCACAATGGCATAATTCAATGCATTTGGCCAAAGCATAAACTAATATCATTTAATCATTCCATGCCACAACACAAGTTCTTCCATTCAATCAAACAACAAATCATATTAAACAAGCAAGATTAACAATCAAATTATAATTCAAAATTACTTTTTAAATACTTGTTCAATTGGTTACTCCAAGAACAAAGCTTCCTCTTGGTTCCTCCTTACAATGCCTATTAAACCAAGCATAAACATAGGTCATATTAATCCCTAAACAACTTAAACACAACACTTTAACTTAATAATTCCCCTCTTTTTCTTTGATTTTTAACAAAATGATTCGTCTTTTAGAATTAACAACCTCATGACCCATTCCTACACAATTTTTTATGAGGAATCCAATGGTGCAATCAAATTTTTGAAATTCAAACTTCTCCCCCATGAACAGTGACTGGCTGAATAGGGGGTTATATATCTCCAAAAATTTTATTTTTTATTCTAATGATTTTAAACACTTCCCAACATCATATCCCTACACAAAAACATGTTTTAAAGCCATTGAAATCATCAAATCAAGCAAAATCAAATTGGTTCTGCATGATCAGTGGCTGACCGAAAATTCCTCCCTTAGCCCTAATCTTGATTTCATCCAAAAATCAATCCATACACCATTTAATCTTCCTTATTCCACTTGATTATTAAGGTTTCTATCCTTTCCTAAGCATCATACATTCCAACCGAAATATTCATCATTTTCCAGCATTTTTCCAAGCAAAAATCCTAACCTAATCAATATAATACTTAGGGATTATGATGCTTGGACATACCTTAATATTTTCTTAGTATATGTTGGATGATTTCTTGCCTAAAACACCTCAAGATTTTCTAACAAAAGGGCTGGATGAATAGTGGCAGAGTCTCTCTTATTTTTCACAATTTTCTAACATTTTTCTTGGTATTTTCACGGGGTATTTATAGAAAATTCAAGTCTTCCCTCTTGCCTCCTGATTTGGCCGAATTGGTACACCTAATAAGGTGTATGTGGCAGCCATCAAGTGTGTGAAATGATCAGATTTGCACAAGTGTCCTTTTACTAGATATTTCCAACCATTTATCTCTTATTTTCACTTTTTATTTAATTAAAATTGGAGGATTTGGAAAGTACACGAATTTGGACCCTTCTTGGGTCCATTATGGGTCCTACAAATGGTTTGGGCTGGCCCACAAACCAAATCATTATCTCAAATCAATTTGAAATTTTATCTGTTACTATTCACTAGTAACCTTCAATAATTTTTTTAGACCTCCAAAAATTTATTTCTCTCCATAATAATTCACCTTTTAATATGAGAGCATAATCAGAAAATTTTTAGAATTTTTTTCCATCTCTAGGTATTTATTTTGAATTTTCTCCAATTAGGCCTTTATCGGTAAGTCAGAGGAAAAATAAATTTCCTAAAATTAATTCCTAAGCTTCCAAGATCTAAAAATAATTTTATAAATTCAAATAAATATTTAGATGATTTATCCATATTTTTCTCAAATTTATTGAGGCCTCCAACTAATTAAAATAATTATTTTCCTTCAATATCTCAATAATTTCCTGAAAAACCTCTATTTACGGGAAATTCCGTAATAATTTGCTTTCACCGAAATTTCACCTTTCGAGTCTCAACCGAGTTTACAAAACTTCCAATTTATACTTTTTCCATTTCTTAGAAATTTTTTAGATTTTTTCTCAAATTTTTCCGTTTTGCCTTTCTTTGACCGATCATTACAAAAATGCTAACTCGGACTTTATCTGGGTTTCATACTAAAAATTGTTTCATCTCCCTATCTAGTTCCTATATTGACGCTTATTCCAATTTTTAATCCTTTATAGCTAATGTAGGAAAATGGGCCAGTCCACCCTTGGTGGATTGGACCCAAGCCCATTTATCATTTGGGACTCCAGTGTAAATAGTAAAACTCTTGGGTCTTTAACTGTAATTTTCGCCTTTTCATATATTTTGCCAAAAGGCGGGAACGGTTGTGCAGAGGAGACGGTTTTTTTTGGGAGTTACATAACTGATAGATAGGGATCAGTTTATGGGACGTGATGTGCGTTTTTCTTTCTCCCGCTTAACCATCAGACTCTCCTCTCTCAGTCTCTCCAAAAACTCTCCCACCGGTGTAATTTGCTGTGTCTCCCAGATCCGACTCCGTGATCGTGATCGGACCTCCGCGTGGCAACCTGACTTTACTGCAGACTCCAGGTATGCCCGAAATCCTTCATTGGTATCAGAGCTTGTGATATTTCCTATAGATTCTGTGGCCTGCGTTTTCATATCAGTATTTTTTTCTGATTGTTCGGTCTGAGTAACTTGTGATTTGCTTCAATATATTATGCAAATCCTCCATTTTACTTTCAATATGATAGTTTTCGTGTCTTATATTTATGTTTAGACATATTGGGTTGCTTCTCTGCCTCTGTGAAAATCATTTTATACAGTATATATTTTGGCCGTACGCTTGTTCGTTTTTGGGTTGCTTAAAATCAAGTTTTTAGGCTTCAAAATTTATCCCATTGCGTAGAGCTCGAAAAAACTTAAAAAATGATATAAAGTACACTAAAAACGGACACCGGACGGCGGAGAAACGGAGGAGAGAAGAAATCGGGTCCGTCGGACCCGACCCGGTTACAGAAGCCGGGTCAAGGCGACCCGGCTGGAGGTTGAAGGAGACCTCCAGGGGCCAAAACGGCATCGTTTTGGCCCCTCCTGTTTAAAAAAAAAAAAATGGCATGTGTTGGGCTGGACGTAGGATCCAACCCAGACCAAAAAAAAAAATGAAAGGTTGTACTGGGCTGGAGGCAGGATCCAGCCCAGACCAAAATAATTAAAAAAAAAAAAAGGAATTTGAAGGGAACCGGTTGGGCCGAAATGGACCCAAACCCAACCGGTCCAAATACTTTAAAAAAAAAACAGAGAGAGAAAGGGCCTGTCTAAAAAAAAAAACGGATTTAAAAAAAAAAAAAATTGACCAAGCAGCGCCACGTGGCGCGTTCTGCCACGTGGCACCCCACCTTGGCACGTGGGGACCGCCATCTGACAGTTCGTGGCGCGTGGAGGCCGCAGGTTCGGCGCGTGTAGCCGGCGGCGAGCTGCATGGAGGCGCGTGAAGTACACGCGCCGACAGGGCGAGTGGGAAAATTTTTTTTTTTTTTACAATTTTTCGCTAATTTTTCCTTCTAAGGGCGCGTGTAGGCGCGTGAAAGGTCCGTTTGAGGTGCGGTTTGTCTCTAAAAATCCCTAAAATCAAGATCTTTATTTTGATATATAATTTGATAATTTTGGAGATAATTAAGGATCTATTTGTGAGTATTTCAGTGTATTTTCTGGTATTTTTCATGCGGAAATAAATTCCAGAATATTCAAAATAATTTAAATTATTTTGTTCTAGGTGAAAATGAAGCAAGAGGCTTCTAGTAGCACTGAAAATATCCAAGATGGTTCATTGGAATACTTATACATGGATAATGCAGTTCCAGAATATGAACCAGAGGATGAAGATCCTGAAGAGGACCCTGAAGAGGTTCCTCAAGAAATCCCGGAGGAGTTAATGGATTCTGGACCTGAGTCAGAATCTTTATTTCCCACTGAACCCCTCCGTACCGAACCTCATTTGGTCTGTAATGATTCGCTAGATCTTCCCAATAAAACCGAAGTAGAGGAAGGCGAAGAGGTGGATCAACCCTGTACCCCTGCTTTAGCTATGAGAATAGCTGAAAGTGATGCAGCTAAATTGACAAACATAAAAGGCATCAATGGTGTGCTCGCTAGCTACGTCCATTACATGACCGATAAGAAGAATACAGAATTCTACCTTAGAGTCATAATGGAGTACATAAGAACAATAAGAGTTAGAGGCGGACCTAAAGGCAAACCCATAAGAAAGTCTTACTGGATTTGGGCCATAGAGCTAGTGTCCTCCTTTATGAACAAAACGCGCAAACTTAGAAGCCTAAGAAAAGCAATGCTTGATTACATTTATGTTCATATCAAATGATGTAATATTTGTATTCACCATGAATTTGTGGTTTCATGCATTGTAAACAGACTAAGTATGTTATTTCATTTAATGAAATTACTTGAATTATTGTTGTATGATTATTTGTGAATATCATGTGTATGCCTTTTATAAGTGGGAGCTTTTAGAAGATAAGACTTCTAAAGGTTACATTTTTTTTAAAAGTGCTTATATAAAATCCTTGATAGGACATGATGATTGTTGCTAGTATCTGTGTGATGGGAGGTACAAACGTATTCTCCTGATCATGGATTTAGTAATTTCATTATTTACTGATTGAGGATAATATGGGCACATTACATTGTATACTTCATTGTGCTATATAACTGAAATGTTCTTTGGTTCGGTTCTCTTTAAAGAGAACATAGATTAATGTGGGATAGATTTGTCACAGAACTAAGAATGGCAACCAAGAACATAATAGCTGAATTGAACAAGGGAGAAAAGCTTAACGGGGACAACTGGGACATCTGGCACCGAAAGGTCCAGTATATCCTAGAGGAACAGGATGCGATAGAGCCTCTCACCACTGCTATGGTTGAACCTGAGGCTGGGAACACAAACCAGCACAGGAGAGACCAAGAGGCATATCTAACCTGGAAAAAGAAGAATAGCATAGCAAGAATCACGCTTTTGAGCTCCATGGCTGATGACCTGATGTGTGAGTTTGAGTCGCACAAAACTGCACAGGCCATGTGGATAGCATTAAAAGATAAGTTTGGCGGTGTCTCTACGACCAAGCTTAGGAGGTTGACGATTAAGTTCGATACCTATAAGCTCAAGCCAAACAATCCTATGAAGCAACATCTGAGAGAGATGGCCAATATGATCCGGGAACTGAAGGAAGCTGGACATAATCTGTCTGATGAACAGCAAGTGCAGGCTGTCATCAGGTCACTCCCTGCAAGTTGGGAGCACATGAAAGTCAACCTAACCCACAATGAAAACATCATCACTTTTAACGATGTAGCTAAGCATCTGGAGCTGGAAGATGAACGTCTAGAGGCTTACAAGAGCTCTGGACAGACTTATTTAACTGAGGATGCTGGTACTTCCCAATCTAAGCCCAATTTCAAAAGGGGCAAGAAGCCCCAAAAGAAAGGGAAGAAGGGCGGTCCTCAATTTAAAAAGGGCAAGAAACAATTTAAGAAGAAGGGAAAGAAAGGCGGGAAGAAGAAGCTAGACCTGAAGAAGGTCAAATGCTTCGCCTGCCAACAAATGGGCCATTTCGCACGTGACTGTTCCAAACAGGCTGAAAGCGAAAAGGTATTAGTGAATTATGTGAATTCACATGTTTCATATGTTTCTAGTACTGTTTTTCTAACAAACCTGTTTCTTCTTCTTGGATTATAGACTCAGGCTCCACAGACCACGTAAGCAGGGATCGGGGATCCTTCGTGGAATACCGTCGGTTGCCGTATCAAAGCAAGTGGCTTTATGTTGGGAACAATGCGAGAATCGAGGTTCGAGGGATTGGCACCTGCAAGCTTGCTTTGCGTGGTGGAAAGACCTTGATACTCCATGATGTGCTTCATGCTACCGACATCCGACGGAATTTAATTTCTGTTATTTGCTTAGTAGACTTTGGGTTTAATGTTTATTTTCATGATAAAGTTGCAGACATTTCCTTTAACTCTGAATTTTATGGTTCAGCATTCAGATTCCAGAAATTTTTTGTTATGGATCTTGCTTTTGGTTTTAACGCTCATGATTGTTTTGCTATTTCTTCAAGCAATCCTGATATGAATATCTGGCATGCTAGACTAGGACATATTAATCAAAATAGAATGATTAAACTAGCAAAAGAAGGAATGTTGGGCACAATCCCTAACATGGAAATGTCCTTATGTGAAAATTGTCTAGCTGGTAAGGCAACTAGAAAACCTTTCGGTAAGGGAACAAGAGCTGAAAATCCATTGCAATTAATCCATTCTGATATCTGTGGTCCGATGAGTGTGAGGGCGAGACACGGAGCTTGGTATTTTATTACCTTTATTGACGATTTTTCACGATATGGTCATGTCTATTTGATCTCGCATAAGTCTGAAGCACTTGAGTGCTTTAGACGATACATAAATGAGGTAGAGAATCAAATGGACAGTAAAATTAAAGCATTACGTACTGATCGAGGTCGTGAATATTTATCTGATCAATTTAAACAGCTCTGTGAGGAAAAAGGGATAATTAGACAACTGACTATCCCTGGCACTCCACAACAGAATGGAGTGGCTGAGAGGAGGAATAGAACTCTTCTAGACATGGTTAGGTCTATGATGGCTCAAGCAAACCTACCAATTTCATATTGGGGTGATGCTTTGTTAACGGCAACCTTCATACTTAACCGTGTGCCCTCAAAATCAGTCGCTTCCACACCCTATGAATTATGGACAAAACGCAAACCGGATCTAAGTGTCCTAAGACCCTGGGGGTCAGCAGCATATGTTCATGATGATTCCCACAAGCATGGGAAATTGGGTCCTAGAGGAAAGAAATGTATCTTTATAAGGTACTCTGAACAATCTAAAGGATATGTTTTCATAGGTGAAAACGAAGATGGAACAGTGACTGAAATGGAATCAAGAGATGCCACATTCATTGAGACTGAATTTCCTAATAGAGGAGATGTTGACCGCACTGTATCTCTTTATGAGACACAGGAACAAGTCAGTGCAGAACAAATTGACAGACCAAATCGTCTAGGTGTGTCAATCTGAGTGGGAGCCAAGAAAGGTCAACACCAAGACCTGAACAAAGAAAGAAAGATAAGCAAATAGCTCCCGTCAGAAGGAGTAACAGGGAAAGTGTTCCCAAAAGACGCTTTCAAATAGAAGGCGAATCTCTCTTAGTTACTCCAGAAGGGGATGATGAGCCCCGTTCTGTACGAGAAGCCTTGTCAGGTCCTGCAAAAGATGAATGGATGAAAGCTATGGAAGAAGAAATGGACTCAATGAAAAAGAACCAAGTTTGGGTGTTAGTTGATCTTCAAAAGGGCGTAAAGCCATTGGGAACAAGTGGGTTCTCAAAATTAAAAGAAAAGTGGATGGATCAATTGACAAATACAAGGCTCGATTAGTGGCAAAGGGGTACACACAACAGGAAGGAATAGATTATGAAGATACATTCTCACCTGTTGTGCGTTTCAATTCTATTAGACTTATTCTGGCAATAGTAAACAGTTTAGATTTAGAATTACATCAATGGATGTAAAAACCGCATTTCTGAATGGTGATCTGGATGAAGAAATCTATATGGAACAACCATTAGGTTTCATTGAAAAAGGAAAAGAAAATAAAGTTTGTAAACTCAAAAGGTCCATTTATGGATTGAAACAGTCATCCAGACAGTGGTATTTGAGGTTTCACAAAGCAATAACCTCATATGACTTCCAAATGATAGAGGAAGACCACTGCGTCTACATTAAGCGGTTTGAGGGTAATTTTGTCATATTATCCTTATATGTAGACGATATACTATTAGCCGGAAATAGTCTAGATTCGTGGTGGCTATTAAAGAATGGCTTTCGTCGAATTTTGAAATGAAAGACATGGGTGAAGCAGAATACATACTTGGAGTTAAAATCCAAAGAAATCGTTCAAAACGAATCCTCTCTCTTTCACAAGAGAATTACATCAACAAGATTCTTGAGCGATTTAACATGAAAGACTGCAATCCCATGAGTACCCCTGTTGCTACTGGAGTGGCTTTGAGTTCTGACATGTGTCCCAAAACCGAATCTGATAAAAAGAAGATGGAAAGAGTTCCATATGCCAGTGCTGTTGGTAGTCTGATGTACGCAATGATGTGTACAAGACCAGACATCTGTTATGCAGTGGGACTGGTGAGCAGATTCCAGTCTAACCCCGGTGAAAAGCATTGGAAAGCAGTGAAGAGGATCTTGAGATACTTAAAGGGCACTTCCAATTATGCACTGTGCTACGAAGGAGGTGACCTGCGTCTTGTTGGGTACTCTGATGCTGATGTAGGCGGAGATGAAGAAGAACGAAGGTCAACTTCAGGTTATACCTTCTTACTCAACAATGGCGCCATATGTTGGAGTAGTAAGAAGCAAACGTGCATTGCCTTACATTCAATGGAAGCTGAGTTTGTGGCATGCACTGCAGCAGTGCAAGAGGCTTTATGGCTGAAGAGATTTATAGAACACCTTGGATTTGGAAATGAGAGTACCAATCCGGTGATGGTATACTGTGACAATACTGCAGCCATAGCCTATACTAAAGATCCTAAGTATCACAGCAAAACCAAGCACATTGACATCAAGTATAATTTGTTAGAGATTACATAGCACAAAAGATTGTTACTGTACAATACATTTCAACCAAATGTATGGTAGCAGATCCTCTGACAAAGCCAATAGGCGAAAAAGTTTTTAAAGAACATGTACAAGCCCTTGGCATACGTAAAGTGTAATATAAATACTTCATTAATGAAATTATATTTCGTTATCACTTTATGTGTCTGTCTGAAAGTATACAATGTCTAGTATGTCGTACAGGTTAAAAAGGTTGGCTCTCTCACACGGGCAACCGCCTTTGACACTCAGGTGGAGTGAACAAAGATGAGACATTTGTGTTCACCAGTAAAGCAGCAATGAATGCTGATATGGTAGAGAAGAAACACAAACTTTATGTCGCCTTGACTAAAGTGTAGCAAGTCAAGATGAGATCCACGTTGATAAAGTTGGATCGAAGTTTGGAATCCCACTTCCATAATACCTGTAGCCAGACAACAAACTCTTCAACGTCGACGTCATAACAATGAGCAGAGTTGAAGAATTTGGGTTTAGATACTGAGTGTGTCTGGACCTAAGTCTGTACGGTGTTGAAAATAAATCTAAATCGACATACGCTCTTATAGTAAAAGAGTAACACCGTAGCATGTGTTTCATACCACATGTGCTGAGAGAACCGCAAAAGGGAAGCAAGTGAAAGATCCCTGCTTCATTGCTGTGTGAGTCCCAGGGAGGAATTATCCTCCTATTGGTGTCCTTTGACTTTGACAATATCATGAAGATATGTTTCAGTGACTGCTACTTTGGCATATGTCCTATGGTCATGATTGATGCGATCTAAGGTAGTATGCTAAGAAAGCGACTGATTCATTTCAAAGTGATATTTGGGCGAAAGGAAGATTAACTGTGATATACACACCTATGCTAGTGTCTGTGACATGTCCCTTATGACATTTTGTGGTCATAAGTGTGGATACTAGACATACGAGAAAGGTAATCTGAGTCAACCATTGACTCGAGAGGGATTAGATTTACTGTGAAAAAGTGTATATAAGTAAATCTGGGACATCTGAGGCATAATTTTAAAATTCAAGCTACACAAAGAAGAGGGTAACTTGTGCTGATCTTATAAAAAGATTTCTAGTACAAGGACCCGAGCGAAGACGTCATGCCCACGCGGTCACGGCAAAGCACTAAGTATGAAATTGAGGGAAGGTGAAGAGACAAGACCCGCGACATCTAATCCACCAAGTGTGAGTGGGAGATGTAGGAAAATGGGCCAGTCCACCCTTGGTGGATTGGACCCAAGCCCATTTATCATTTGGGACTCCAGTGTAAATAGTAAAACTCTTGGGTCTTTAACTGTAATTTTCGCCTTTTCATATATTTTGCCAAAAGGCGGGAACGGTTGTGCAGAGGAGACGGTTTTTTTTTGGGAGTTACATAACTGATAGATAGGGATCAGTTTATGGGACGTGATGTGCGTTTTTCTTTCTCCCGCTTAACCATCAGACTCTCCTCTCTCAGTCTCTCCAAAAACTCTCCCACTGGTGTAATTTGCTGTGTCTCCCAGATCCGACTCCGTGACCGTGATCGGACCTCCGCGTGGCAACCTGACTTTACTGCAGACTCCAGGTATGCCCGAAATCCTTCAGCTAAATTTTTGAGACGTGACAAATCACCTCCATTGGAAAACGGCCTGAGAAACTCAACCAGATCATGAAGTTTCAAAGTAAAAGAAGCCGTCACGCACCACCATTCTTCAGTAAGTGGATTCCGTGCGCCGACAAGACCGCAACGTTCAGAATTAGATTTTCACAAAAATTACACATTAGACCCAGAATTCTGGCAAAATTACACCTTAAACCTTAGTTTTGTTTGAAATTTTCATTTGAACCCATTTTTGGCGAAATTTGCATTTGTAGGCCACTTCATTTGGACCTTCAGGTATTTTTCTTTTTCAATTTTTATTAATATTTAATATTTATTTGTTTTACTTAGTTTCTCTGTAATTGTAGGAAGAAAAGAGAGAGATAAAGATTAAAAAAAAGGAGAAAAAAGAAGAGAGAGAGAAAAAGAGGGTTGTAATGTTACTTAGTTCTACATATGAGTTATAGAGAATGCCCTTATAAGAAGCATCACTATGACTATGCTAGATCTTGAAGAACATCTAGGAAACCTTTCCAACAGATAAGATATTGTTGAAAAAAAATTTTCAGCAATGGGACAACTTTGGGAAGTGCAACTTTCAGATAAGATGGCATTGTAGAATGATAAAGATGATTCTTGTTGGCCACAACCTGAGAGTAGTCTCCTTGCACTTGTGCCAATTGAACAACATGAGTTGTGGGCCTGTTAGGAAAATATTTATTTAATTGATATCTGTTTTAGAGTCATGTGAGGTTTTTCAAATTTCTGCAAGAGCTTGAACGATTATTTTTTCGTGTGAGATTATGGGAATCCCAGCAAGAAATTTAATTAAAAGCTCTTTCAAAAGAAATCTTTTCTAAATAACAACAAAGGAGTTGATTTTATCAATTAAAAAAAATACAAACCAACAAAAAATATCTTTCCTAAATAAATTAAATAAATATTTTCCTAAAAGACATCAACTAATTGACACACTGATGTAAAACAAGAAGAGAGAATGAGGAAGATAAGAGATATGAGGAAGAAAAGAACAGGTAGAAGGAGAAAATAGAACAAGAAAAGGGCAAGTCAGGAGAGGAAAGAAGAAAGAACGATAACTGTCAATCCGATTTAATGATTCAAGTTTGAAGTCTAATGAAAACCCTAAATCTAATTATACTAAAATAATGATAAAAATGAAAATAATAATAACTAGCCCTAATAATAAAAATATTAAAATATTAATAAATCTAAATAAATCCTAAAATGATAATAAATCCAAATAACTCATATATCTTAGAAATATAATAAAATCATATTTCTTTTTATATTCCATCATTTCTTTCTCTTGAAGAACTCAGCTTTAGACGAGCTAAAAGTGATGGGTAAAGCTAAGGAGGGAAGGGTGGGATAAAACTTCGATATGACACTTCAATTTGGAAATCCCTTCCAACAAGTGAAGTACTAGAAATTTTAGCACCAAATTATCATTTTATTTTTGAAAACAAACTTGAGCACCCCTATTGGTAATACTTGTAGAGACTCCTATATTCTCACACAGCTTGCCAATAAATCTAAATACTTGTAGAGATTCTAAAAATCTCACATGGCAGAGATTAAAAAGAAGGGTGTAATGTCTTTTAAGAAGAAGGAAAAAATGAAACAATTATGAAAGGAGGGATGACCAACAAAATCAATCATCATGAAATTTAAATCAAGTATAGCAAAGAGGGAGGAAAACCCAAACCTGATGCTTCACTACCGATTGGCTTGCCTCCTTTCTCTCCAAAAATCTTCCTTTTTTCCTTCAACCCTTACTCTGGCTTCATCTAGGATTTTGCATAATTAATGCAATTTTATTCTAATTTTCGTTTTTCATTTTTCTCCCAATAATGACTCATGATAAGATTTCCTTTTTAGCACCAAAATATAATCAATTCATGATTTTTTTAATTTTATTTTTATTTTTTTTATTTTCACAATAGTGACTCTAAGAGGTACTTCCAACTGAGGAACTAATCAACTTTAAATGAGATTTTTTTTTATTTTTTATTTTTCTTATTTTTCATTTTAATGTGTCCACCCTACATCTCCTAACCTATGGATCAATCAGCATTTAATTTTATTTTTTGCTTTATTGTCATTTATTGTAGGAAGAAGATTTTTATTTGATTTTCCTTTTTGCTTACCATATGGGAGACTTTTCTCAAACTTGACTTTTAAGAAAGAATCAAGGAGAATTTCTTTTATTATTTTTTTTATTGTTTTATATTTATTATACTTCTTAAAATTTTTGTGGGCTTGAAAAAAATAGGGTGTTCACACTCACGATTCTATAGACAATTGGACATAATAACAATTTTTCTTAAATTATACTTATTAGATATCAAAACAGATGGAATAATTTGGTCCAAATTCAATATTTTTTCTTGGCCTCTTAACATTTTGAATTTTGAATTTTTAGTGCTTTGTTATATGCAAATTTATAAATTATAAATAATGTAGCTTACTATTAAAAATTTAAACTTTATGAAATACGAAAAAATAATATACTGGTAGGAACTTTTTCATAACTAGGATGACACTTGAGACGGAAAAAAATGAGAGAATTAAGTATTAAGAAGAAATATAATTATTAAAAAATCTCAATAATAATCTTGGCAGTTTGTAATAATAAATTTCAGAATTAAAAATGATAATTTTTAAAATGTGTTTTGTAATTATTTTTTTTGATCTCATTGTTACAAACACCGAATATATATTTGAAAAAAAAGGAGCACAACATTTTGGCGCCAAAACTTAAAAGCTGAGTTCCGTGGTCTCATTTCAAAAGCGATCCTGCGATCCTTCTAATCCAGAAGAACTGAAGAAGCAATTGGCAAGCAATTATGAATTAGGAAACGAAAAAGGAAATCATATCAACAAAATAAACGCTCCTTCATTCCGCAACGCTCGCAGTTTCTGATTTGATTTCTCTCATTTCATTTCTAGGGTTCTTTCTGTCTCTCTCGTGCTTGGTTTTCTCTCTGCTCTACGTTTGTTTGCTCCGAGAATGGCAAACCTGCCTCCTCCAATTTCGCCGTCTCGCACCACTTGCGCTTCTCTACTCAACCATTTGCAGGTTCTTTTCTTTTCTTTGGTTAAAATGATGACTAATTGAGTGCAGTCATGAAGTTACTCACTTGCCAGATGTTGGGCGTAACTAAATTGAAAGAAACGATGAAAGTGTGAAGTGAAATGAATTTTGTTCTTTTTTTAACTAGAGGGGCTTATCCATTCCGTATTTCTCGGTGATCTTATGGAGTTTGAGTTTTTGTGGCCTTTGTTTAGTTAATTTTATTTTCAGAAAGAAACTGTTAATGGTGGTAGAATTGATGCAGGTTCTCAAATTTTTGGGGATTTATTGACCTCGTTACCTTTTGGAGTCTGTGTAATTTTTACAGTTTGATTTTAGCTTTATGGATTATTTTTGCTCTTTTTTGTGATATGCGAGATACCCAAGTAAGGAGTCATGATCCACTATTTTTTTTCCCCCCTAGATAATATGGGATGAAATTGGTGAAAGTGATAGCGATAGAGACAAGATGCTTCTTCAACTTGAGCAAGAATGCCTTGATATTTACCGTCGAAAGGTTGAAGAAACAAGAAAGTACAAGGCTGACCTGTACCAGTCATTAAGTGACGCAGAAGCTGAAATCACCAATATTTTATCTACCCTTGGGGAGAGTGCCTCATTTTCACGGGTTTGTTGCTATTTTGCTTTATTCTTGCTCTTTCAACTGCGATAACTGTTAATGAACTCTTGTACCACCGTTTGCAAAAGATTTTGTGTTAAAGAAGACTATTAGCAGTACTTAAAGGCCATTTTTCCGGTGGCATACATGGTCCTGATTTGTCTAACAATTCTATAAAACTTTTAGGAAAACATTCTCCTTTCTTGCCTATGCTATTTTCTACAGTTTCCATAAGTTCCTTCTATAAGAATTCCACTATTTTCTGCTTCTTTATCTGCTATTTTTTGTTTATAGTTGCAACTATCACCTGTTTGATGATTTCAATATCTCTTATGTGTTCCTCTGCATAATTAACATTATGCTAATCAAATTACAAAGCTCTCTCTTCTACTGATTCAGTTGTTCATTTAAAGGGAAAAGGTACTCTTAAGGAGCAAATAGCTATGGTTAGACCTGTATTAGAGGAGCTGAGGTCAAAGAAGCAGATCCGAATCAAAGAATTTACAAAGATACTGTTCCAGATTTCTCAGATCAGTGCTGAAATAGCTGGGTGCAGCCCATCCAACGAGGGCAAAAAACAGGAAGTTGATGATTTGACAGTAAAGAAGTTGGAGCAACTTAAGTCACATCTTCAAGAACTTCAAAATGAAAAGGTGAACCACAAGGCATTCTAAATAAACTATTTGTAATTCTATAAATTGTATTTTCTTAGTATTGCTTCCTTTATATATGCAGATCTTGCGCCTACAGAGGGTGAATAGCCATATCAGTACTATTCATGAGCTTTCAGTAGTAATGTCGATTGATTTTTTGAAGACATTGAATGGAATCCACCCTAGCTTGGGTGACTCGTCAGACAATACACTAAAAAGCATCAGCAATGACACACTTGCCAGATTAACTGAGGTTATTCATTCATTAAAGCAGGATAAGAAACAAAGGCTGCAAAAGGTGAGTAGTTATGTTCATGATGAAATAGTGGTCATGGGCTTATGCATGTGTCTTTGCATACCCTATGTGCTTCTACCTTAGCAATAGTTAGACTCTCTTTGATTCTAGATATAGGATCTAGTTGAGAGGTTTATTTTGATCCGAAATATAATACTTCAATCTATTTTGTTTTCCAAATTTATAATTTTGCACACATCAAAAGGTTTTTCCATTACTAGGGGGTTAATTTCCAAGGCTAATGATTAAAGGTGGTAGTTTAGGAAAACCAATACCCATTTTTTACAAATAATTGAATTAGCTATTTTTGTAAGTGTTTGTAGATTATTTAGCTAGCTCCTACATTTAGGACTGGAGAGAGTGTATCATTGGGTTGTCAGCACTAAATTACTTCAAGAAATTATACCCATATTCAGTGTTAATTTCTAAAGGAGATAAGCACCTTGATCATCCACACGTCTTGCATTGAATTATTTTGCTTGAGTTTTGACTTGCGTGCTTTGTCAACTGCTTCCTAAAATCTCAACGTTCTTATCATTTGTTTATCATTTAGTTGAAAGAACTTGTATTAAGAGTGAAGAAAGATGAAAATGAGGAGTATATATGAAAAAAAATCCATAATCCGTAACTAGATTACATGGGTGAAGGGAAGGAAATTAAACATGCAACAAAT
The DNA here is from genome assembly GCF_004799145.2 of Neltuma alba. Lineage (NCBI taxonomy): Eukaryota > Viridiplantae > Streptophyta > Magnoliopsida > Fabales > Fabaceae > Neltuma > Neltuma alba. Next base: position 372,233 of record NW_021635027.1, on the reverse strand, counting down.
CTGCCTAGTCTTTTTGTGTATCCTGAAGAGGCCCTCTCTTTAATGGCCATTGAGTCAAATAGCACAATGAGTTTTTTTAATATAAATGTTAGTAAAGTTGTGGGAGGAATGATCAGAGAAAATGCAGAGAAGAATGTATTGACCTTTTGAATGAATACTTCATATCTTTACGATAGATGGGGCACTTGTGCCTCTATCTATATGCTTGACACTGAGAAGAACCTACAATATCATCCCTAGAATTAACTCACTAAGGAGAACGTACAATAGTGTCCTTACTCATTAAGAACTAGTTTATTCTCAATTATAAAAGAAGTAGAATTTGAACTTAGCAGGACCGCATTTGTCATTATGTGCTAGTGTCCATGATTATAATGAAAATATGCGACGTTCCTATCATCTAGAGAATTGACTGAAGTATGGCAAGCACATATTCAAAAACCCAACTTTGATTAGTAGTGGATGTGAAAAGCTGTCATAAAACAAAATTTTTTCTTTTGTCACAAGCTTGAAGTAGGAAAATCAAATATTGATGGGTTGCATTCATACGTTGTGTGGATAATTATTATGTTCTTTTGGCAAAATGATATGTTCTTGAAAAATATAACTAGAAGGTATTGTATCTTTCATTGATGAATGAGTGTGGTAACGTGACAGTGGATAATACATATAGCTAAATCATTTTACCAATATTGAATGTTACTTTGCAAATTAACTTTTCTTTTTTGAGCAAAAAGAAAGCTATCAAAGGAGAAAGTTTTCTCTTATAAAATACCTAATATAAGAGGGGGAATGGGCCAGGCTAGGCCTCGTTGAGCTTTTACCAAATCTGACATGTAATTATGTCAAGCTGTGAAGATACATACTAGGTTTTAATGGCTTTTGTTGACGGAATTATCAATTTGTTGTGCCTGAATTTTAAAATACGGTACTATATTTTGAAAAGCTTCACAAAGGTTCATTAATGCAATATTGGTTTGGTGTAGCTCCAAGAGCTTGCTAGGTCCTTAATAGAGCTGTGGAATCTCATGGAAATACCAATTGATGAGCAAAAGGACTTTAGCCATGTTTCTAGCTTAATTCCATTGTCAGTTGATGAAGTGTCAAAACAAGGGTGTCTTTCTGTGGATGTCATTGAGCAGGTGAAAATTCCTTTTGTCTTGAGTTTATCTTGTAATTCTTCACTTTGTAAGAATCCTTGGAATGATATTTAATTTTTCTGCTCTTGATTTGTTTAATGCCTTTTAGGCCGAGCTTGAAGTAGAGCGCTTGGAAATTCTGAAAGGAAGTAAGCTAAAGGACTTGGTGTTTAAGAGGCAGAATGAGCTAGAACAAATTTACAGAGGAGTTCACATGGATGTGGATAGTGTTAAGGCTAAACAGATTCTGACTGACCTCATAGAATCTGGTTCTTGACTAATACTTCTTTCTCTCTTCGTAAAGTCTAAGTTATTAAAAAATTTTATTTTCTCAAAAGTTTATGAAAATTTTCGACAGCCATTTATTTAATTCCTATCTGCCTCTTGAGCACTTGTGTTTACTCTACAATTTCTTGATTTGGCTGTTTTTAGGCGGGCCTACAACCTCGTGTAATTCATGTGATAAACCATTTGTTTTTAAATTATACATTTTCAGGTAGTATTAGTCTTTCTGATTTGCTTCAGAGCATGGATGATCAAATCAGAAAAGCAAAAGAGGAAGCTCTAAGCAGGAAGGATATCTTGGATAAGGTAGAGAAGTGGCACTTGGCTGCTGAGGAGGAAAATTGGCTAGATGAATATGAAAGGGTAATTATCTTTTCATGTTTCTTTTGAAATCTGTTATCTTAAAAGAAAGCCAAAATAAAGCAGTTGAAATTTATTAATAACTAGGAATATAATTAGTGATTGATTATTTGGCATATGACACTATTTTAATTTGGATTATACTACATGCCTTTGGCAAAATTTCTTTCTCTTTGGTTGGCTTTTTAAGTTTTTTTTTTTTGGTTCTGGGGAGGGGGGAATGTTCTTACCTTAGGAATGTAATTGAACCTAGGAACTTTACCAAAATGCTGGTCTGGCCCAAACCTAAGATAAGGTGATTCTATATTTTTCAACATCTGCGCGGACTTGTTAAAGTAATCCATTTTTCCATTTACTAAAATTTTACTAGTAGGGAGGAAAAAGCATAGTTATGGGTGGCAACTTCATTTATGTTGGTTTCAGCTCGATAGATGATTGGATTTCAGCTACATGTTACACACACACTCAGACTATTTTGCAACATATATGGTGACTTATTAGAGTAGCCCATTTTGCCATTTACTGATAGGGATGGAAAAGCCCATAGATTTTCACACGCTGGTATTGGTGTGAACATCCTATAGGAACTCTAATTTAGCGAATGACTAGATTTTGATCTGTTAGAAATCGTATAAACATAGGACGCAAGAGGTGCTCAAGGTTCTCAAGAATGAGCTATACATGATGTTTTTACTTCGGGGATCATTCACATGTCTTAAACAAAATGAACATGTTAACATGTGAAGCAGTGGAAGAGTTTTGGCAATTCAGGTTGATAAGTTGAATTTATCTCAAGTGACTCATTGTCTAAGATTTCTTTGGTAAACATGATCAAATACATGTTGTATTCCACACCAGTTGTGGGATTTTTCTGGATCCATTTTTTAGAATCTTACAAGAAAGTTTATCTTTATATGCATCATTTACCTTGTTGACTCTCTTATCAGGATGAAAATCGATATAGTGCGGTAAGAGGAGCACACAAAAACTTGAAACGTGCAGAAAAGGCTCGGACCCTAGTAAGCAAAATACCATGTAAGCTTTCACATTTTTCAATTTTTTCTCTCCATGTTTTTTGTGATTGATGATACTACCCTCATCCCAATAAGAAAGCCAATGCCATGTAAACTGGCAACCAATTATGCTTCAAATTTGAATCAAGAAAGCTTATGAAAGCCATTGCAAGCCATGGAAAACAGCAATTATGTTAGAGGTACCTAAACCATGTAAGCTTTCACATTTTTCAATTTTTTCTCTCCATGTTTTTTGTGATTGATGATACTACCCTCATGCCAATAAGAAAGCCAATGCCATGTAAACTGGCAACCAATTATGCTTGAATTTTTAATCAAGAAAGGTTATGAAAGCCATCGCAAGCCATGGAAAACAGCAATTATGTTAGTGGTACCTAAACCATGTAAGCTTTCACATTTTTCAATTTTTTCTCTCCATGTTTTTTGTGATTGATGATACTACCCTCATGCCAATAAGAAAGCCAATGCCATGTAAACTGGCAACCAATTATGCTTGAATTTTTAATCAAGAAAGCTTATGAAAGCCATCGCAAGCCATGGAAACCAGCAATTATGTTAGTGGTACCTAAATCATAACACCAAATGCGAAGTGAGATAGTAGATAGTAGACCCACGGAAGAAGTGAAGAAATTTGAGCTAGTGTAAGCCATTCAGAATTGTTTCCAAGTGAAGTGTTTGCCCTTTGTCTTGCTTTTCAAAAGGAAGTCACTGATATGTTGAGATTAGATGATTGAGTTTTTCCCCATTATTTCACAAACTTATCATTGATAATGTTATTTCAAGTAGTTTCCATATAAGGTTCTGGATCTGATTTACTAACAAATCTGTAGCCAGCCAACAGCTCTTAAAATATTATTCCTAGTCCTACTCAGTGCCTGATATTCTATTGAATCTTGGCTAAAAGTTGTGGGCTGTAACATTCTTAGAATGTTATGCTACGGCTGACTTGGCGCCATAGATCTCTCCTCTTGAGGATATAAACATATGAAGCAGCATGCATTCAGTCCTTTTGAAAAAAAAAAAAAAAGAATACCAGCATGAGATTGGATTGTAAAGAGAACACATGAATGAAAAATATGTATATAAAATGCACACGTGATGCAAAGGAGCTCCACCTAATAACCTGCAATACCTATTTGTTCCATTGGTTTAACATTATTTTGTCTTGAGACCTTTTGTTGACCAGCTATAGTCGAGAATTTGACTGCAAAAGTAAAGGCCTGGGAGGCGGAAAAAGGAATACCTTTCTTATATGACAAGGTAATGAACGTACTCTTCCTCTTTTGAAAGGGAGAGATTATTTGATTTTTCAACAATTCATTTCCTTTTCAGGTTCCGTTGCTGCAAAGCTTGAATGACTTTAATTTGCAGAGGCAACATAGAGAAGAAGAGAAGCGCAAATCTCGGGTATTGCTTGCTGTCATTTTTTTTTTTTTTAAATTTTTAGTCTCTAATCTCCATCATTCAGAAAATAAGAATTTAAGTAGTCGTTGTCTTGTAGGGCGCAAAATGTATATGATTTTTCCCCATACTACCATCTGTGTTGGTATATACTGCATTCGGGCCTATTTATAAGAAACAAACGATAGGCCCGGAGGTAGTATGCTGTCACCAATGGGATAACATCAATCTTTACAGCCACTGCTTTTATTCTACAATCATTATATGCAGATACGAGACACACCATATCTTTCATGCTAGTTGTCGTAGAATCAAAATCAATATAAAATATTTCACCAAAAAAAAAAATCAATATAAAATAAGTTTTATAGCAAGCTGCATTATTAATAAATCATAAACGTTGAAACTTACACTCTGTAATAGACAAAAAAAAAAAAACTATAGAGCTATTTGTGTATTACTGCAACTCTACTTTTTTCTGTTCACTTGGTCATGCCCCTTCCCATTCTGTTTGGGGGTTAATAGAAGAAATGCATCAAAGTGAATCAAATTAACTCAATAATATACAAACGTCTGAAAGATTAATCCATATAAATTTTCTACAATGTTGATCTGATTTTTCATTGGGTCTGCTTCATGTTTCAAAAGTTCTACTCCTTTTTCTGCTGGAAAGTTGGCTGCAATAGTTGCTATGTGTTGTGATGACTTTGGCTTTTTTATGTTTCGAACCTCGGTATTTGACCATGGTTAAAAAAAAGAAAAGAAAAGAACTTGGTAATTGACTAGCTGTTTTGACGAACTTTGTGTGAATTTTCCTGAATGGTTAATGTTTTTCTAATTTCTGTTTATGATCTTCTTAGGAGCTGAGACGACAACAAGAACAACTTGCTGTAGAACAAGAGGGACTCTATGGTTCGAAGTCTACAACAAAGAAACCCTTCGGTCAGAATAATAATAGTAACAACATAACTGGGACACCCATTGGGCGCCGGATGCTCACTCCTTCAAGCCGTTATGGTTCCTTGAGCGCCAAGGAACGTAGAGAAAGTGGTAGGGTCAATAAAGTGGCTCCAGTGAACTATGTTGCTCTTCAGAAGGATGATTCTATTGCCGGGAACAACTAATGATTCTTTACATGGTTACGCTGGCGGAATATTTTGTAAATCATTAATCTTTGTAAATGGTCACATCCTATAGGCTCTTCTCTATGAAACTGCTCTTTATCTTCTTATATACGTGAGGACATGGATTGTTGATATCGTTATATGGCGTAATCTACATAAAAGATCACACAGGTCTTTTTGAATCATAAAGAATGACATTATTGGGGCTTGATTCTAGTATAATATGTCTATTCAGTCAATTTCTCAGAAACAAAAGGGATGGTAAATTCCCAAGACTTTTTTCTTAAGTTTCTTTCCTTGAATGTCTTGTTCAATATGCATTACTTTGCAGGCTTCATTGTTTTGTTGCTAATCCATTCAGGCAGCAAGGTTGTCACTCCATTAGTTACTCCTTAGGTATAGAGCCAAGCGCCTGAGCCCCCTTTGATACGGAGTTGGTAAGGGGATTTTCTAAATAAATACTTATAATTATTATTTACGAATGTTTATTTTTATTACTTATTTATTTTTAAAGTTAAAATATAAAATTTTCTTGGGCCTAAATATGAGTTATTAAAGATCTAGAGTTATTTTTTTTTTCCACTCTTTTTTGCCTTTTCTATTGGTTAAATAGAGGTAATGTTCTCCGGGGAAACAAAGAGGTGATGTTTGATAGGTTTGGTTGAAAAGAATTATGGAATATAATATAGGGAAGATTACTTAAAAATATCACTTGAATTTTAAAATGACAAAAAAGTGATGCTAACATGTCCAAAACTTTACAAGAATAGTGAATATCATTACAAGAAGCATGATCTTTGTAGCATTTTGGAGTTTAAGTGGTATTTTTAGGTCATTTTTCCTGGAATATATTGGTTTAGATGATCACCAAAATATCAAAATTATAGATGTAGGAATTATTTTAGAGGGCATTTATTTTAACTTATTTTTGTTAAGTAATTTTACACAATACAAAGTAAATTAGCTTTGTTTTGTAAAACACAAATATATTTTTTAAAGGAGGAGCTAAACGAGTACTTGTATGTTCATCCAAATAATAAAATAGAGGCATGGAATCTAATTCAAATATTATTGTTTATCTGGAATGTGAATGGTAAATTATATGGTGAAGCCAGCAATAATTAATTTATATAGCTCTTTACATAAAACCTTTCACAAATTAATTTTCGTTTCAGTTATAAAAATTTTTTTCGAAGTTTTTAAAATAGTTGATCATAATTGATTTCTCAAATAACTTTTATCGGAAATTTCACATATTTCAACCATTTTTATAAAATACTTTAATGTGAGTTTTGTCATATACAATCATAAATCATACATATATGTAGATTGAAATTTAAATTAGTATTTGGATATTTAAATTATATATGTTATGTGAACATTTTCGTATCCCTAATCTTTAGAATGTGGAGTTATCCTAAGCTCAAGAGTAAACGAATTTCAATAACATCAAAACACCATTGAAAATAGTGTTTAAAAGCAAAATTAAAAATTAATAACAAAATTCAATATAAAGTATAAAGTTCGTTTAATTATGGATCAATTAAAAGTACAAAAGCCTTAACCAATAGTGTTAGAGTCAAGCTTCCCATTGAAAACTCATTGAGAAAGCTTTGTCATCATGGTGATGTTGCCAATCTCATACTCTTACATGCTACATGGTTTGATCAAACATATAGCATGACGCGTTATTTATAAATGTGACTTGCTTCAAACTTTATATAATATATTCCCTCCGGTCCTAGATGTAGAGCCAGTTAAAGAAAAATTTTCATGTGGATTAATGGAGAGTAGCCTATAAGAGCGTGGTAATTTATCGGTTAAAGAATCTTGATACTTTATAAAATTTTGACTTCGCATGTGAATGGATATAATATGATTGTATGAGTTTGAACCTTGTTGGTATCAAACTCAGGTCCAAATAATACCATATATTACTTTTGGTTCTTAATATAAGACTCGACTGGCTAATTCAAAAAAAATTTATTTAATTATAATATATGTTATATTATCTTTTTGAAATGCATTATTAAATTATATATTAGTTTATAAATTAGACAAATTAATTTGAAAATAATAAATATAAATATTTTAAAGTAATTTTTTTAGTTTTTTAATTTTTTAAAATTTAATTTGTTAGCTTAACCTTATATTAAGAATACGAAGTAATATATATACTCATCCGGTTCTTAATATAAGACCTATTTAACTAATTTGATTAGATTAAGAAAGTTAGATAAGTTAGTTAATTATAAGAAATATGACATATTTTTCTTAAAATACCATAATCATCTTTCTTAATATTCTTTCTGTCTCTTCTACTTGATTATAGTTGAAGGAATATCTACATGGGTAACTTAGAAAAATTAATAAATATGATAAATAGATCTTGTATTTAGGACTAAAATAATCTAATAATTATGTTTTATATTAAGTATTGGAAAAATGTACATATATATATATATATATATCTCTCTCTGTGTGTGTGTATGGGGCGCGCGCAATGCTTGACTTGGGAAATTGTGACTTTTATCATACAATTCTGACTTTCTTCTGACTTTCTACGTCACTAAAAGAACACTTTTCGTCCTAGTTTATGAAAAGTAGTATATCAAAGGGCGGTGGTTTGTCAGTTAAACAAATCCCATTAACACAGGTTTTGATCTTTCATAAAATATTAACTTCCCACATAAATAAGGGGATACAGTAAACCGGCTAGGCGCGACAAAAAAGAGAACCTAGTGATGTTACAAGTCGCTAAAGCGCAAGGAACAAATAAACCGGATGGCATAAACTGGTGACTAGTCAAGATACTAGTTTAAGAGTTAGTACATCAAATCGAGATCAACTCAGAATCAGATTTATCATATTAAAATAATATAATTTAATTAAAAATAAAAAAATACAACAATATTAAAAATCACTAATAACAAAATACAAGGAAACACAATAGTTTAATTGTATTAATAGCAAAGTATAACAACATTGTTCATTTTATGATTTCTTAATAACTAAAATTAATAATCATTGATAGCAAAAGCATCACTAAAGTTCATTCATATTTATAATGACTCAGATATTAGAAGCTAATTGAGGAAAAATAGAACCAATAACAACATAATCATTCAAACCAATTCATTATTGGTTCACACCGATTTTGATTAGTTCAAACCGTTCCCCAATTTAATCTATGAACCAAACCAAACTTCAAGTTGTTTCACTAGTTTTCGGTCCAAACCAGTCGACCCTGTCTGGTTTTTCATTCACCGCTAAAGAGAGCCTCTCCACTTCTCTTACCTTTCACTTTCCTTTACTTGTTTGTCTTCACCATCAAATCAACTTTAAATGGCTGAGATTTAATATCATATAAAAAAAATACCACCCATATTCCTTAATATAAGATTCAGTTGACTAATTTGAAGTGATTAAAAAAGTTACTAAATTACTTAACTGTAGTATATGTTACATGATTTTTTTAAAAAAATACTTACATGAATAATTAGATTATATATTAATTTATAAATAAGGCCCATTAATTTGAATAAAAATTATAAATATAAATACTTCAAAATAATTTAACAATTTTTTAATTTTTTCAAATTAGCTAATTAGGTTTTATATTAAGAACCAAAAGTAGTATTACTTTCATGAAAAACCATGGTTTTGACCTAGTTTAATAAATTGGGTCAAAACTTGGAAACCACATTAGTGAGATTAGAAGTCAATGAACTATAGGGGGTTGGTTTGTTCAGTCTATTATAATTTTAAAATACTCTTGTAATCCTATTTATTGCTCACTTCTAATATGTTTTATAATACAAATCAAGAATAACATTATACCCTATTAACTTTGCCTTAGAATTTCACAAATTTGCAACTTCTATTTAATAAATCTTTTGATGTACTCTGTTACCTCGTCGCCGCTGCCGACTCCAACTCCTAGTCAGGTACCTATTCAACCACCCTTGTCTCATGTTTACACAAGACGTTCGAAGAAGACCAATGTCACCGACCTAGATTCTGGTCCTCCATTATCTGCTTCATTATCAGATCCTAAGTTGAGCATCTCTAATCCTGAGCTTGACCCTGTCTCTGACTCTAAGACACCTCCTGTTCCCAATCCAGATCCTTTACTTGACTTGTCCATTGCTCTTCGCGAAGGTAAACGTACTTGCACTCATCCTATTTCTTTCTTTGTTTCATATAACCACCTCCCCTGCGTCTCATGCCTTTTCTTACCTCCTTAGATACTATTTCAATGCCTGAGACCCTTCATGAAGCCTTACCCCATGTGGGTTGGTGTGCTGCTATAGAGGAGGAAATGGCGGCCCTTAACCAAGCTGGTACTCGGTCTTAGTAGATTTACCAGCAGGAAAGAAGGCTATTGGGTGTAAGTGAGTATTAACCCCTAAAACTCAAGCTAATGGTATCCTTAACCGTCTTAAGACTTGCCTGGTTGCTAAAAGCTATGCTTAGACCTATAGTGTTGATTACTTTGAAACTTTCTCAGCCGTAGCGAAACTCTCCTCTGTTCGCCTTTTCATCTCTATGGCGACAACCTATGGCTGGGATCTCTATCAGTTGTATATCAAAAATGCCTTCTTGCATGGTGATCTTCTTGAAGAAGTTTACATAGAGCAACTACCTAGGCTTTGTTGCTTAAGGGAGTGTGGGAAAGTATATCGCCTCAAGAGATCCTTATATGGCTTGAAGCAGAGTCCTTGTGCATTGTTTGACAGGTTCAGTACTGTTGTGTAGAAGTTTGGCATGTGTCAAAGTAAGTGTGACCACTCTATGTTCTATCAGAGACAGACACTAGCATGATTTCTATTGGTTGTGTATGTAAATGACATTGTGATTACAAGGAGTAATATCTCGGGGATCTCATCACTCCAGTCCTTTATTAATTCTCACTTTCAAACGAAAGATCTGGGTTTGTTGAAGTACTTCCTCGAAATTGAAGTCCTGAGAAGTAAGAAAGGCATCTTATTGACTCAGAGAAAATATGTTATTGATTTGCTGAAGGAAACTGAAAAACTAAGGGCTACACCAAACAGTTCCCCTATGGTTTCTAACCCGTTACTTGACACTGATGGAAGCATATCATTTGAGAATCCCGTTGATGCTGCTAAGAGAAGCCGTTTGAAAATCCTGAGAGGTATAAGAGATTGATTGGAAAATTGAATTATCTTATTGTGACCCATTCTGATATCACCTATTTAGTAAGTGTACTTAGCCAGTTTATGGTCTCATATATTGTCAGACAATGAGAAGCCTTAGAGCATGTGTTTCATTATCTTAAGAGGTCTCTAAGCCGTGAGATATTGTACAGAGATCATGGTCACAAAGATATTGAGTGTTTTTGTGATGCTGATCATAGTAGTTCAAAAGCCATGAAAAGATCGACTATAGGATATTATGTATGTGGGAGGAAATTTGAGGTCTTGAAGGAGCAAGAAGCAAAATATGGTGTCACAGTGGAATGAATGTAGAGACAGAATATAGAGCTATGACATAATCTGTGTTTGAGATAGTTTGGATACATTAGTTACTGAAAGAGATTGGTCTTAAAACCTTGTTACTAGCAAAACAGTGGTATGACAATAAAACAGCCTTACACATAACTTCTAATTCGGTGTTAAATGAATGCAAAAACACATTGAAATTGACTATCATTTTATTCAAGATAAGATAAAAAAAATACTTCATCTCAACAGGACACAAATAAAATATGAAATATATTCCATATTATTCTCTGCATAATAATGTTTTATAATACAAATCAAGAATAATATTAAACCCAATTAACTTTGCCTTAAAATTTAACAAATTTTTAACTTTACTTCTATTTAATAAATATATATTTTTGGAAAAAACAGTCTACTGGATGGTAAATGAAAAATAAAGTAAAATTTATAAATAAAATCAAATAAAATATTTTCTTCCTGCTTTATAACTAGGGAATAGAAGAAATTTAAAATTATAGCACAAATTAATACACCATATGATTGAAAAGAATAATCTTAAATGATATCTAAAAATCTCCCAAACCTCGTGATATTTTGAATCCAAATTTCCAATCCATTATCAGCTATCAATTATCCTCTCTCACAAAAATGTGCAAAAATTCCTGTAGCAAACCGTTGGCGCATGCACACTTTTCATGGTTCAAACGAGAAAAGGCAAGAATAAATCAAGAGTAAATGCACAAAATGCATTGAAATACTAACTAATATGACTGGAAGTTGATGAATATCCATTTAAAAGTAATGATGTCCAATGGAAAAGCATTTCTTTTATGCTACAAGTCGCTTTTGTTACATCAAGACAAGGCAAACCCCCTTGAGAGGGGCTGCAATTAAAAAAAATGTACATCTAACTAGTGTAAACTGTAAAAGCTGGATCATAAACAAGCTTCGGCTTAAAGAATTGAGCTCATGAAAGATAACCCAGTACCAGAACTAAAGTGTCACATGAAAATATTTGTCAGCAATGACGGCTACAATAACAGGACCAGCCAAATCACCAACAGCACACCCTGAAGAATATGAATTTAAAAGTGGAAAGAAAGACGGTTAAATCAGCTTGACATGGCTTAGTCACGGCTTAGTCACAGAATTACAGCAACTCGTGTATGGACATCAGACAACAGACATCATCTTGTGGGTTGTGTACCTTGTGGCATTAACCCCCCCCCCCCCCAAACAAAAAGAAAAAAAAAAAGAGACCCACTCAATAAGCAGATGGATTTCTGGTTTTTCCTGCCATTTTCTCTTTTTTCTTTTTCCCCACTTGTTATGTCTAAAACCTTGTCCAGGGCATGTCCGTGACCAGCCGACCAAAAAACAAATTTCAGGTATGTGCATCGGACATGTGTCACCAGTATATCATGGCAGAGTCAAAATAAGTGTATGCTTTGTAATATTTTAGCAATTTTTGTATTCAAAACTCAACTCTCGATATACATGCAAGACTTTATCTTGTATGTTAAGTACCATCCACTTTTATTCTCCAAGAAAATCTATTCAACTAAAGATGGGTTTCAAGCCTCTCATTCTAGATTTCTTATCTTCCTTTCTTTCCTGTCATTTCCCCCTTTTTTTCACTAGTTATGTCCTAATTGTGTCCAGAGCATTTCCAAAGCCAAAAAAGTAAATTTTGGGCCTGTGCATCAGACGTGTTAGTTGTGCCATGGCCGAGTAAAAATAAATGTACTCATGATTTCTAGTATTTCAGTAATCTTTTCCTTTAGAAATCATGATCTTACCGATCCATTGGCCACGTGAAGGACGAATAAGGGTGGCACCAATTCCAGCCCCAATGGAGGCAAAAATTAAGGATGAAATACACCTGACAGCAGCCACAGACACCCTCTGTGCAAGAACACCAACTTGCTTCTCATCATCATCCTCTTGTAAAGTCTTGAATCCAGAAGTAAAGAATCGATATAAATCAATCCCTACTTGAACGATCCATGACGCTGCAACTCCAAGCATGTGCCCTGTACACAAGTCAAGATAGTTAAAATCTAAAGTTCAAGCAAATACCATAAGGAAACAACAACTCATAGTTGTCTTGACCTCTGAAAGTTGTTCTGCTCACGCAATATATGTAAACCAAAGTAGGCATTTGCCTTCCAGCCTTGCGAGCAGCTGATTGAGGAACATCTGTTCAGAACAGAAAACGCAGCTGCTCAGTAGTTCCTGTCAAGCATATGCACTGACTCGGGCACAGGACATGACACACACACACACAAACAACTCTTGTCATCTGCATAATATTTGAATTTTAAAATTCTAAAATTTCAACTAGTGATATGATTCCAGATGAAAAAGCAAGAAGCATCGTCTTATATTATTATTGAAATGATTCATGTGACATACAAGAAAAAGTTTGGGAAAGAATTTTAATAATATCATCGGGATAGAATTCTAGTTTCAAGCTGCCCCACCACACCCCCCCTTCCTTCCCCTCCTTTTTAGTGGAATGTCCAGGTTATGCTAGCACCCCAATAAGGCACTATATTCAGAGACACGTGTAACATTTCAACAGTGTGTCATCAGCTCATCACAGAATTGATGTCAAGGACCTCACGTGACTCAAAACAGGTGTGCTTATGTTTATATAGATGACCTAACAGAAAGGATAACACATTAAATAATTATCTCCCTGGCTGATAAACTTTTTTATTTATCATGGAAGTTGCTTTATGTGTAGAGAAGACCATTAGAGGCACTGGTGAGAATGATAGATGAGACAGTTTAGAGTCCTATAAAAAGGAGCAGAGGAAGAACAAGGAGAACGCTCAATGAGGTCATTGAACAAAACTTTCTGATCAACAACATATCTGAAAGCTTGGTTGTTAATAGAGCACAATAATGTTGTACGGTGCATGTAGCCGATCCCACCTAGTAAGATAAGGCTTGTTGTTGGATGGAAGTTGCTTTATGTCAGCCACAGAGCATCTCATAAGTAAAAACATGCTCTCTTTTTTTTTTGGTGAAAAAAACATGCTCTTTTCTATAACAGTTACCTTTAAGAATTTTCCATGCCATTCTTTGTGAAACATAATGAACAGCAATTCTTTCTAAAATGCGTCTGGTGGTCACAACAGTAGACTGCAATGGCATCCAAAAAATATTTCTCATCACCAGTTTTAAATATTTGATGAACATAAGAAAAGGAATGGACAAATGCAGAATGATGAGCCACAGGAAATAGTATAGAATTATCAAGTAAAAATTAGCTTTGTTAATTTAGAAGGTGAACTCATAGAAGGTAAAAGTTCCCTAGCATCAAATTGATGTTTATAGATTAGGCTTAAGCAGAATACAGGTTATCCAATGCAACAAATGTTGTGGAAGAACCAAATGGGTCATTACAAAACCCTAAATTAACAACACTCAGGCACGCACACATGCAAGTGCAAATGCACACATAGATATAGCATGTACAACATACTATTGCATTAACTGTTTAAAAATACTAATTAGGTTATTTTGAGAGAAAGTATCCTGATATAAGAAATAATAGATGCAATATACAGGAACCTTTTTTGTAAAATGCAGTGCCTAAAACAACATTGAAAAGTTAAATGTTTAAAATATCAATCCAATTATTATATAATCTCCCTTTCAGAACAATAGAAAAGAGGTAATGCAGGTAGATTAACTTAGAGAACAGCACATACTATATACGTTATATATAAATAAATGAAAGATAGTCCTGAATTCTCTGACTGAAAGCTTGCTTCGATCAGTCAATGAACTAATTGTAACAAATGTCCACATTCCTAACAACTCATTGATAAAATAAATAATAAAAATTCATTGATCATTGATGACAATTTAACACAACAGTTACATTTGCAGCAGATAATACTTCATGAACCTAGACTAGGAAAGATAAGGTAAACTTACTTCTCGTATAATTTGAATCACTGACTTTTTGAAGGGTACAACTAGATCAACATGACGATCTTCTTGATTGTCCTCCAGAGAGTCATCATCATCTTCCATGTTAACACGGGGCTCCAAAAGAGGCAAATAATACATCAAAAATGACCTTAAGGATGTCAATGCAAAGGTCCTCAACTCAAAAGCAGAGAAGAGAGGCTTAAGTTGGACATCATATTGTTTTGTACTATACTGCAGAGCGTGATTTTTAAAAACCCTTTCAGATGCACTTTGTATATTAGAAATGTAATCTTCAGGCAAAGCTGCACCAGCATCAGAATAAGCCACCTGTGACCTGAATTTAACATAGTCAAATGAAAGGAAAAATGTCAACAAATTTCTCCCCTCTTTCTTTTCGTTTCGGGCAACTACAAAGATTTGTAGATGAGGTAGATCTATTTATCTAAGTTACAGCTCACCAAATTAATAGATATTCATATTCCAGTTGCAGTAATCCACACAAAATAAATTCTAAACAAAATTCCACTAAACAATAGAAGCTAAAAAATTAGGGGGGAAATTCAACTTAGGGTAAGTGGAATTACTAAAAGTATGAAGTATGCACAGACCAAGTTTCAACCCAGCCTTGAGCATGACCCAGTTTTAACTTAGTTTAGAAAGTCTAGATTGCAAATTCAGTATCCCAGGCCAGCCAGGTATCTTTTTTACTGGATACAAATTATTCAATGGCCCTCTAAAAATGTTTTTTTATGAATCCCTTAAAAATATGATTTTCTTCAGAAAAAAATTTATTGTCATGGAAGTCATAATATTTTTGCTTTTTTAAATAAGAGGATTGGGCCTTGATGGGCCCCAATTCCAACCCAATTCTTGCAATATTCTACCTAGGATGGAGCTTGCTGGATTTCCATTCCATGTGCACCCATGCCCACAACTCAAATCTTTGAGCCCCTAATTCAGTTAACTAACTTTTCTAGGCATCTAACTTATATGAAAAACTGAAAGGTTCGTAGACTAAGCAAGGGAAGAATTTATGACAGGAAAATAAGTCACACAAATCATCACTTCCAGAAATCCATCTGATCTCATTGAACAAACAAGAAAGAAAGCCCAACAAGCAGCTTAAAGGCAGAGAACATTAATTAAAAACCCAGGCAATAATATTATATTCAGATGTAAATCTGGGACTAAAATTGGTTTTGAAGGGATTCTATCGGTGCACTCCAATCAAAAGATGACACTAAGAGAAACATCACCGATCCTCATTAAAATTTTCCTTGCTAATTTCCTCAAAAAACACAAAAGTGAGTCAACAATTCCCCCAAAATAGGTAGCAAATCCACCTTTGACGAGCAAACACCGGGCGAACATTCACATATATAACATTTTCTTCTTATTTCGCATTTTTCCGAGGGGGATAGTCCATACCATAACCAATGCAAAAGCAAATGAGTAGTTGTAATACTAGCATAATGCTTAACTAGCAAGAATTAAACTATAATGTTCAGTATCTTGCGAAAAAGAGAAAATAAACAAATAACTTCACATAATGTTAGTGTTTGATAACTAAGGTCCTTTGCTCTACTAAATCTCCAAAACGATCAACTAGTAAATTCCATCGCCAAGAAAGCAAATAAGTACATTTAATTCCCGGAAGAGCATACGTTAATCATGAGTATTGAATTGAAACCCCTAATCACAAATTATTTCTTCCCATCACCGGTTTCAACAATTTTTTTAAAACGCAGGATGTACATCTGGCTACGAGAAATGAAGAGATAGCATACCCGAACAAAGCCCGTGAGGCAAAAGAGCTTCCGGCGGCGAAGGTGGCCGCAGTGGCGGCGGCAGAGGCAGAGAAGAACTGAGTAGATTGATAAGTCCGGGCGGAATACAAGCCAGCGTTAAAGCTTTGGTTTTTTCGCCACAGATCTAAAAGTATAGCTATTCCCGCCATTTCAGGACTTTTCCTATGCTTGTATGAAACTATTCACAGAATCAGCTTTCCGCTAAAAAAAACCATTACCCAGAAATCTATTGAAGAATAGAAAGAAACTTTACAGAGCAAGGGCGCTGATTCGGGGCTATTGCAGGGTGACCCGGAAGCGGGTCCGCATGCCCTGCTCGCTCATCGAATCTTTGAGCCAGCAGTGCTCGTCTTCGAAACGCACAGTTCTAGCGGCAACATCCAAGTCGTTGATTATCAAATAATCTCAGCCGTGCAATTTAATTGATATTAGACTTTGAGAATGTTTGGGTTTAGTGAAAAGTAACTTTTTTACAAATTTTTTTACATATTTATTTTATATATTATAAAAATATTATTACAATTATAATTTTGATTCTATCTAGATATTTTTTAGAGGGTGTTTAGCACACCTGAAAAGTATTTTTAAAAAGTATTTTTTAACAAATCAAGACAAATTTTTTTTATGTATTTACTTTATTTATTATAAAATTATTTTTAAAATTTTGATTTGATATCCATCCAAATATTTTTTATAATCTATAAACCCTGTCACGGCGCCATTGGAGCCAGCTTTCCAACACTATCCTTACCATCCTTTTCCCTTTCGCTGCCCAAAACTACACTGTTTCAGGTGGGAAAAAAATAAAAGCTGATCCCTTTTGCTTTTTTTCCCTTCAAGCCAACGTCCTTGAATCAGATATTTTTTATTAGCATCTAATATCCTAAAATAATTTTTCTCGTACTTAAAAATATTTTTTAAATAGTACTCAATATCTAGCATGCTGCATTTTGAAATATTTTTTTAATAACACCCAATATACTAAACTAATTTTTAGTGGATCTAATATCTTAAAATAATTTTTAGTACACATGACATCCAAAATTATTTTTCAGTAGTACTTAGTATTTAGAAAACTGCCCACTGAACTATTTTTTCAATAACATCCGGTTTCCTGAATTAATTTTGAATGCATTCAGTATTCTATTAGCATAAGAAAGAATAAAAACAAAAAGGATCAACCCCATTTTTTCGCCCAAAACGGTGTAGTCTTGGGTAGAGGAGGAGAAAAGGATAGTAAGGGTAGGGGAGGAAAGCCGATTCCGGCACGGTTTCTCACTGAAAGATGATGGAAGGAGAAGACGAGAAGCACAAAGGTGAAGGCAGGGGGAAGAATAATTAATTCAAATAAAATTACTTGCTGAGTAAGAGACCAGGCAGAGAGGGCAAGCAGCGCAAGGGGGAGAACAGAGCAAGCAGGAGCTGGAATGAGGACGGCAACATGGACGGATGGGACGGCGAGAGTGCGAGCGAAGAGACTGTGACTCTGTGGAGCTCAGCTTTTCTTCTTTACCTGTTCTCTTCGCTGCCCATGCCCTGCTTTTCTTTTCCCTCCAACTCACTGCACCTCCTTCCTCTTGTCTGAACATGCCATCTATACCCTAAAGGCCCAAAAACCGTTTTTCTTAATGAAAATATGAATTTCGCATTAACATAAAAAGTAATACTCCTCCGGATTAAGAACTTAATTATTGAGTTGGTTTTAATCCTAAATATAAAGCGTATTTTTTATATTTATCATTTTTTTTTAAATTATCCCTATAAATACTTCTTCAACTATAATCAAATAGAAAAGGGAGGGCGGATATTACGGAAAATAATCATAATGTTTTAGAAAAAACATGTCATATTATTGATAATTAACTAACATACCTAACTTTCTTAATCTAATCAAATTAGTTAAATATGTCTTATATTAAGGATTGATGGAGTAACATATAAACGGTCGGAGGAGAAATTGAACATCCGAAGAAGGTATGAAATATGCCACCGGGGATGGATATCAAGCATAATGATCTCAGCATGAGATGGTTTTATGAGCTAACAAAACATCGGCACCGAGGCTGGGGCAAAATTAAAAAGGATGGTTATGCGAATTATACACGTACTTTGCCACTTTGTGTAGAGTTCAAGGAAAATGGTCCAGTAGTTATAATTAACAGATCTCATTAGTTGTACGGGGAAGGAGTTGGGGATATCAATACAAGATTGAAGGTTGACATTGGCAGGAGATATGAGGGCCATGACTGACTGAGCTAATCTTGTCGTCACCGTTGTGATAATCTATTGAGGGACAAAAGTCTTTCCTGCATGGCAAATCTGGTTTCTAACAGACCACAAGGCTTCCAACATATGGAAAGGAAGAAGAGACAGAACAGAAATTGAATCATTAAGGTTATCTACCTAGAAACAAAGCCACTCCAACATGTTCTAATGAGAGTGAGAGTCAACCTTCAAACCAAGTGCAAATCGAAACCACCAAGCTCGAGCAAAAGGACAGTAAATAAAAAGATGTTCAAGTGATTCATTAGCGGAAAAATAAAAGGACCATGCCTCACACGTGGCCAGATGACATTGCTTGAGGAAGATAGAAGTAGGAATTATAATTTTAGCTAGCCGCCAAGCAAATAATTCAATGTGAGGGTATAAGGGAGATTTCCAGAGTTTAGTTAAGAATTGAGTAAAGGAGGAGAGTTAGAAGTGATGAATGGAAACCCAAAAATCCTTTAGAAGCAAGTGATATCAGTCCTTAACCGTATATAGGCCAGAAGAATTGGCAAACCATCTAAAGCAGTCCCGCTGCTGTGTAAAAGGTAAAGGAAATTCATTGAGCTTGCAAACCACCTGCCCAGTATAAATAGAAGAGAATAGTTGGATATTCCAATGTCTATTCGAGCGTAGATAAGGTTTTAAACTTTTATTGAAGGAAAGTTTCGACCAGACTGCTACGAAGGCCACCAGAGTCAATGATTTAATGGGATAGATGTGGGTGCCATCCCTAATTTGCCAGGTCAAGTGGTTAGATATTAATAGGTTGGCCTTGATAATTTGTTTCCACAGCCGAGAACTAAAAAAATGACAAGATGAAGATGAAGATGGTTACACAAACACAACAAATTTGTTTCTACTTTGAGATGATTAATTGTATTATTTTTAAAGGAATTAATTTACTAATCTTTATTAAAATCATAAGTAGTGTGATGCTTATAATCTGTTAATTATAATTAATTTGAATACTGACTATATGATATATATATATATATATATAAGTTGCCACAAAATATAAAATAGAGAAAAAACATTTTTAAAAAAAATCAAATCATGAAATAAGATTGATTTATTATTAGCATAATAAAAAAAGGAAAAATTATAGAAAAATATTCCTAAATTTCAAAATTCCAAAATGGTTACTTAAATAAGCAAAATTCTAGTTTAGGTATAAAAGACCAAATTAGAATTTGCAAACTTATTGAAATGACCATATTGCCTTTTATTGTTTTTTTAAAAAAAATACCAAGCACCATCACGAGATGGTCGGTCACTGGAGCTCTTGTGCTAGTGGCGACCATTAGAGTTCAGGTGAGCCATTGTAATTAACGAAATTTTTTTTTATAACTTCAGTAATATGGTTAGCGAGTTCTTTAATGCTATTAACAAGTTCGATATAATAATTAACGACAGTTTTTTTTCAAAAAATTCTAAGAGTGATATTTTTACAATTTCAGTAAGGCAGTTAACAAGTTGGGTAATGCTATTAACAAGTTCGATATAACAGTTAATAACAGATTTTTCAGAAAATTTAAAAAGTGATATTTTTACAACTTTAGTAATGCGGTTAACAAGTTATGTAAGGATATTAACAATTTTCATAGCGTTATTAACAAAATTTTCCTATAAAGGTTGATATTTTTAATATTTGCTCCTTATGAAGGTTGTATATCAAAATTTTTCCATTTATTAGGAAGCCACTATGGCTATAAGAGTTGTTAATATCATTATATGACTTATTATTAGATTTTTTAATGGCATTATGAGAGTTGTTATATTGTTGCATGACTTGTTAACTAGGTTATTAAAGCTGTAAAAATGCCGCTTTTTGAATTACCCAAAAAACTTGTTTTTAACTACTATATTGAACTTATTAATAAGATTACAAAATTTATTAACTGTGTTACTAAAGTTGTAAATAATGCCAATTTTGAAATTTTTAAAAAACCTGTTGTCAATTACTATACTGGACTTGTTGATAAAGTTAAAGATCTTGTTAACTATATTACTAAAGTTGTAAAAATCTCCAAAAAAATAGTTGTCAGTCTACTATTAGAGCTCTGGTAACGGCACCTACCTAAACTTCGAGGTAGAGCTGTCAATAAGGGCCAGCCCAACCCTAAAGGACTAGCCCTTGAAGGGCTGGGCCTAAAAGGGCGGCCCTTTAAGCCCACATACTTTAAAATTATCTAATTATTAAAGCCCGACCCTTAGGCATGCGGGCTCAGGGCTTAAAAAGGCTGGCCCTTTTATGTTATTTTTTAAAATTTAAATTCTATTTAATTATTTTAAAAATAAAAAATAAAACAACAAAACTTCTAAGATTTTTTATTCAAATTATAAATATAAGTAAAATAAATTAGTGGTGTATAGGAAAAAAAATTAAATGCCAATAAACTATTGTCCAAAATAAAAAAAAAATCAAAATCTAACAAAACACGAAAACAGAAAGATAAAACATAGCAGTTAAAGATTAACAATATCAACACATAATTATTATCTTTATCTTCATCTCATCAAGATCAGCAATATTTGATTGTTCTTTACTATAAGTGAGCTCTTCTTCAGTGATAAAAATATTAAGGTTTTTGTCTTCATTTACTTTATCTGAAATAAACTTGATTTTTTAAAAAAAAATAAAGAGTAATATGGTTATTTCAGTAAATTTACAAATACCAATTTGGTCACCTATACCTAAACTGAAATTTTATTTATTTAAGTGGTCATGCGGGGATCTTGAAATTCAAGAATAATTTTTTTGTTAATTTTCCTTAAAAACATTTAAAGATTTTTTTTTAAAAAATAAAATTGTACTCTATGGATCTAAATAAAATCTTGTCTCTGTTTATTTTTAACTTCTTTTTAGAAGTGTGTGTACATATATTAAGTTTTAATTTGTTTATTAATTTTATAAAATATCTTTTCATTTCAATACTATATTCTAACATCACTAGATTTTTTTAATGATTTTTTTTGTGCAAGTCATTATTATTTTAATAATTAAATTAATGTATAAGCATTTTAGTAGAGGCCTCTAATTATATTTAATTATAGATGAGTATTCTGGTCTTTTAATAGCATTGAAAAATTTCTAATTAAACCTCTTAACCTGATTAGAAGTTTGTAAAAATATATGCCTGAATTTAAATTTTGGTATTTCACTTGGGTTTAATTAAAATTCTCTATATACATACACTACACACCTACACACACACACACACATATATATATATATATGTATATGCGCGTGTGCGCGCGCGCATGGAGACGACCATTGGCATAATAATTTTCTATTGCACCGATAATAAATAAATTTAGTTTTTTTTAAGAAACTCTTTTTCTATTTTGTAATTTGTGGTAACTTTATTATGTGTGTGTATATATCACATAGTCGGTATTCACATCAATCATGATTAATAGATCTTGAGTACAGAAACTAATATTTTATAATTAAGAAAAATTAATAAGGATTAGAAAATTAATTTTTAAAAAATAATGGAATCAATAATCTCAAAATAATCTGTTGGAACAAAAAAAATTATTTCAATACTATGGAAACAAATTGTTTTGTGTTCGTGCAACCACATTTATCTTCATCCTTTTTTTTTTATATAAAAAAAAGGTTTTTTGGCCCTTGGATTATAGACGGCAAGTTTTTTTTTTTTTTGTCAAAGGATTATAGACGGCATGTGTAGATGGGAGGGTGGTGCACCTTCAGGCAACACTGAGTTGGATGGACAGCAGAGAGCATCGGTAAAGCAGAGAAGCCGAGCCCGACTCGGAGAGTGCGAGGTGGCAAACAGTAGAATGCTGGGGTAAAGGGTACTAAAGGCAAGGTCTACTTAGATATTTCTAATATGTTTTATTAAAGATATAACTAATATCATTTTATATAATGATATCTACATAAATTAAAAAAAAAAACAGGTGTGTATATATATCACATAGTCGGTATTCACATCAATCATGATTAATAGATCTTGAGTACAGAAACTAATATTATATAAGAAAAATTAATAAGGATTAGAAAATTAATTTTTAAAAATAATGGAATCAATAATCTCAAAATAATCTGTTGGAACAAAAAAAATTATTTCAATACTATGGAAACAAATTTGTTGTGTTCGTGCAACCACATTTATCTTCATCCTTTTTTTTAAAAAAAAAAAAAGGTTTTTTGGCCCTTGGATTATAGACGGCAAGTTTTTTTTTTTTGGTCAAAAGGATTATAGACGGCATGTGTAGATGGGAGGGTGGTGCACCTTCAGGCAACAGAGTTGGATGGACAGCAGAGAGCATCGGTAAAGCAGAGAAGCCGAGCCCGACTCGGAGAGTGCGAGGTGGCAAACAGTAGAATGCTGGGGGAAAGGGTACTAAAGGCAAGGTCTACTTAGATATTTCTAATATGTTTTATTAAAGATATAACTAATATCATTTTATATAATGATATCTACATAAATTAAAAAATAAAACAGAATTTATTAAAAAGATAAAATAAAATAGACAAATTAAAAAAGCTAAATATACAAGGAAAAGGCCAGGATCCTGTCTCAGCATCCATTGTGTCCCATTCTAAAATATTCTGGGATGAGCTCATCCCATCCCAAATTAACTAAGACAGGAACGGATTGATCGAGACGAGATTGTCTTGAATAACCCTAATCTGCAACATTACGAAAAATGGGAAAAATCTTGTTATCTACCCGAGGAAAAAAATCTGAGTTTATCTCTGGGACAGAGATAGGGATACAATTGTGGATAGACTTTTTTTTTCTCTCCTTTTCTTAAAGTCACTCTAAACTCTTGCTTTTCAATTGCAACTTTTCATTCAGATTTGAAGATTTTGAAATTAGCTTTGTAATATATTATCCAAATAAATTTTTATCAAACCAATTTTTTTTATAAAAAACTATTCAATCATAAATTAAATTACACTATTTGATTTGATTTTAATTTTATTTTATAAAAATCAGTCAGGATAAAAGTCATCTTTATGAATGATAATCCAAACAATCCCAAACAAGACGACCCGTGGGTGAAGAAATGATGATAAAAAGTAGCAGAAGGATAAGGTCACGTCTAGTCATCGGGGTAATTAAAAAGTAAAACCTACTCTCATATATGTTCCGTTTTCTCCTTTCTTCATTAGTAAGGAGCCGATTGTTTCCCACCAACCACATAAACGATTTAACCCGCTGAGGCGTGTCGAGTTTCCAAACTTTAGCCCAGAAAGAAGGAATTATCTGAAGATTTTCCCCTCCTAAGGCCTCATATGCCGATTTTACCGAAAACTCACCATTTTTGTTCCACCTCCAACGATATCTCTGGATCTTGTCGTCTCATTGTACTCTTCCGGTCCTTAATATAGGACCCAATTCTTGAATTGGTTTTGGTCCTAAATATAAGACACATTTCTCATATTTATCAATTTTCTCTAAATTACCCCTATAGATACTCCTTCAACTATAATTAAGTAGAATAGGGAGAGAGGGTATTAAGAAAGATGATTATGGTGTTTTAGGAAAAATGTGTCACTTTTCTTATAATTAACTAACTTACCTAACTTCCTTAATCTAATCAAATTAGTTAAATGGGTCTTATATTAAGGATCGGAGGAGTATTCCATTATTGACTTTATTCCACGTTTTCCTTGTACACGACCGGAGAACGTGTAAGTTTGTTTTCTTATGATTACTGGTTTTTGAAATTATAGATGTGCTAAAAGAAGGGATTTTCCCAGCACCATCAAAGATATTGTCAAGAAAGTTCACCGGAAAAAAAGAAGAAGATTATTGTCAAGAAATCCTTCGATCCTTGACATAAAAGTTATTTTGTAATCTATGTATATTAAGGAAACTGAGCATGTACGAAGTGTCGAGAAGCTAGAAGATTGCAAAGATAAAGAAAGCAAGAAGCAGTCAGCCTATGAGCCGCTTCATTGACTAAACTGTGGCTTCACACTTGCACTTCGGCAAAAAGAACGGTATTCCTAGCATTCCAGAGTTTCTAACACAAAACACCAAAAAGGAGGTCCCATGAAGATTTGCTATCAGCTCGCCGAAGGTTCTCCATGAGCCACTTCTTGAACGGTTTAGCGTAGAAAGTGGGAGAGATTAGATGCAGGTATAATCATCCGCTCACAGGAACAAGCAACATTGCAGAATCTAAGGACATGATCCAGATCTTCAGGTCTACCACCATAGATTCCACATAAGTCCACAGTGGCCACATGTTTTCTAACTCTATCAATATTGGTAAGAAGCTTGCCATTTAAAAAAGTTAGGAGAAAGAAAATGGGAGGAGAGAACATAAATGAAGGAAAAACTACAGAGAAGATATTATCATATCTCTTGCTTGGATATATAAGAGAAATAGGAAGAAAAGAAAATAATTAAGCAAATATATAAATGAATAAAATATTTTATCAAAATATATCATGTTTAAAATTAAATATTACAGTAGGAAAATTAAACTAATTAGCATCATCAAGTAATTCAAAATCAAGTTATTTGGTTTATATATTTTTTCGGATTATTATATTTTAAAACCAAATTATTTAATAAAAATATTATTTTAAGATTAAAAAAATAAAAAGTCAATATTTTAAATACAATGAAAGAAAATAAATATGGAGAAGAAAAACTCAATGAGGCAAGAGTAGAAGGGCGGTCATGAAAATCTCTTTCCTTTCCAAATCTCTCCATATGTGAAGAGAGAATTTGAAGAGAAAATGAGACATTGGCTCACCTTATTTTCTCCCACGCTTTTACTTCCTCTCACATTTTCTCTCATATCCAAGCTGGAAATGTTTATTTATCCTTTTGATTTTTCCTCTAGTCTTCTCTCCTTCCTAATTTTCTCTAAGAGCGAGCCAAAGAAAGGTTTTGATCCTTTGGGGTCCCGCCATTTTCAACCATAGTCCCAAATGTTATTTTCCTCACTCCATGCGTCTCTTTTAAGACGTTTGCAAGCTGATTGAATTGTAAATTCTCCCCGTCTCATAAGATGCCATTAGCATTTAGCTGGTGCGCTTGTAGCTGAGGGGGGCTTAGCATTAACAATCTGATTTACAATATCAATGGGCAATTTATCATTAAAATCATGTCTCTTCCAATTACCTAAGCTATTTACATAATCCAAAACTAATTGCTGCAACTCTTTATCAGCCAGAGGGGTGTAAGATAATAAGTAAAGAGATCTTAGGTCTCCCACCCAATAATCATGACAAAAAAACAGTAAATTACTAGTGGTCAATTTCTAGAGTTAAAAAAAACCGCTACAAAAGTAAACATTTCTAGCGGTTATAACACAAACCGCAGGAAATTTGCAGTGTTTTGACCACGAAGGGTGTGGACCCCACACATTTCTAGAGGTTTTAACCCAACCGCTAGAAAGTGACCGCCACAACTGTTGCCGCCATTTGGCACAAAGTTGGCGTTATATTTTTAGCGTTTAATTTCTAGCGGTTTCGTTGTTGGAATCGCTAGAGAATGCAAATCGTCATTATATTTTCTAGCAGTTCCCTAACCGCTAGAAATGCCAACGAATTTTCTAGCGATTTTCCTTGAAACCGCTAGAAATTTTTTATTTTTCTCGAGGAGCCCTGACACACGGCAGCATGCAGTGGCGGCGGAGGGGCAGCGCTGCAAATTTCTAGCAATTTTCAAAGAATCGCTAGAAAATCGTAGCCCATATATACCCCCTTCGCTTCATTTGCACACTTTTGACGAATTGTGAAGCAAAGCTTTGTTGAATTCTCTCCACAAAACATATCCAGATCTAAATCCAGATAGTATTTCACATTTTTAGGTACGAATAGAAATTTATTTATAAATTATTTTTGTTTTTATTTTTTATTTTATTTATTTAGTGTATGTCTTAGATAGTTCTCCACAGTTTGAATTATGTGTTATATTTTTTATATTAGGTTTAATAGACTAGTTTAGTTAGAATTAATAGAAGTAATTTTTTTATTATAATAGACTAGTTTTAGAGTTAATTGAAGTGATTGTTTATTTTTAATGAGTTGATATAAGATTTGATATACAAATATTTGTTATTCAATTATTATTATTTAATTATATTTATTTGAAGTATTTATTTAGAGTTATATTTTTTTATATTGAGTTTAATAGACTGGTTTAGTTAGAGTTAATAGAAATATTTTTTTTAATAATAGATTAGTTTATTTAGAGTTAATAGAAATAATGTTTTTTTTAATGAGTTGATGGAAAATTTAAATGTACAAATATTTTTTTTTCAATTATTATTATTTGATATGATCTATTTGAATTATTTATTTAGGGTTGATAGATATAATTGTTTATTTTTAATAATTGTTAGTTGTAAAATATATTTTTCATTATAATTGCTATTTGTTATTATTAAAATGACTCGTTGATTAGGGAAAGAGCCAATCGATCCTGATAGAGGAGGACCCAGCAAGGATCATGGTGCTGGTGAGCTGTTCCCAAGCATTCATGACTATAATCTAAATGAGGACATCTTGAGTTTTATAACAAATGATGATGTCCAGCCTAGTGAGGAGGCTAATTTTTCAGGAGATGAACAACCTATATTGATGATGGTGAGGAGGAGGAGGCGGAGGAGGAGGTTCAGGGGAATGAGAATCCCCATAATGAGCAGCATCCTACTCTAAGGCACCAGGCCGGTTTTGAAGTAGAGTTTGTGGTAAGTATTTGTTTAATCTTTTTAATTTGACAACTATTTGATTTATATAAAAATTGTTTTAATTTAATTAATATATAATTAATTTTCGAATTAAATTTTGCAGACTCTAAGAGGAATGTCCTATAGGAGGTTGGCAGCCAGAGAGCTGTCCATAATGAAGATCGGACGGGTGGTTGTGCCACTAAATGAATTGGACCAGTTGACTAAGAAAGGCGGCCAACTATATAATAATTATGTGTACCTTCTTGGTCAGCAGTGGACTTTGATCCTTATTTATGTGAAGGATTGGAAGAAAATCACTGCAGAGAGGAAGCACCAAGGTTGGAAAGTAATGAAGGTAATTATATTTTTTATTTAAATAACTTAATTGTTTGATTATAATTTGTTATTTATGTAATTAATTCTTTTATTTATAATTGTTTTTAAATTAGTTAAATGAATATATATGTTTTATTTAAATAACTTAATTGTTTGATTATAATTTGTTTTATAATTTTTTAAATTAGTTAAATGAATATATATTTTTTACTTAAATTACTTAATTGTTTGATTATAATTTGTTATTTATGTAATTAATTTTTATTTATAATTTTTTTAAATTAGTAAAATGAATATATATATTTTATTTAAATTACTTATTGCTTGATTATAATTTGTTGTTTATGTAATTAATTTTTATTTATAATTTTTTATATTAGTAAAATAATATTTTTTATTTAAATTACTTAACTGTTTGATTATAATTTGTCATTTATTTAATTTATTTTTCATTTATAATTTTTTAAAATTAGTGAAATGAATATAATTTTTTATTTATTTAATTATAGAGTAAATTTATATTAGGAGAGGAGTTGAGGGCGAGCGAATACCATTAAGAGACTTGGGTAGCATGAAAGAACAAGAGGGCTGACTTATGGCAGGAAAAGAAAGGTGATGGGACAAGACCCCTGTAGGAGATGCTGGCAGATATACATGGTGGAATCCCGAAGCAAGACTGGTCAAGTTTTGTGTATTTTAGGATATCGGTTGAGCAGATGGTATGATATTATTGCATTAATGATAAAAAAAAAATTTTTGTCCAATTTGACTAATTTAATTTTTATACATTTTGTTTCAAACTCTTTTCCAGAGAAATACTGAAAATGTTAGGCAATGGACAATGCGTCATAGGGCAAGATCCGGGAGCTTTGCTATCACTTATGATAAGATTGTAAGTACATAAAAAGAATTTATATGTTGTGTATATGTATTTAATTTGTAAATAATAATTTTTTTCATTTCATTTATAGAGGGAAAAGATGTTGCGGGAGCGGGGATACGCGCCCACCTATGGCGAGATGTGGCCGAGTCTGTACGAGCCTCAAGACGGGTCTCCTGCGTTGAATGAGATTGAGGAGATGGTAGTAAGTAATTAATTAATTAAATATTAATAACACAGTATAAATATTCTATACTAATATTTTTATATTAATTTTGATAGGCACGGATGACTCAAGTCAATACCAAGCTGCGGGAGTCTTAAGGGTCTGTCTTGGATCCCACCGCCTCACTTTTAGTAGGTCGTGGCCAAGCACAGCATCCCGGCCGAGTTAGCGGGCTCGGTCTTGGACCCACACTGAGTAAGCTGCCCAGCTCAAGTGGTGCTGGCCCTTCAAACACTGCGGGGAGCTCTCAGTCAGCAGCAATGTCCCATTAAGCGAGCACAGGAGCAAAGCGGCCGAGTTCCTCGTCCTCAGATGAGCTGCGAGAGGAGATTAAACAAGAGGTGGAGGCCAGGATGGAGGAGCATGATCGTCAGATGCAGTTACAACTTCACCACTTCAAAGTAACCGCTATGGCCACACGTGATATGATGATCAGTTTCGCTCCAAACATCCCGTTTTGTCAAGTTCCCTAACATACACCTGACACCAGCAGTGGATGACAAGCAACCAGCCCAACCCCAGCACAACCAGCAGCCTACCCAGTCCCAACAGAACCAGTAGGAGGATCTAAAAACGATGATCAGGATGATGCTGCTTTTGCCCTTCATCCTTGATTTACATATATTATTATGTTATGATATTTATTTATAATTTGGATTTTAT
Organism: Neltuma alba; assembly: GCF_004799145.2. NCBI lineage: Eukaryota > Viridiplantae > Streptophyta > Magnoliopsida > Fabales > Fabaceae > Neltuma > Neltuma alba. The sequence goes on along the minus strand of NW_021635027.1, from coordinate 342,620 downwards.
TATGTTATGTTTTATGTGGATATTTATTTAAATTTTATGTTTATTTATTTAAAATCATAGTTGTTTAATTTTATTACTAGTCACTCATTCCTTTTTTTTTATTTGTTACTATTTTTTTTTACACAGATGAAATTTGTAACGGTTACAAACTGCTACAAAAGTTGCAAGAAATTTTAAAATTTCAACTAATTTCTAATGGTTACTAACTGCTAGAAATTTCTTACTATTAGATTGAAATTCAAATTTCCCTCCAACCTAACATTTCTAGTGGTTATTAACCGTTAGAAAAGTCTTATCATTACCACCTCAACATCTCTAGCGGTTATAAACGGCTAGAAAATTCTTTGGAATTCAAATTTCTAGCGATTGTAACCGTTAGAAAATGTATATAAATGCTAGAAATTTCTAGCGGCTAAAACAACTAGAAAATGTTGACCGTTATCTATCCATCAGTAGCTTCTTTTATAAGCTGAAGAACTTCATCTGAAATTCGTTTTAACTTCTCTTTGAGCTTTTCATCTGATATGTTCATGAAATTTGAGTAATATTAGAATGGATAGGTCGTGGATCAACTTGCACCAGTCGACTCCTCAATACTTTGCTGGTCTAAACTATTTCTTAGATTTTGCTTTTGTTGATGCCGCTGTAAATGGTAAGATTCAGTATCTATGTCCTAAATGTAAATTCAAGAAGTGGCATCCAAGAGATATTGTTAGATAGCATTTGATATTTAAGCCCTTCTCGCGAGAGTATGTATTTTGGTAACTACATGGGGAACGACTAGATATGATTGCTGAGTCAGTTCCAGTAGTTTCATAAATGGGAGTTTGAGTGAAGGAAGTCGATGCCATGAACGATGCTGTGCGTGATGCTTTCGGTATTTACGAAAGTGAGGATCCTAATGAAGATGAAGTAGAGGGGCCTCAACCGAAGTTTCTTAGAAATGAAACTGTCCGGTAATTCTCATGAAAGTGAGGATCCCAATATATCTACTCGAGTTTCAAATAATACATCATTATTCTAAAATAGCAGAAATACTCACAAACAACATATTATCACATATAACAAGTGAAAAGTGGTTACCTCTTGCCAAAGCAATAAAAAGGATTACCACAAGGTCAATCTTTTGCTCAGCCAATAATTAATCTGCACAATTAATATAACCACAAATTAATAGAAGCCAATTAATTAATTAATTAAGCTTATATATATTAGTTAAGTTTTTAATTTAATTTAATTTTTATTCTAAATTCTCATAACTCTTATAACCAAAAATTAAGTATTTTAGAAATAACTTAAAATTTTCTAACAAGTCAAATTATTTATTTACAACCTCCGAATTATTTACCTTAATAAAAAAGATTTTTCAAAATTTTCAAATATAAAATTATTATGTTCTAAATTCTAAAAATCTCATTTTTAAATTTAAACCTCAAAATCAAACCATCAAAAATTCGACAGCACCTCAAATATTTATAAATAAATAATCTAATCAAAATTTTAATGGTATACCTTTCTCATATATATATATATATATCCATAAATAATAAAATTTTTAGCTAAAATAATTATTTTAAAAGCTTCAGTCACCCAATAAATAAAACTAAACCGATTAAATCTTAATAATATGTCAAACAATCTAAATAAATTATTCTTCCTGTCCTTAATATAAGACCCATTTAACTAATTTGATTAGATTAACGAAGTTAGATAAGTTAGTTAATTATAAGAAATGTGACAAGTTTTTTCTAAAATACTATAATTATCTTTCTTAATACCCTCTCTTCCTCTTCTACTTAATTATGATTAAAAAAGGAGTATCCATAGGGGTAATTTAAAGAAAATTGATAAATATGAGAAATGGGTCTGATATTTAATACCAAAACCAACTTAACAATTGGGTCGTATATTAAGGACCGGAGGAGTATTTAACTTAAATTTAATTGGTAAAAATATAATATAAATAATATATAACAAATTTTTCAACTAGAAAAATTAATGTAAGCACTAAAAAACCAACAAATGGACAAAATTAAACTTATTAAAATTAACAACTCATTTATCTCTAAATTTCTATAGTCATCTATTACCAAAACTCAAAACTTATCTCATATATAGGTCTCAAAATTTTCTCTAATCACTGTAGTAATACTACTGTTAGGAAGCATGAAATATATAAGAAATGCTCATGAAGAAATTTAAATGAAAAGAAGAAATTTCAAGTACCTAAATTATCCCCAAAACTTGTATTACTCTTCAAAAATGTCAAAACTTCTCTGCTCCTCTCTCGTTCTCTCTTTCTATAATTCTCTCTCTTTCTCTCCTTCTCGCACATACTCTTACCTTTTGCCTTCTACTCTCTTTTATTATCCAATTACAACCACCCTTCACAAATTTTTCCTCCTTGTATTAACTCCTCCTCCCCTAAGTCTTTCTTCTCCCCCCCAATTTCTTCTTTCTTAGTCAAATGGTGCAGCTTCCTACTCAATTCGATGGGGAGCTGTTCTTTTTTTTTTTTTATAAAAAATAATTTATTAAAATATTATTATTTGTTATTTATTTATTTTTTTTTACTTCTTTTTTTTACTAAATCCTAAAATAAAGTTTAGGATATTACAACTCTCCCCACCTAAATAGAATTTTATCCTCAAAATTCAAACAACCACATACACAAATTAAAAACAGAAGCAACTCAAGATGTTTACTAAGAAAAGAAATAAGGGTACTCGCAACGCATCTGTTCCTCAGTCTCCCACGCAGCATCTCTAGGACTCATGCCCTTCCAAAATACCTTAACAAGACGGATAGTCTTATTCCTCAATTGTTTATCCTTAACGTCTAAAATCCGCTCTGGTTCTGCTGGATAGGTCAAATTATCTCGTAACTCAATCTCTTCAGGCTCAATAACATGAGACGGATTGGGATGATACTTCTTCAATTGTGACAAGTGGAATATAGAGCTGGGAATCATGGCCGGCCCGGCCCTCCAGGGTTGGCCCTTCAGGGCTGAAATTTCAAAAATATCCCGATTTACTAGGCCCGGCCCTTAAGCTACAGGGCTCAGGACCGCCCCACGGGCTTTTGGCCCGTTTAAGAAAAAATGTTATTTTTTTTATATTTATCATCTTTTTATAGAAAAATAAAAATAAACCAATGAAATTATTAATAAAAGACATAAATATGAATAAAATTAAGTCACAAATATAAAATATCCTCATATATAAATATCCATCAACATCCAACAACATCTAAAACATTTATTAACAAGATAACAATATCTAAAAGTTTTATCTATAGTGCAATTGTATAATAAATAAACATTATTATTAATCTCTTGAAACTTCATCATCACTATAATTAATTACTCTTCTTCATAAGTATGCTTTTCTTTCGTAACAAAAATATCAAGTTTTTCTTCTTTATAGGAATTTTACTTTAAAATTTTTCAATCTAGATATTATTTTACTTTAATGTGATAAATATTGTTATTGAAACTCATGAATTTCTAATTCAAATTATAGAATTACATGTTATATAAGTATAAAAATACTCTATTATCAAATATATATATATATAGTTTAAAAATATCAACGCATATAATATAAATCAAATCATTATTAAAGTGCAAATTAACCCATTTTTTAAAAAATTTAATTGGATAAATTATTGTCTAAAACTAAATTTAATTTTAAAATGATAATAATAACTAAATAGTTGAAATATTATTAACAATGTAAAAAATTAATAATATTAGAATTATATAAAAAAATTTACAAAACAAAAAAAATTATAAAAGGGCTTAAACGGGCCGGCCCCCGGCCCTCCAAAGCCGGCCCTTTTAAGCCCTCGGCTCTCCAGGGCCAGCCCTTCAGGGCTTATTTCCCATTTAAAGGGAAAAATATCAAGCCTGACCCTCATAATTTCAGGGCCTAAACGGGCCGGCCCGACAGGCTCGGCCTATTTTCCTGGCTCTACTGGAACACGTCGTGTAAACTGGAAAGATATGGTGGCAGCATAATTCGATATGTAATAGGTCCAATCCGATCCAAAATCTCATAAGGGCCTATGAATCGGGGTGTAAGCTTCTTGGCTTTAATGGATCTACCTACACTTGTGACAGGTGAAATCTTTAGAAATACATGATCACCCACTTCAAATTCTAAAGGTCTTCTCTGATGATCTGTATAACTCTTTTGCCGACTTTGGGCCATCAACAACTTTTGTTTGATCAGCTCAATCTTTCTAGTTGTGATGTCTACTATATCTGAGCCAATAATTGTTCTTTCACTTAATTCAGTCCAAGAAAGTGGAGATCTACAGTTCCTCCCGTATAAAGCCTCATATGGTGCCATCTAGATAGTAGCATGATAGTTGTTGTTGTAAGCAAACTTTGCTAATGATAAGTGAGTGTCCCAATTGCCCTTTAACTCTATAGCGCAAGCCCTCAACATGTCCTCGAGAGTCTGAATAGTCCTCTCAGTCTGTCCATCAGTCTAAGGATATAAGTAGTACTAAACTTGAGTTTAGTGCCCATGGTTTCATGTAATGACTTCTAGAAGTTTGATGTAAACCTCGGGTCCCTATATGAAATGGTAGACTCCGGCACTCCATGAAGTAGAAAAATCTCATCTATATACAGCTTTGTCAATTGTTCTAGAGAGTAAGTATTCTTGATACCCATATTGCATCATAGCTGGCCGGGGTTCTTGGCATGCCAATAATGAAATCCATGGAAATACTATCCCATTTCCATTGGAGAATATCAAGATTCTTTGATAGTCCTAGAGATCTCTGATGTTCTATCTTGACCTTTTGACATGTCAGACACTTCAATACAAAATTCATGACGTCCCTCTTCATTTTTGACCACCAGTAGTTCTTTTTCAAGTCCTGGTACATCTTGGTTATCTCTGGGTGTATTGTGTAATTACTCCGATGTGCCTCTTTTAGAATAGTCTTTTTGATTTCCTTATTATTAGGGACACAAATCCTCTTCTTGTACCTCAGGATTCCTTCTTCACTAATTTCATAATCAGGCACACCACAGGTTTCCACTTCCTCTCAGATGCTCATTAACCAATCATCCTCCATCTGTGCAGCCTTCAAGTCTCGAAAAAACTCATAATCACTCAAAATTGACTGTAGAGTGGCTGAAGCCTCATGCACCACTTGGAGATCTCTCAATCTCTCTAGTAGTAATGTTCCTCCAAACTCATGTGAAACACATGTACCATTTTCCTACTCAAAGTGTCTACAACCACATTGGCTTTACCCCAATGATACTTAAGCTCAAAGTCATAGTCCTTGATGAATTCCATCCACAGGTGTTGTCTATTATTCAATTCCTCCTGATCTATTAAATATTTTAGGCCCTTGTGATTGCTGAAAACTTCAAACTGTGATCCATATAAGTAATGCCTCCAGATCTTCAATGCAACAACCACTGCAGCTAATTCCAGGTCATGTGTAGGCTAATTCTCCTCATTCGGCCTTAATTGCCTAGATGCATAGGCAACCACCTTACCTTCCTACATCAAGACATACCCTAAACCCTTAAGTGAAGCACCGGTGTAAAGGGTGTACGGCTTACTAGAATCTGGAATAGTCAACACTAGAGCCGTGGTCAACTTAGCCTTCAGTTCTTGGAAAGATGCCTCACACTTTTCATCCTAAGCAAACAGCTGGTCTTTCTTGGTCAACTTAGTTAGAGGCATAGCGATATGAGCAAATCCCTTGATGAATCTTTGGTAATACCCAGCTAAGCCTATGAAACTTCTTACCTCTGTCACAGATTTTGGTGATTCCCATTTCAACACAGCATCGACCTTGCTAGTATCAATAGCTACTCCATCGACAGATACTATATGACTTAAGAACTTTACTTCTCTAAGCCAGAACTTGCACTTGCTTAACTTAGCATATAACTGAAGATCCCTTAATATTCGCAATGCAATGTAAAGATGCTCTCGGTGTTCTTTATCGTTCTTAGAGTATATTAGGATATCATCTATGAATACCACAATAAACTTGTCTAAGTACAGTCTAAAGATCCTATTCATATAGTCCATAAACGCCGCTGGAGCATTTGTCACACCAAAAGGCATTACAAGGAACTCGTAATGTCCGTATCTAGTACAAAAGGCCGTCTTCGGGATGTCCTATGCTCTGACTCTTAATTGATGATATCCAGGCCTTAAGTCAATCTTGAAAAACACTAGTAACCCCATTAGTTGATCTAGCAAGTCATCAATCCTAGGTAAAGGATATTTGTTCTTGATAGTCACTTTGTTCAATTGCTTGTAATCTATACACAATCTGAGGCTCCCATCCTTCTTTCTCACAAACAGTATTGGTGATCCCCACAGTGAGACACTTGGTTTAATAAATCCTTTTTCAAGTAACTCTTTGATTTGCTTTGTCAGTTCTGCCAACTCAGAAGGTGACATTTTGTACGATGTTTTGGAAATTGGAGTTGTCCCTAGCACTAACTTAATAGAGAACTCAACTTCCCTTTTAGGAGGTAAACTGGATACTTCCTCAGGAAATACCTAAGGAAACTCCTTTACTACCTCGATTTGTTCAATACTAACTTCTTTATTTGTACTAACAGAAAAGAAAACAGCATACGCCTGACAATCTTTCTGAATATGCTTAGTTGTTTGAGTGGCAGATAACCACAAAAGACCACTAATAGGCTTAGCCATCATAGTGCATAAAGGAAGGGTTACCATTGTACTTTTGCAATCCAAAATGGCATTATTTGTTGACAGTCAATCCATGCCAATAATCATGTCAATACCCTTGAGGGGTAGACAAATCAAATCAATCATAGACTCACGATTCTCAAATTTAAGCACAAGACTTAAACAAGCCTGTGTAGTTAACATAGTGGCTCTCACTAGAGTTGATACTTTCAACAAGTAAGACAAATCATGCATTGAAAATTTAAACTTTTAAGCACATTCTGCAGCAATAAAAGAATGAGTGGCACCAGAATCAAACAACACAGGTATATCATGTCCCTGAAGAGAAACAATACCTCTAATCATATTAAGAGATGTACTAGCCTCCTCTCTAGTCAAAGCAAAAAGTCTCCCTGAAACAAGGAGTTTACTACTGCGCCTCTGGACAATTACGAGCTAGATGTCCAAACTGATGGCATTTGTAGCATTTCCAATACTATCCTGGGTGATTTCTCCCACATCTCATGCAAGGACCACTAACACTTGGTGTAGATTTGGCAGGCTCACAGTGGAAGCTCTGATCTCCTCCCATACGGCTCCCTTGATCCTGTCTCCTCTGCATATAGCCTCTACGGTCTAAATCCTTTTGACCTTGGCTCTTGCCTTTGCCTAAGCTCCCTAAGCTCCTATAACTATAACTACTCTTCTTATTGATTCCTCCCATTAGCCTCATACAACTACAGAACCTGTCCTGGTTATCTCGGTACTGGCTCTCCTTTACCTCTCAGGTTCTGCAGGCTGTCATCCTGAGTTTCGTGCAGGCATCCTCAAAACTCTTAAATTCACATAAGGCCATTTGCTGCTTCAACTCTGGCCTCACCTGTTCTATCAATTGTTGAGCCATCCACTATGGATTATCTTTCTACTGCAGGGAGGTAACACGCTTGGAGAGGTTAATATACCTGGCAATAAACTCATCCTCATGCATGTTCTCTTGTCAAAGAGCATAAAAAGCTTTTTTTTTTTTATCTCATGGCTAGGGGAAAGTAGTGATTAAAGAACATCTGCTTAAATTTGTTCTAAGTAATCCCTGAGTCATCTATGCCAGTTACGCTCCTCTACCACCTCTTAGCTCGGTCCCTCAACAAGACCACTGTCGCTTGTACCTTCTTATAGGTATTATAGCCACAAGCTTTGAATATTATCTCCATGTCATCGATCTAAGACTCAGCTTTATCAAGATCCATACCCCCATCAAAAGTTTTCGAGTGATGCCGCTCTATGTCCTTCCACACACTCTTAAGGTTCATAGTCTCCTCTTTTTCTTGTCGCCCTCGTGAGCTACTTTCTTCTCTGGTTCCTTCAACAAAACCCCTATGGGTGCCAGAATTTCCCACAGACGGCTTAGGAAGCCTACTCTTTTCAAACTGTTCCACAGTTTTCTTGATTCTTAAATCTTCCTCTAGCTCCTTACCCTCTCATTTACCACTGTAACTACCACTTCCCTTAACTATTGCAGTAAAGTCTCTTGGTTAAACTGCAGAGGATTTGGTGGTTGATTAGGTGGGTTTGTGGATTCATCCCTACCTTGATCAGTTTGTCAGGATCGCGTCCATACCATCCTCCCCACCTAAGGATGGAACCCACCAAAAGAAACACAAAGTAAAGGTCAAGCACAGACACAAAGTAATAGGGAAGTTATTATATATCGCGTCCATACCATCCTCCCTACCTTGATTATGTGAGATTATTATATATTGCCACTAAATGCAATACAATGCAACCCAATTCACAGAATCTTTAGCTCTGATACCAAATTGTGACAACTATCCTTTCAAAACCCAATTAGATTAAATCAAACAATTTATTTAAAAGATTAACCATGATAGAAAAGAAGAAACCTTAAAATTTTAAAATCGCTATTATGGTTAAAAGAAATGAACTTATATAATGAGCAACATCGATCATTAACTTTTGCCTTAGACTTCCAAAGTATAGAAATATCATTCAACCATTAGCGCAAACCAAACTTATACTTTCCAACATACAAATTGATAAATCATTTTAATATAAGCCATAGAGCCTATTAGTCAAAAGTCAACATTTTTAAAAGAGTGTAACACGCAAAGTCTTAAAGACCTTTGGCCTTTCAACAGCCCTCCATATCAGATAGTAGTAATTAAAAGTATTAGTTTACAACATTAGAGTAGATGAGCTCTATGTGGCAATATATAACAAATCAGCATATAGAACAAAAACAAGGAGGCTATACAAGCTATAACAGCACACTATGCCCCCGGAGCCTTCCCTGATGGGTCACTACCTAAACTATCACATGAAGATAGTAAAAACTATGGGGTGAGACAAACGTTTCAGTAACCAACTTTCCAACTCATCATACATACTAACATGTGCTTGTGAGGTGTCAAGTGGGATAGTTATTAATTCTCAAAAAACATAGATATATCTATAGAGATATAATTTCAATCATCCAAATTCTCACTATAGGGGCTAACACACAAGCCACATAGGTCTATCCCTCACTATGAGAGATTAATCAAACATATAGGCCTATGCTCTGGGGGACGAATAAAAAACCATAAAGGCCTATCTCTCACTATGGGGGACGAAAGAAGCCAACGAAAATGCACCAATGGCAGCCTTATCACGTGGTGGAATAGGACTCAACTTAAAATTCAAATAACAACAAATCATTTACAATATACTGAGAAATATTTCAATCTTTTCTCAACATATATCCATAAGATATAAGTCAGATATTTTTCCAAACTTCTCAATCACAATTCCAAAAATCCCATAAGACAATTTTTATAGCTCAAAGAGATAATATATCTATTCAAGTTTCAAATAATACATCATTATTCAAAAATAGCAGAAATACTCACAAATAACATATTAGCACATATAACAATTGGAAAGTAGTTACCCCTCACCAAAGCAATAAAAAGGATTACCACAAGGTCAATTCTTTGCTCAGCCCATAATTAATCTGCACAACTAATATAACCACAAATTAATATAAGCTAATTAATTAATTAATTAAGCTTATATATATTTAGTTAAAATTTTTGTTTAATTTAATTTTTATTCTAAATTCTCATAACTCTCATAACCTAAAATTAAGTATTTTGGAAATAACTTAAAATTTTCTAACAAGCCAAATTATTTATTTACAACCTCTGAATTATTTACCTTAATAAAAAGGATTTTCCAAAATTTTCAAATATAAAATTATTATGTTCTAAATTCTAAAAATCTCATTTTCAAATTTAAACCTCAAAATCAAACCATCAAAAATTTGATAGCACCTCAAATATTTACAAATAAATAATATAATCAAAATTTTAATAGTATACCTACCATATATGTGTGTGTGTATATATATCCATAAATAATAAATTTTTTAGCTAAAATAATTATTTTAAAACCTTTAGTCACACAATAAATAAAACTAAATCGATTAAAATCTCAATAATATGTCAAACAACCTAAATAAATTACTTAACTTAAATTTAATTGGTAAAAATATAATATAAATAATATATAACAGATTTTTCAACTAGAAAAATTAATTTAAGCAATAAAAACCAAGAAATGGACAAAACTAAATCGATTAAAATTAACAACTTATTTACCTCTAAATTTCTATAGTCATCTATTACCAAAACTCAAAACTTATCCCCCATATAGGTCTCAAAATTTTCTCTAATCACTGTAGTAATACTAATATTAGGAAGCATAAAAGACATAAGAAATGTTCATGAAGAAAGTTTGATGAAAAGAAGAAATTTCAAGTACCTAAATTATTCCCAAAGTTTGTATTACTCTTCAAAATACGAAAACTTCTCTACTTCTCTCTCGTTCTCTCTTTCTATAATTCTCTCTCTTTCTCTCCTTCTCCCACGTACTCTCATTTTCTGCCTTCTACTCTCTTTTATTCTCCAATTCCAACCAGCCTTCACAAATTTTTCCTCCTTGCATTAACTTCTCCTCCCCTAAGTCTTCCTTCTCCCCCAATTTCTTCTTTCTTAGTCAAATGGTGCAGCTTTTCACTGAATTCGGTGGAAAGCTGTTCTTTTTTTTAAAAAAAATAAGTTATTAAAATATTGTTATTTTATTACCTATTTATTTATTTTAACTTCTTTTTTTTTTTTACTAAATCCTAAAATAAAGTTTAGGATATTACATGTGGTATGACTGACAAGGCGATGTCCATGCTATTGGAATTACTAGGAGATGTTTTCTCTCAAGTTGAATTCCTCCATCTTTTTATGAAGCAAAGAAGATTATTAACAACCTTGGCTTGAACTACAATAAGAAAAATGAATGCTTAAATGATTGTATATTGTACTGGGGAGATGATGCAAACAAGGAGATTTCTACGAGATGTAAGACATCTCGCTATAAGTCGGTACGGAAGGGGAAAAAGCAGAAGAAGAAACCAGCCAAAATTCTCAGCTACAATTCATTATAATGTGTCACTTGTTCTGTCTCTAAATATTCGATATTTGAAATTCTCAATACATTATTTTATTAGGTACTTTCCTTTGAAACCATAGTTGCAAAGAATGTATATGTAATAAAAAATGGCTGAGCACATGAGGTGGCATGTGACTGAGGAAAATCAAGATGGCAGGCTAAGACACCTACGAGATTCGAAGGCGTGGAAAACGTTTGATGCGAAATTTCCAGACTTTGCCGGTGATCCTAGAAATGTACATCTTACGTTGGCAATCGATGGTTTTAATCCCTTTAAAAATATGAGCACAAGCTACAGTATCTGGTTGGTGGTGTTAATTCCATACAATTTCTCACCTTGGATGTGCATGAAACAGAGCTCCTTTTTGCTTTCCATGATCATTGCTGGCAACAAAGCATTGGGAAATGATATAGATGTGTACCTACAATTGTTGATACATAAATTGATCAATCTGTGGACGGATGGTGTTGAGACATATGACTCATATAACAAGCGACTATTCAATCTCCGTGCAGCTTTGATGTGGGCAATAAGTGATTTCTCGGTTTAGGAACTTTATCCGGCTGGAACGTGCATACTGGGTTGGCCTGTCCTGAGTGCAATTTGGACGACATATCATGTCAACTTCCACACAGTCGCAAGTGGTGCTTCATAGGACATCGACAGTTCCTTGATTCCAAGCACAGATTTAGATTGCAACGGATTTGCTTTGATGAAAAACAAGAAAAGAGAGATCCTCCTGTTATTTTGTCTAGTGTGGATATTTTGCGGCAGTTAGAAGATGTTGATGTCGAGTTTGGCAAGAATGTGGATCCTGAACAACTGGGACGATGGTCTTGTGGGACATTTGATGCGTAACCTATGCAATGACGAAAGAGAAGCATATTTTTCACTCTTTCTTATTGGGAATCTAATTTGCTATGACACAGTTTGGATGTTATACACATTGAAAAAAATGTGTGTGATAATGTGCTATATACGTTGCCCAATGAAGCTAGAAAGTACAAAGACTATCTCGCAGCTAGAAAAGATTTACGAGCCTGGAGAATTCGTGAAGAGGCTTGGCCTAATGAAAACGACAAATTTCAACTACTAAATTTACCTTGACGAAGTAGAACAAGGATATCTTCCTTTCGATACTGAAGAACATAAAAGTAATTGATGGATATTCTAGCAACATTTCAAGGTGTATCGATCTGCAGGCTCGAAAGGTTACTGGGTTAAAAAGTCATGACTCCTATGTTCTTATGCAACAGTTACTTCTATTGGCTTTGAGAAACACACTTCCTTCTAATGTATGAGTGGTTTGGTGGAATTGTGTTCATTTTTCAAGAAGTTGTGTGCGAAGGTCTTGATACTAGAATAGCTCAATCAGCTACAAAATAAAATAATTCTTACACTTTGTCACTTGGAGATGATATTTCTTCCATCATTCCTCACTGTCATGATTCACTTGACTGTCCACCTTGTTCGAGAAGCAAAGGTTGCTGACCCAATTCAATATCGATAGATGTACCCTATAGAGAGTTACTAGATTATCTTTTATCCCTGCCTCTTTAAATTTTACATTTTTATTTCAATTGCTCATAATTATTAATGGAATATTAACTTGCAGGTATTTGAGAAAATTAAAATCATATGTTAGGAATAAGGCGTGGCCTGAGGGGTCAATAGCAGAAGGTTATTTTAGAAATGAGGTCCTAACTTTCTGTTCAAGGTACCTTGATGACATAGAGACACCTTTTAACTGCCCGCGTCGCGTAGATGATTCTCCTCCTAGTCCTTCCACATCAACTTTATTTCCTCTTGTCGGGAAACCAGTTGGAGGATATGAATTCTTCAGACTCACTCCCACAGAGAAACTTCAGGCACACAGACATGTTTTGATAAATTGCAACCAAGTTGAACCCTTCATGCAGTAAGTATTATATAAGCTCACTAACTTTTACACTTTATATTTGTTTCTCACTGACTCTTTTAACAAATTACACTTTATTGTAATGAGTTTAGAAATTACCTCAGGCGGGAGCTACGAGGGCGTGCGCGTTCTACTGGCATTGATAAAAGAATCCATAGAGAGTTTTCTAGTTGGTTTACACGTCGAATACGTAATGACAGCAGTCCATACACAAATGAATTCAAAACTCTTTTCCTCTATTCGTTAGACCATGCATGAAGGTTTACCACGTATAATGTCAACGGGTTCAAGTTCTATATGGTTGGACGTGATCAAGGATTACTCACACAAAAATCTAGAGTTTGCGGGGCATTTGGGACGAGATGTTATGCTAGCAGCAATGACGGTGATATGTGCTTTGGAGGCGTCACTTGCTATGGAAAGCTAATTGACATCGTTGAGTTAGGTTACCAGCTTTTCACCGTGACTCTGTTCAAGTGCTCCTAGGCAAATATGACAACTTCATAGGGACTCACTACTAACCACTTGGGCATCACCTTTGTTAATTTCTCTAGACTCATTCATACAGGGGAATCTGAAGATGATGAGCCATATATTCTTGCCTCCGAGGCATACCAGGTTTACTATGTCGAGGACGAGAAACATAAAGACTGGAATATGATCGTTCATCTTGAGTCACAAGATCTTTATGATATGGGTGATGGTGACATTACTTACGGTAACGAATCCTTCCAACCCACGAATTTTGAAAACTTTTTTCCTTAAGGAGATGATAATTTGGCCATTATCAGGTATATGTCTTTTCTGAAATTATTTAAATAATTAATTACTAATTACTAATTTTTTTAAATATATTATAATTCTAACAATAATTTTTTAATATCTCCTTTCAGGCATGATGATGATCAAGAATAACAGTTTCAAAATTTTTTATCATTCAAGTAATTTGTTTTTCATAAATAAATATGTACAAATTAAAATTGCTTCAGTTTTTTAAAAATAAAAAATTGTAATTTGTAGCGGTTACAGAGCCATTAGAAGCTACAATTTGTTTTTCATAAATAAATATGTACAAACTAAAATTGGTTCAGTTTTTTAAAACTAAAAAAATTGCAATTTGTAGTGGTTACAGAACTGCTAGAACCTACACAACCACTACAACATTAATAAAACCACCGCAAATAGTAAACAATTGCCAGATAAGTCTCGCTGATATCTATAAATACCATATCACCTCCTCATTCATTTATCCCATCTCTTTTCCTTCCTCTCCTCTTCTTCTTTATAATTCTCTCTTTTCTTCTTACTCTCTCATATGGTAGTTCTTTTTCCTCTTTATATGGTAAAATGGTATTCATTTTATAAATCTTAATTTCTTTTATTTATCTTTATTTATAATTTACTAATATATTTATTTATCCTTTTCTTTCAGATTTTTTTTTCACATTTGTCATGCCCTCCTCAATTAATTCAACTACTTTTCAACATAAGAGTTAAGGTTCAACATTATAAACTATTCCATCTTCAATTCAACTATCTTATTAAATTAAATTAAATTCAATTCAATTCATTTGACACAATCATAATTTAATTACTTATTATTTATCATAAAATTCAAATATATAACATGTAATGCATTGGTAAATATACATATTAACATAAATTCTCTAATATAATCTATTTAATGGTTTTTTAATTTACAATATTATATTTTATAATAATGAAACATTTGAATTTTATTTTATTTGCCTGGAATGAATTATGAACCACTAGAAAAATTCAAAAAAAAAAAAGCGGGAAAGATTTTGCAAAATTTAAATTTGGTTCTACTTGGCGCCAAATTTCTAGCGGTTAAAAACCACTAGAAAGTAAGAGAGCGTAGAGAGAGATGCTTTCTCTTGAAAACTGTGATTCACCTTGTTGCCCATTGCAACAGGCCCCCGGCGAGAACGAGAGAACCCTTCGTTGCCTACTACGACGGGGGAAAAGACGCGATTCTGCCCTCCCTTTAGGGGTGGTGCAGAATTTTCAATCCACCACTGAAATTGCTATCTACCTCTACCCTTGTCAGGGATGGAGAAATCGATCAAGGTAACTTTGTTACCCAAGGGAGAACGCACCCCAAGGACAGAAGACCAGCAAATTTCCAAAAAAGTTAAGATAAGAGATGATGATGAACTGGCCGCAGAAATGGAAACAGAAGAGCGCGTAGACCATCCATAGCAAGAGCATGGGTGGGGCACAACATAGAGGCAACTGTTCATAGAAGCATTAACGGAAGCAATGGAAGAGGACGCTACGAACAGTAACAAGGAAGATGCAACTCCGAAGAAACTATCATTCAAGGATACCCTTATGGGTGGGGGAGAGCAGAGAGAGCAACAACAAGCACAGCAAAAATCAGAGATTATTATTGAGGAGTAGGATGTCCAAATTGATACATCTAGCTTGATCCCATCCATTACCTTCTTATAGAGGGTTAAGGACATTATGGCGGACTGCATGAAGTTGGCTGTTGTAGTAAAACTTCTTAGCCGTTTTGTACGACAAGATGTGCTTTACAGCAAGATTGTAAGCTTGTGGAGACCAACAGGGGGAATAAGGCTTACAAAACTAGAGGGCGGCTGTTACATGGTGATGTTTGAGAACGATTTCGATTACCACCACACCATGCTCAGAGGACCATGGGTTGTATTGGGACATTACCTCACAGTGCACCCATGGGAACCATCATTCTCCCCACTCAACCTGGAAATAACACAGGTTTATGGATGGGTCAGGCTGTCGGGATTACCATACCACTATTACCACAAGAATGTTTTGAGGGCCATTGGAGAGGTCATAAGGCAAGTCCTGAGCATAGACTATAACACAGAAGTAGTGAATAAAGCATGATTTGCCAGATTAGCTGTGAAACTCGATCTAACCAAGCCCCTCGTATCAATGATCAAACTTGACGAAGTGATTCAATACATAGAGTATGAAGGACTCCTAACAATCTGCTATCATTGTCGAAGATACGGTCACCTGGAAATAGCTTGCCCAGCAAAGCTGCAGTAACAAGTACCAGCCACACCTATGACCAGTGAGGCCATGCCGGCACCAGCCACAGCTCCTAAGCCCCCTGAGTCAGAAGTGTGAGAGTGTGAGAATAAAGTGCGTGAGCAGCAAATCTTTGGGGAGTGGATGAAGGTGCCTTCTCGATCCTGGAGAAATAGCAGAGGAAACAAAAAAGAGGCTGTCAATAACAACCACATAGCTAGCAATCGCTTTGGACTCCTATCAACCTCGGATGGTGTGGAAAATCACAATGAAGGAAATGCAGATACCGCATCAAATAAAGAGAAAGAAAAAGCTATAGAAGTGCCCCACAAAGCTCTAAGAGAGAAAAAGAGGAGTACTAACTCGATGAAGTCAACTTCCTCCAAAAGCCTTCATCAAAGGAAAACAGTGGCTGAGAAGCCATCAGCGGTCAAACCATCAGCTGACTCACTTTTTGAAACTTCTGCGTATCAACAGTCAAGGCTACCCACGACACTAGAACCATCTAAAAATACAGTCATATCTGTAGAAAACCCAGACCAACACTCTGAGTCCAAAAAAGGCCCGAAACAAATGGTCATAGCCCACGAAGCGGAGAACTCCACCTTCTTATCCAAGTTAGGAAAAGAAAACCTTAGCCCAAACCGCCGAACAAAAGCCCTTCCAAAATGGGATTTAAGTTCCAACCCATTGTGAAGGTAAGGAACCTTAAACCAGTCTACCGGGATGCAATAGGGGAGCCATCAGAAGCGCTCACCAAGGCACTGGTAGAGGCCTTAGGCATGCCCGCTGCTTTGGATGAGGAAGCACTTTCTGTAGAAGCAACAACGTCAGATTTTGAAGAAGCTACAGTTCATGATAGCTTCGTGATGGAGCAATAAACTTCTCCCATGAATCTATCCTTCTTTGTGTGGAATTGCCAAGGAGCAGCCTCAAAAAAATTCTTGATTGCTTTGAAGTCCTTATTACAAGGCTACAAACCAGATATAGTGGTACTGGTAGAACCGCAAATCTCGGGCATAAAGGCTGATCAGGTCATAAGGAAAGCAAATTACCCAAATTCTCATAGAGTAGAGGCCCAGGGGTATTCTGGGGGGGTTTGGTTGCTCTGGAAAGACACGGCAAAGATCCATGTGTAGGAAAATCATAAACCGTTCATTCATGTTCAGGTTAAGGAGGAAATAGCTCTGAATGTTGTCTATTCTCAGCTATCTACGAAAGCCCAAATTCAAGTGTACGGGAGAAGCTCTGGCGGGATTTACCCCAACCTGCACCTAATTATACTACACCATGGTTGATCGCCAGAGATTTTAACGCTACACTGAATGGAGAAGAACAAAAGGGAGGAAGTCCATGTAGAACTATGGGATGTGGATAGTTCCAGTGCTTCATGCAAGATAGGGGACTTATTGACTTGGGCTTTTTAGGTCCAAAATTCACCTGGCAAAGGGGAAACCTCATGGTCTGATTAGATAGAGCTATAAGTAACAACAATTGGCTTTTAGCACATCCCAACACACAAGTGATGGATCTACCTAGAGTCTAGAGTGACCACAGGCCTATTCTCATTAAAATGAATGGAGAAGAGAGATCTAGGCTAGTCCCTTTTAGATTCCTGGCAGCTTGGACTCTACACCCCGACTTCAGTAGGCTTATGGAAAGAACATGGAACAATGAAATAGGGCTGGTAGAAAACATAAAAAACTTCACAAAGGAAGCCTAGCATTAGAACAATGAAACATTTGTTGCAATAGGCAGGTAGAAACGAATCCTCAGGCAAAAACTAATAGAAGTTCAAAAAGTCCTTGAATCCAACCCACTATCGCCTCAGCTCCTGGATAAGGAATACTGTCTACTTTCTGAGTATGAAAATATTTGCTTGAGAGAGGAACTCTTGTGGGCATAAAAGTCAAGGAGTGATTAGATTAAAGACAGTGACCGAAACACCCGTTACTATCACACGAAGGCTTTGATACGAAGGAGAAAGAGCAAGATCCTCATTTTAAAAACTGAAAATGGTTTATGGGAAGCTAATCAGGATCAACTCAGAAAACATGCTGCGAACTTCTTCCAAAATCTATACACACTGGATCAAGCCCAAAAAAGACCCTTCAAATATACAGGTCTCTTTCCTGCACTCCCTCCTGCTTTAGTTGCTCTCTTAACTCGGCCAGTAATTAAAGAAGAAACTAAAAAAGCTCTTTTTGATATGCACCCCCTTAAATCACCTGGGGTTGACAGCCTGCATGCAATGTTCTTCCAATCCCAATGGAATCTTGTTAGTGACTCGGTATTCAAGGAAGTCAAAGCCTTCTTTGATGGTGACCCATTGAACCAGACCTTTAATCGCACTCTGATAGCTCTCATCCCTAAAGTGGAACACCTGCAAACTATTAAGGAGTTCAGACCGATCAATCTTTGCACCACAACTTACAAGATTCTTACCAAGATGATAGCAAACAGGCTAAAAAGCATCATGCCATAATTAACACTACCTTATCAACCTAGCTTTATTAAGGGTAGGAACATCACAGACAACATAATTATAGCTCAGGAGGTGATACATTCAATGCGAAGGAAAATAGGGAAAACTAGATGGATGGCCATGAAGGTTGATTTAGAAAAGGCTTTTGACCGACTCAGGTGGGACTTCATTATAGAAATGCTACAGGATGCAGGGATCCCAGATAATCTCGTCTCTCTCATCATGGATTGTGTAACCTCAGCCACTATGCAAGTATTATGGAATGGGAAACCCACAACCCAATTTTCACCACAGAGGGGCATTAGGCAAGGGGATCCTCTATCACCTTATATATTTGTTCTATGCATGGAAAGGCTTTCTCAAGCAATTGATCTGGAAGTTAAAACAGGAAAGTGGAAACCAATACGCTTAGGAAGAAATGGACCTCCTGTCTCCCACCTCTTTTTTGCAGATGATTTGATCCTCTTCAGCACTACTAATGATTCACAAGTCAGCCTGATAAAAAAAATCCGAAGCGAGTTCTGCACGTCCTCTGGTCACAAAGTAAGTGCTTCTAAAACCAGAATTTATTTCTCCCAGAATGTCAACCATCAAGAAGCTCAATTGGTGTGTAGCAAGTTGGGGTACCAAAAAACTGACAACCTTGGTAAATACCTTGGAGTCCCACTCTTACACAAGAGAATCACCAAGGATACATACCATTATATTATTGAAAGGGTAAAACAAAAATTAGCAGGATGGAAGGCTAAATCTCTCTCATTGGTAGGTCATTTAACTCTTGCCCAATCAGTGCTCTTAGCAATCCCATATTATGCAATGCATACCACACAGTTACCAGCCTCAATTCATAACAAACTTCAGCAACTGATAAGGAAATTTGTCTAGGGGGACATGGAAGACCATAAAAGCATACACTTAATGAAATGGGATGAGATGTGTCAACCCAAGCGGTATAGAGGCTGTGGCCTCAAGGATCTCAAGGTACAAAATGAAGCCTTTCTTATAAAGCTTGCCTATACGTTCATCACCTAACAGGCCGTGTCTTGGGTCAAAGTACTCAAGGCCAAATATGACTGGAAAGATGGGACTCAAGAGCATCCTAAGGCCGCTAACTCTTCTCTTCTATGGAGAAGTATCAAGGCACTCTGGAATGACTTCAATCTGGGCCTAAAATGGACCCTCGGGGATGGCAAGATGATACGTTTTTGGAGTGATCATTAGGTGGGAGAATCGGGTCCCCTCCATCTACTAGCCTTTGCCCCTCTGTCTGAATATAAGATGCAACAACCAATTATGGACTATGTTGATGACACTGGTCATAGGAAAATTCAAAGTTTTGCCAATATCCTGCCTGCTGATATCACTGAACAGATCCTTAGCACCAACCCACCAACCATTTCCAATGGCCAGGCTAGGTGCCATTGGCACCCCACGGGCAAAGGGCACTTTACTATTCATTCTGCCTATGATCTCCTGAAAAGAGATGATTAGAGAGACGAAAACAAAGTCTGGGATTACGTGTGGAAATGGCCATGACCCCAAAGGATCTGAACATTCCTATGGCTTGCACTTAATGGGAAGCTCCTAACAAATAAGGGAAGGTGTCGACGGCACTTGACAACAGAAAGTAGATGTGGAATATGTGGTAAAGACCCAGAAGACTTGAACCATGTTTTCAGATTGTGCAATACTGCTCGGGAATGTTGGCGAATGATCATACCTAAGGAGGAATTTCACTACTTCAACTCTCAACCCTTTCCTAAATGGCTCGCAACGAACTTCCAATGAGATGATAAAAGTGTTTCTTGGAAAATCCTATTTAGCGTCATATGCTGGAAGCTCTGGCAAGCAAGGAATGCAACACTTTTTGCTCATGAACAGGTTGGCGCTGTTTTAGTTTTAATGAAGCCATAGCTTTAAAATATACTTTTGAGTAATGAATTTTCTTTTACTAAAAAAAAAAACCACTAGAAAGTTTTGGCGCCAATTCGAAAATTTTCGTTTCCTGGCAAAATATATTTTCGCCCAAAACTTTCTAGCGGTTAACAACAGCTGGAAAGTTTTGGTGCCAATATGAAAATTTCGTTCCCTGGCAAAATGTAATTTCGTCCCAAACTTTCCCACTACAAATATTTTGACAAATTTTTTACTGGTTTTAAACCGCTACAAACGTCATCGCATTCTCCTGCGCGTACTTGTTTTCTCTAGCGGTTAGTATAACCGCTAGGAATTTTCTAGCATTTTGACCATATTGTGTAGCGGTTCCCTTAGCCGCTAAAAAATTGTTTCTTACACTTGATTTTCTAGCAGTTAAGGGAACCGCTACACAGTGTGGTCAAAATGCTAGAAAATTTCTAATGATTATTCTAACCACTACAAATGTTGTTTGTTGCAGTTAAAAATGCCAGAAACGTCATAATTTAACTGCTAGAAGATACATATCTTTTTGTAGTGAATCAGTCTAGAACCTTATGAGTTTCCCATCTCCTAGACTCCATTTGATACCTAAAGCAAAATCGCCCCAAATTGTTTTAAGACTTCTCCAAAGATGGGAGGCATTCTGCGTTTTGATATGTTTGATATGTTGGCGTGATCCCTAATCTTTCTAAAATAATACTGTGTAACATGAGACTATATATTAGTTTATAAGTTAAATAAATTAATTTTGAAAAAAAATGATAAATATGAGAAATAAAATGAATTAATATATTATGTTGAGTTACAGAACATACTCCTAGCTAGGTTCTATATTTAGGAGGACTGAAGGAGTATTGGTGTTTTATGTCTTATTGAAACCAGAAACTAGAATTAGTAATTCTCAGTGTTGATTGGTAAAGTGGCTAGAAAATTGGATATCATTAATTGGATTAGATTAGAAGCCTCTAATTTTAGAGGAGGAATATGGATTCTATAGCATGAAATTAACGCTGAAGTGGAACAGATATTCTCCAACACCAAATTAATTCTTCGCCGTTTGTTTGATGTGAGCTCTAAGTAGGGGTGCTCATGTGATAGAATCGGATCAATATAACCTCGTTTTGTGTCCCATCCCGTCTCAAAGCCGTCTTCGATTCCAATAGGAATTTTTTTAAAAAAAAATTATAATGAGAAAAACCGTATCACCATTTTAATTTTAATTTTTTTTATCAAAAATAATTAACCAAAATTGTATTCCCTTCCAAATATAGCTTTAAGTATCCAAATAAATAAGCATACCATTTTTTAGTTTTGACAAATAGAAATCGATTACTTAAACTTGTTTTTCTTCCTCTTCTTCGCGTTTCAAAATTTCCCAAAGGTAAATGGTGGAGATCATTATCCTTGATTCCAATTAAGCTTAAACATATGTTACAAAAATGCATTATTGTATCATATTGATTGAAGCTTGTTTAATTTAAATTATTGGAAACATTTTTTTTGTTTATATAAACATCAAAGTAAAAAACTTATTTAAATATGTGACTTCTATTTACTTCTTTGAACTTAATATTTATATTTTTTATATTGTTAGAATTGGTAAAGAAAAATAATCTATAATAAAACTTAGAAAAAATATATACATATATATCCCAAGATGGGACAAGGCCGTCTACATCCTGTCCCCTCGCGGGAGGGGACAATATGGATAACCCCAGTTCTAAGTACTATTTTTTGTTACGTCTATTTGTGTTTTGTTTTTTTTTTTTGGCAACCGCTCATGGCTTATGGTTTAAATTCTTTTTTGTTTTTTTGCCAACCCAATTGATGGTCAATGTTAACAACAACATTTTGAGCAAGCCATTTTTTTTTTGGGTACAATTGAGTAAGCCATATTGGGAACACTACAAAATGTAAATAAATTGAAAACCAAGGGTGGTGGATGGGCTTCAACAAAGTAAGCCCATATAAGGCAGAGGCCTTATGAGTTGGGTCAGGCCATTTCTCCCTCAATCGATGGGTCTCATCTTAATACATTAACATATAAAAAACAAAACAAGAAGAATTTAAAGCTAGATGTCCGGGATGTAGGACTCACCTCTCTTCACATCTCTCTCTAATTTGACCTTCAAAAAATTTCATAGTATTGAAACGTGGACCCACATTGAACCGTACTAAGTCAGTCAACCTGATTTTAATTAGATAATAGTAGCATTAATTTAATCTAACTAATTCAATCTCAATTTGAACTGTTAACTTTCGTATCACTGTCTTAACCGATTTAATAACTAATCCATTTTTAAATATCTTAGGAAATTCACAGATCATTCTCAAATATGTCCTAGTGCATAGATGTTTGGTTTGGGCAAAAAGTATATTTAAAAAGTATTTTTATGTAAGTTGAGACAAAACTCTCTCACATACTTTTTATTTCGTATATCATAAAGTCACTTTTAAAACCATAGTTTGGTTTCCACTTAAACAATACCCATTACTATCCTTCATGTGAAAGCATATTTGTAGTCTCATTCATATATCAGTATCTTCCTTTTAATTACCATGCGACACAGCACAAATAAACAAAATTATATATGCGTGTATTCACCAATATACATATATATATATATATATATATGCGTGTGTGCTTGTGTGTGTGTATTCTCATATGGCGTCTGTGATTTTGGAAAGTGAAAGAAACATTTGCTCCCAATAAGTAGAGATGCGTTTTGAAGAATCCGAATCTTGGTTTTGGAAAATTAGGAGTTTGATGAAGTAATCAGTATTGATTCTTTCCAACATATATAGAAGCCAAAGAGCATACTTAGAATAGGTTCCCGCTACAAAAATAATATCATGATACTTCCCTTTCAGTTTATTTGTTTAGACATTAGCTATCTGCATATACGCACATATCTATTTATTTTTCTTTGAGGTTTAATTGTAGCCCAACGGATACCAAACACCTTTCTTAAGACTGTCTTGAATGTGAAGCTGTGAGTTTTTTTTTTTTGGTCACATAAATGAGTGAGAAAGTAGTCAACCAAATCCATCCACTGAAGTGCCGTTGACATGTTAGGGATTCGTACAAATTAGCAAAAGTCTAACTTTGAAAGATTCTAGAGTAGGTTTAAATCATAGTTAAGTATTTTTTAGTTAAAAATTTAAGTGAGTTGAGTGATGGTAAGGCCTTGTGAAGATCAAGACGTTTTCGGAACCAAAGAGTGTCAAAAAAAATACTTAAAATTACTCATCAACAAGATCCTCATATTGGTAATAAAATTTAAACCAACAACTTTGTAAGTTTTTACCTACTGGACTAACTTTTGTTGGTTAATGGAGTACAATTACTTAATTAGTCTATCCTGTTCATTGAGCTTCGAGAAAGAGTTTTTCTTCCCCCCCCCCCAAAAAAAAGAGGATATCACCAATGTAGGATTTTAGATGACTCTAAGAGCAACAGATCCTATGGATTGAGACAAGTCTTCTTCTCCTTAATTACCCTTAAATTTTATTTATGTTTACGATAAACATGCAATTTCTGAAAATGTATAATGATCTGCACTATATATATACACATACGTGTTTATATGTGTATAAAACAGAACAAGAATCAATGGGAATGATGTGTTATGCACAACACAATCACCATCACAATATTCCAGTAATGAATGGAATTAAGTATCAAAACAAGAGATCAGATAGAGGGAATTAATGTGCCATATATATTCACAATGGAGTATTAAATTCCATAACTATTAGTGGAATGAAGCATCACATGCATGCTCTTCAAAATAGTGGACAAAGATTATATTCCCTCAAATCATTTAATAGCACTTTATTATTGAAATACACACACACAAAAGCTATATATGGATTGTATTTGCTTTATTATATGTATGTATATATGATGGGTCAACATGAACTCTCCCTAATTTTAATTATGTCAGATAAAATAAAGAATGGACTAGGAAATGTACTGAGTCGGATCTCGAGTCGGGTCGGTTGAATCCTTTGAGTTCATACTATAAGCTAGACTAGGAAAGTCTAAGCTGAGTGCACCACAATGCACCTCTTTGCAAGAAAAAATAAGAGAGAGAAAGAGAAGTAGGAAAACTTAACTACTGGAATGAATTGAAATGAATGGTGAAGGCTTCTATTTATAGCTTTGGCTAGGGATATTTTGGAAAGTCAAAATATCCACTAAGCCCATCAGTTTGAATTTGAATTTGGATATTTAAATATATCTTTGACTTATAATATTATGATTTTTTAATTTAAATCCAGAATCAATCATAATCAATTCTAATATATATATATCTCTAATATATATTTAATCTATACAATATAAATTAATTAAATTTATATCGTAACCGATTAGATTTGATTCAGGATGTTTGACCAAATCAAACATATCATAATCTTGTTTGGATATTTGACTGTTATATTCTCTCAATATCCAGTCAAATAGTCTAGTCTATTAAGAGTGGGTCCAAGCCCAAAATCCAACAAATTATTTTGGTTCATAAGTCATAATTATTAATAGGCTGACCATTTATGTTTTATACATTTTTAAACAAATTAAATAAATTATTCCTAACTTGAAATAAATGTATGTTCCTGCAGCAATCTCAACTATGGCCTCTCATCTCGAGTTTGCAGATTCAGGGTTGTTTAAAGATTTTTTGGTGGAAGCTGGTGAAGGGTATCTCCCCTGCAATGTCTTTTTTTATTTTCTCGACACTTATCCACTCAACAGGTTTGTCTTTTCTGCCATGACCAGAATGAAACCTTGGAGCATCTCTTTCTTTGTTGCCTGTTTGCGAAGGTTTGCTGGTTCAGCAGTATTTTAGGATTGAAAGTTGATTCCCATCCTTTGTGGTCCTTGCTACATTAATTGGCTCATCTTTTGGTTTAATTTTGGCTCTAGCCACAGTGATTTTGTTTATGTCCTTCCATTTCATTCGTTATATTCCTTGTGGTCTGCCATGCAGGAAAAAGATTTTGTCTTACCCAGGTCATTGCAACGCCTATGTCTCAACAAGCAAGTGCGGTTCTTAGTGCTTCCCCTTGCATGATGCACATAGGAATCAGAAATGGTCTTCTTCATCTCGTCCTCACTTGTTGCTTCCGTGGAGTGTGCTCTTCTCATGGAACCGACAGCAGAGGCGCATTCATATGCAAATTTTCAATTGACAAAACGAGATGCATAATTTGTCCCTTATATCAGTAGTAACCTTGGGGTAATTTCACATGCAATTGCTGGCTCTCCGTCAAGCTCTATCTTACAGCTTAACTTGTCTCGGCCCTTCCTTTCCTTCTTCTTGTGTTGTACTACATCCGCTCCTTAATATAAGAGCTCCTTTGACTTTTATTTTAGTCCTAAATATAAGACCTTAATCCATTTTGTCTCTGATATTTATTCTTTTTTTTTTTCAAAGTAGTCTTTGTAATAATGGTAGTTCTAATCAATACACTTGATTAGCAAAGATATTTTAGGAAAGATAACACCTATTTATTACAAATAACTAACTTAACTAGTTTTCTTAATCTACTCACATTAGTCAACTAGTTTTTATATTAAAAAATGGAGGTAATATATATCAAACTTGTTAAGCGTACTCCACAACCATCAGTCAGTATGCTGGTGCTCTAATTACCTACCTGTTGATGTCACATCTCTCCTTCACTCTTTTTTGTGTATTTATTTCCTTTATTAAAGCGCAATTTCTTTCTTATAAAGAAGGAGTTACTAATGACTTTTGATTAAGCTGGCAGGTAAACAACACAAGTGTCAATCATCACTCTCTTTCTCTTTTCTGATAGGCTAAAATATACATTTGGTCATCTTTGTTTACCCTCAAATTTTGGTTTTATTTCCTAAATTTAAAAAGTATATTTTTAGTCCTTTAATTTTAATACCAGTAGTCTCATTTAATGAAAAATGCTGACTCAGGAAATTAAAATAGTGACTTTGCAATTAAATGCTGACAAAGTATGCTCTAAATTTTTTTTGATATAATTATTTTTATATTTTAAAATTTAAGCATTTAAAGAATCAGATTTATGATAAAATGTTAAAAATTTAGGCATTTATAAAATAATCGTATTAAAAAGATGAAAATTTAAAGCGTGCTTTGTCAACATTTATTGCATAATCACCATTTAAATTTATTGAGTTAGCTTTTTTGGTTAAATTAGACTTTTTTTTTTGGGCTACGTATAAGTATCTTCTTATTGGAAGCAATCATAGTCGAAGCATTGTCGGATACTAAATGCAGGCACCTCTCCTAATGGAGATTCAAACTTATTGGTTAGCCACATTTTAAGGGATTAGTCCTTTCCACTAGATCTAACCCCTACTATTAAAGGAGTAAAACTTACACTTTTAAAACTTAATGGACTAAAGTGAAACTTGATTTAAATTTGAGGATCAGACGTATACTTTATCCCTTTTATGTATGTGTGTGTATATGGACGTAGGTTTAAATATTAAAAAATTAAATGCAATTTTTTCCAAAAAATTTTAAATTATTACATATATTGCACAGCGTGAAGGAAAAAGTTGGAAAAATTCACTATAAATCCATCATTGAAAATTGTTTAGAGAATGGTCTCCAGTAGGGTAGATTTATGCGTGTGAAGCACTTAGGTCCTTGAGAAGAAATAAAAGAACATTACAATCGGAAAAAAATACCCTTAATGAGTAATAAGTGGGAAAGATTGCATATAGGGAAGAATAAGTGCATACAAAAGAAGATGATTTGCACAAAGGAAAGATAGATTACACACATCATAATTTGAACACCAGGAAAGATGAACTATACACAAGCAAAGATGGATTATGCATTAGGAAATAAAATGAGTTGCATACAAGGGAAGTTAAGTTGCACAAAGAGAAGATTGTTTGTACATAATGTAATTTTAACACGAGATGTGCAAATAGCAAAGATGGATTGCATATAGGAAAGAATGATTATGTGGAATGATCATGTTGCACATAGAGAATAATGATTGCATATAGGGGAAGATGCCTTGCACATAAGGAAGATGGATTGCATAGAATGAAAGTTAAAGTTGCATAAATGAAATTTGTATTATATATAGCACAAAGGAAGTTATAAGTTGCACAAAAGGAAATATGATCATTAAGGGTAATGTAGTCATTCCATGTGTTTGTCTCTTAATTTCTCCTAAACGACCTTAGTGCTTCACATTATGTGAGAGACCATTCTTCAAATAAATTTTCAATAGGGGATTTACCGCAAATATTCACAAAAAATCTAATTAATTGATTGATAAAACTAAGGAGAGCTCTTGATAATTTTATGAAAACTAAGAATTCATTGTATTATTTTACTCTCTATACTTGTTTGTATGTTGTGTTATAAAACTCCACCACCATCAGCCTCGGTGGAGTCTGAATCAGATGTCATTTATACGTATATTCTTCCGCAAACAAAAAATAGACTACAAGAAAATAATTACTAATTAAGCAGAAGCAAGATGGACAATATAAGGAAAAAAAAAAACAAAGGAAAAAGAACAAGGAGATAGAAGACACATGTTTCTGCTTTTATAAACTGATGATATAATAATCAGTTGAAACTTTGTTGCAAAATTATGCAGCAACTTAATTAGATCATACACCAAACCAAGATCCCTTCAATTATGAAAGAGATTCAATAAAAACCCACCCAGAGAATAAAATAAAATCTCTGTTGATATTATTCCAAGCGGCTTAATTAATTACGTAATTAAGCTTCTGGCTCTTGGTTGGTACTGCGAGGCATGCTGATGAGAACTGATGAATTATTGTTGTTGAAGGATTCTTCTGCTTTCTCTAATTTTGCTGCATTATTAATTAATTGTTTGCCATCCGATGCAAAATTACTATTACTATTATTATTAATATTTGCATTCACTTTCGAGGCTTTCATTGATAAGGCTATATCTTCTGCTTCAGCCACTTTGCTTTCCACTCTCTCTTTATGCTTTCCCCATAAGACAGAGTATAATCCAATAACTATTAAGATGCTCCCAATCACACTGCACCCATACGCAAAAGTGAATTATTCTTCATTAGTAATAGGTCCAAACAAAAATAGAAAAATTAAACTTTAATTTTTTTTTTTCATTTACCAGAGAATTGAAGAGATGATATTCTCTCTATAATCCAAATGTACATAAAACTCTCTTGAAATAAAATGTAATAAATCAAATAAAATTCTTCTGAGTTCTAATGAAATCACAAATAATTTTTTGTTGTTTTAAAATCATTCACAAAAACAGTCCATTTTAAAAGAAAATTATTCACAAACTTTTCTTGAAAATAGAAGGGATATCCAACCAATAGGCATTGGTCCTAGCAGAGAAGATTTTGGCCTCTTAAGAACGAGGTCTTAAATTTGAGTTTGTGTTAATGCAAAAAACATGAGAGAGCTACCTCCAATTGAGCTTGACAATGATCAAATATGACCCAATTAGATAATCATATGAAAAAACAAGAAGAAGAAGAAGGATATGTAGCTTTCGAAAAACCAAAGGTTTATGAAATTTTGTTATTTGTGATAAAAGTTTAAGCGGCTTTTAAAAATATTATTAACGAATTATAATTTCCAGCAAAATTTAGAATATACATAGAGAGAGAGAGAGAGAGAGAGAGAGTTACCCTCCAAGATAAATTTTTTCAGCAAGGATGAAGGAGCCCATGATGGCCACAATAATCATCATCAAAGGGCTGAAGGCAGTAGCAAAGACGGGACCTTTCTTCTTGATCACCAGTCCTTGTATATAGTATGACAGGCTTGAGGTCACAATCCCCTGAAACATTATTACAAGGACATTAATTAATTAACTGTGCTATAATTATTCTTAACTAAGGACAAACATAGATATATTAATTATGGAGAGAATTTAATTTACTATTTATAAAATAAGATAGAACAAATTAATTAAGAAGAAGAAGTAGCTTAATTACAGCATAGGCGGCAGCAAGCAGGTTCATGTCGAAGCCAATCTTCCATACAGAAGGCTTGTGTTCCATCACAAAAGTAACAACAATTGCCTGAAGTGCTCCTATGAAGCATATTAGTGATGTTAGACTCAGCTGATGATTCTTGTATGTCTCCAATGCTTTTGCCTGTCCAATACCATTCATTCATCAATACCAAAACAAATGTTATAATTATAAATGAAATAATCCAAATTACTACTCCATTTGATCTTAAATGTGAGAACTAGCAAACAGCTTCGATTTGATTGCACTTTTCCTTTGTTAGGGTCTTATAATAACTAAATGACACGAAACACCTCCCTTGCAGCTTTCTTAAGCAAGAAGATGTGAGTTTAAACCCTCTACAAAATATATGACGGGTGTGTTTTTCCCTATATTCTCTATATATTATTTGCATATATATATATATATATATATATATTAAGGTGGTTGTTCATTAGAGGAGTTGGCTTTCATGCAAATAATTAGAAGAGATACTTCAGGAAAATCAACTTACATTTTTTAATAAATAACTAACTTAAGCTATTTTTTTTAATATTTATAAATTAATTATCTAACTCCTGCATTTAGATGAGAGAGAGAGTAAATGCTACCAACAATTGAGTGTGGTTTATGCTGTCTTACTTGTAAAACAAAAAGGGAAGCCCAGGCAAAAGTTGCAATGATAAGGAAGATGGAGCCAATGAACCATTGTTTGTCTGAGGAGGAGGAAGAAGAAGTTGAAGTGTGTTGGGTGGTGTGAGAGTGGGCATGTCTGGTCCACAACATCTCCACAACAGAACCTTTGTACAATGTCATTACCATGGCCCCAGCCACTGTCACTATGGTTCCCACCACCTTTGCTTGACACCTCACCTTCTTCATATTGATCTTCTCCATCCTACATTTATTAATTTCCAACCAAAAATTAGTTTATTCAAAATTTTAAATCATATGAACAAGATAATTAAATAATTTGTGGGATTCAAGTAAAAAGGTATAAAAAAGAGAAGGTGGTGGGCCCCACTTGTCAAGCGAGTCTCACCACTATCTTATTTTTCTCTAGTTGAGTGTTCTAGTTATCGGAGAGCTTTTTTTGTCACCGTAAATATCCAATAATAAGAATTTGTATTCTAGAGTAAAAATATATATGATAAATATTATTTGTTAAGATGGAGTTAAATCCTCCAGAAGTAGAAAGAGAGATAGACATAGAGATGGGTCCCACCTATCAGATGAGTCCTGTGTGGCTGTTTGGAAGCCATGAAAAAAAATACTTTTACATTTTAGAAGATAAAACTGTCATATATTTGCTTTATATATCTTAAAATCACTTAGACAAACTAATCAAGTTATGGTTAATTTAGTTACCGGCATAGAACTGCCATCACAAAAGTCATGGCAGGAAGTATGTTGCTCATTGCACAAGAGAAGGTTGGGGATGTGAATTTCAGCCCAGCATAGTAGAAATTTTGATCAATCACAGGTCTGTTGATGAAGAACAAAATAATATAGTTAATATTATGAGCAAAATGGTTAAATTTAATTATATCTATAGAGAGGAAATAAGGAACTAACCCAAGAAGAGCAAGGATGAAAATTTGCATGAATATTGGGAATGTTATCTTTGGTTGACCTTTCCTGCAACATTAAACCGCAAATACAAATATGAACAATTGAACAATTAAAATTTGCTCAAGAATAGTACAAGTACTATGTGTTGCATGGTGATATCTTAGGGAGATCAAGTCATGTTTATTATGATTAACTAATTCATCTAATTTTTTAACCTACCAAAATTAGTTAAGTAACTCTTATCTTAAAAACTAAAAGAATATGTTACATAGATGGTACGAACCTTTCAAAGATGAAAACAAAGGGAGCGATGGAAGCGGTTGCGAAGGCGTGCCGATAAACCACGAGGACATAGTGGCTCATGCCTTGGTTGAGTGAAACCTTGGTGATAATATTCATGCCTGCATATCCAAACTGCAAAGCAATCATGGCAATGTAGTGTTTTGAGCTCTCAAGGAACCTTCCACAACCTCCTCCAACTCCAAGCTTAGTCTCATCAGCCATTTCTTATACGCTAGTCCTTCTCTTTCTTTTGTAGAAGGAATTGCAGAATCAGGAGAAAGATGTAGAATTCTAGAGAGAGAGAGATCAGAAGGGAGATCAAAGTATTAAAGGAGGAACACACTTAGAGAAGCAAGTGTGTTAACAAAACCTTTGGAAGGCACTCACTATTTATATACCAAACATTGAACCATTTGTCTACGTCATTTTTATATCAACGTGTCTAATAAATTCCTCATAAGCCGTGTCTCTCTGTCTCTCTAGTGCTATATGATTCTTTTAAACACTGCTTCGTCTCACGAAATAAACCAAAACAAAAAGTTGGATGTGATGTTTTTTTAATCATCCTTATGAGGGTCTCTCTCCACTTGTCTATTTTTTCATTTCCATCCACTTCTTATATCAGTCATTAAGATTAAAATTTGAATGGTTCAAATTCCATATTTTCTAAAATAGGGAGAGAATCCAAATCCATACTCATTAAACTTCTTAATATAAGAGCTACTTAATAATTTAGATAGATTAATAAATTCAAATAAATTAGTTAATTACAATAAATATGACATATTCTCTTCAAAATGCCCTCTGATATAATTAACATTATATTATATATTAGTATAAGTTTGAAAAAATGATAAATATGAAAGATATAATGAATTATATTAAAGTCTTATATATTTAGAATTAAATCCAACTCACAACTAGCTCCGATGTTTGGGACTAAAAGTAATATAATTTTCTTATCATTATTTAATAATATTTGTTTTTTTTTTATATTAGGAGCACGTGTAGGAGTTATATTATATTCTACTCACACTACTTTTTTTGTTAACTTATTCTCTTTTCCATGATTCAAATTTATATGTTCATCCAACAATTAACAGTATATTATATCTATTTGGATTTTCTTCTTCCTTAGTTAATTCTTATCTGTATATTTTTTGCCTTTAAACTGTGAGAGGAAACTTAGATAGTTTCATTTACTATTTAACAAAGAAACAAGGGAAAATGCCAAAAAAAAAAAACCTCTAAAATTTTAAAATCCCAAATTAGGAATGACTATAAAAATGTATTGTTATTTGCTTTTCAAATATTGTCAATTGTTATTAAAGTGTAATAAATAAGACTGACTTAAAAATTATGAAATTCAAAAGTTTTTTTTTTGGATTCTCCCAAAAAACAATGATTGAGATTATCAATATATATAAACATTTATTTAATTTTAATTTAAAATCAATATATTATGCGACTCAAAATAAATATATTATGGATGATGATTTTGATTACTGTTTAATTTAATTTATCTATCTATAGCGCGGTGGGCTTAGGAATCTCTATCAACGAAGAGATTCTTAGAATGAACATTGTGATTAAAAACAGACAAAAACATAAAGGGTGGGATTGATAGGGATGAACATAAAGGACGCGATTTTTTTGAATTTTTTGGAAAATTTAAATTAGATTTTGATATTAAAAAGAACGAACAACTTTAATTTAAATCTTCAATCGCAATTTGCAAAAGTAATGTACTTTAGTTTTTGGGGGAATAACTTCTTTTCATATTATAAATGGAATAGAATAATATGAACTTATTATGCTTAGTAATCCATTTTTATTAGTTTTATTGAGTTTGCATTTTGGTGCAAATATACCAGATTTATTTTGGACATAAAATTTAAGATTCTCTATGTTTTATATCTTATATTCATATTGTGTTAAAAAGTTCTCTTTATATGTCTGTATGTTTTTTATTTTGCAAAATTAATGCAGCTTCGTTCTTTTTAGGTTCTCTCAAAACGTTAGTGGGTCTAGTTTAGAGTCTATAATATTAACAGGTGTAAATTAGGGTTTATAATATGACTTTTAAAAATGGTCGGAGATCAGCCTTACATGAAAAATTTTGCCGACTTGATCATATAAATTAACAATATCAGGGTAAAAGATCTTGCTATTCTATGAATTAAATAAGGCTTTATTAAATAAATAAACAAAAAATTAAATAAAGCCACTTCTATCAGTAAATAGGTGAAATTAACATATCTTTCATTCATAATACACATATACACACCCACATATAGAGAGAGAGAGAGGGAGTGATATAAAGTCAAATCTGATTTGTAATTGACTTCCAATATATTTCATACAAATCAATAAAAACCCTAAACTTTATTAACTCTCATTTCAAATTTATCAACTTTTTAACTTTATCCTTATTTAATATACAATATATATCATAAAAACAAAGTCAACACAATAATAAATAAATGAAGGATAAAGTTGTACTTTCATATGAAAGTTTTCTCTTTCTACCCTGTAAATAGGACAAAAAATTTTCTTCTCTCCCTCCTCTATAAATAGAACCAAAGGAGCATTGATTATTGTAGTGATTAATGATAAGTTGGTTTACATCATTATAATTTTCCTTAAACTGTATAGTTTTGGCGTATAATAATCCTTTTTTCATATATCAAAATTCAAATCAGTTTCTCATTGATTTGCTTTTTTTAAGTTTAAATTATATACACTTAAAACTAAAGGTAATGCCTCGAAAGCAAGTATTATGAATTGGGAAAAATTATGTTTAAAGATAGCTTTTCCAAGATGGTTCAACCTCAATTCGAACATGAATTAATGACGAGTAATATGGGATATTAAATTATTAATTTAAAATTTGCGTATGACATTTATTACATCTTTCATAAGAATTTACTACATTACACACACACACACACACACATGTATCACATCTAGCTGATGCTGATTGAGTTTAGGATTATTTCTTTTTTCACTGTTTACATGTGTCTTCTTATTAAATGTAGTAATATTTGAGAGATAGTTAAATAAATGTAAACATTTTTTATTTTTAACGAGAATTTGAACTTTAATGTTATAAGAAACTAACACGCCCAACCTCCATTAGTAATTGAGTTTAGAATATTAGGTTATTGAGAGAAGGTCTAAAAATTAAAAGTTTCATTTTTCTATCCTGGCAACAATAACAGCAGTAATAAACTAATAATAGTAGTAGGGTTCTTATTCTTATATCCACATGTACACGTACATCCTTTCAGTACATGTTTTGCCTAAGTTCCATGTTTTTCAATAACGTTCATATCAAACAAAATTATTTGTCCAACTTCTACATTAAAGAAATAAAGGAACAAGCATTTAAAAAATTGCAATTACTTCTTTTCATAAATTACGTTATTGTCTCAAAATTTGAGAGCAACAAAATGAAAGCATATCTGAGATTTATTTGTTTGTAACTTTAATTAGTACGTGGTATTACTATTTTGCTAATGCTATAGTGTATATAAATTATTATTTTGGATATAGAATTATCCTTAATTTATAGCTAAACGTGGCCAAACAAACAAACACCCCCCATCTAATCAAAGTTCGAATATCCATTATCTCAAGTAATAAAATTAATGTAAGCTTAATTTAATTTAATTTTTAATAAAATAATTCTAATTTAAAAATAATGATTTGTTCATTAGATTATATATTCTCCATCCAGCTATAACTTTCTTTATTAAAAAAGGAATTAATTTGATCTAGAGAGATCGATGAAGTAATAAAAAAACATTATATATAAAAAGGAGAAGAAAGTGATTTATGACTTGTCTCCTTATAAGAATTGATGCTATATGATCCACAACTTTAATTTATAGGTATATTATGACGAGTGGGATATGTTCACTGCTAATGGAACAAAAGCCACAGTCATTCTTCAGCTATTGACGTTGTGTTTTTATTTGTAAACGAAAATTAAAAAAATTATTATATATTTAAACTTGCAATTTTCAGTTAAAGCATGCATGATAATTAATTATATATTAATTTATTAATATAGGAAGCCACACTTAATTGAAGTTTAAAACAGCAGGTAGTGTAATTCAACTCGGATCTCATATAGATAAATAGGCTGGCCATCCTAATTTTTATGATTATAATAGGAAAATGTGTTTTATTTTGTTTTAAAATTAAAAGATATGCATAGTATCCTAGTTAACTTCTTTTCGGAATAAAGCTATGACAAAGCTTATTTTAGCCTCATATATATTTTAGGAAGATCTTAATTACATTTATTACTTAAGCAATAAGATAGAAAGTGGTATCCAATGTAAAATTCGGGAAAATAAATTAAGAATAAAATATTTGTATAATTTGAAAAAAAAAAGATTTTTATAGCCTGAAAAATAAAAAGATAAATTTGAAAACACACTTTTGGTCTCTTTATGAAAATATCAATCAGGCGTCTCTGGCTTAAAAGCAGACAATGATTTCTGCCTGTACTTTTGTTTAGCTATATCCAATTTCGCTTCTAGCCTAACAATCCTTTCAAAATTAATGTAAAATTTAATTAGTTTTTCTTATTGTCCTGATGAATTAGCCCATTCTTAAGCTGGATGTAAAATTTGATATAAACTAAGAACAAATAAGCATACGTTGATTATTTAAAAAAGAAATAAAAGCCACATCAGATCCTTATAGTTTTTATTAAAAAAGGAAACATATGCAAAGTTGATAGGACCAAAAGAATATTTACATATAAAATAAATAGAAAAATTATTTCATTAGTCTTTATTATCTGATTTTTAATCAGATCCTTATAGTTTTTTTTCCTAAAAAACTTTTATTGGATCCTTGCATCTATATAACCTATCATCTCATTGATTTTGATTTATTACAAAATTAATTTAGGAGCATAGTGAAAGCCACATCATCATATATTAACACCTTATTTCTTTTACAAATTGATAAACTATTATTCCTTCTGGTCCTAAATGTAAGACCAATTTTATAGTATAATTTATACTATAAAATAGTTCTTCATTTAGGATTGGAGGAGTATATAAGGATTTATACCTGTAAGTGGGAAAAATATAACAACCTAATAAAAAGGAAAAACAAACTACAAAAACTTAGCTAAAAATGAGTTGAAATTGAATTTCAGGGATTTGTATATTAATTAATTGTTTTCTAAAAAAATTGAATTACAAGATATATATG
This sequence comes from Neltuma alba, assembly GCF_004799145.2. NCBI lineage: Eukaryota > Viridiplantae > Streptophyta > Magnoliopsida > Fabales > Fabaceae > Neltuma > Neltuma alba. Next base: position 305,990 of record NW_021635027.1, on the reverse strand, counting down.
TGTCATTTTTATTCAAAATAATATATTATCTTTGGTCTTTAATATAAGACCTTGTTTGACTTTTATTTTGATCCTAAATATAAGATCCCAGTCTACTTTGTCTTTCATATTTATCTATTTTTTTAGGATAGTCTTTCTAATAATGATAGTTCTAATCAATACACTTGATTAGTAAGAATATTTTAGGAAAGACCATAACTATTTATTACAAATAATTAACTTAACTTATTTTCTTGATTTACTCAAATTAATCAACTAGTTCTTATATTTTTAGTATATAGGAAGTTGTATAGCGTAAGCATCTCTGTAAACAAGCTAATTAGCATATAGCCAATCCTAAAAGATAATGAAGTAATTATTGGGAAAAGAAATAAAGAAGGAAAGGGAAGTGTTCATATATAAGTTGAGACGGAAAACCATAGAGAGAGAACTTTTAAAATTAAAGGTCAAAGTGGAACATGCACCAACCTCAATGGCAATCTATTCATCATTCCTCTTTCATTTTTCATCTCATTCCCAAAAAGTAGAGCCTATTGCTCCTTCACGTGTTAAAACAGTATTCTTCACTCAATAACAACAACAATAACAAAAATATATATATTATTTATATGTCATAAATTATATAACTTATTTTGAAGCTTCTAAGCATGAGAACTAGCTTCTATTCGAAGCCATGAACAATTAAAAAAATTATGATTGTAAAGATAGAATATATTTTGACAGTTCAAAATTAATCTAGATAGTTTAAATTTGATATACATATATATAAAAGAAAATTTTGAAATTATACATTAAAAATATGACACAAAACAAAAATAATTTTGTATACGCAAATAATTAAAAGGTATATAAAATATGAACTATTGAGATTAAACGGTTCATATTTAATTTGCTGCTATTATACCACAGTCCATTTTTGTTTGAAATCCAACTTCAAAAAACAATAAGTGATAATGTAGTTTTCTTTTACATATTCGCTTAACAAATATTTTTCTCTAAAATTATTTAGTTTAAAATACAAAATTCTGAAATTATATGTTTATCAAATTATTTGATTATAAATTTTTTGATCATGTTAACGTCAATATCATTTCGCTATTTTAATATTGACTTTGACTTTAAATATGATATATTCTTATATATAAGGATATTTTGGTCATTCATGTTTTCACTTTTTTTCCCCCTATTTTCTCTTGACTATCCAAACAAAAGAGGTGATAATATTTTCTCTCTAATTTTCTCTTCTCTCCACTTTCTGTCCTTCTATTTTCTTTCTTCCCAACTTTTCTTTCCATCCAAATGGAGCATAAGAGTTTATGTGGCTACAGTTCTCTTAAAGAACACAATGCATAATTGGGAACTCCATAAAACTAGAAAGAGAAAGTGAATTAAATGCACGCGTGAAATTAAATTAAGTGTCTCTTCTAGAAGAGATGCATGTGTATGTGATGCAACCAAATATTCATCTTTTCAAGTTGTGATTGCAATTTGTTTATACTTGGAACCAAATGTTTTTACACTCTGATTGCCTATATTGCGATTCTAGCTATATTGATTTTGTTGTGTAGTATGATAGTGACTACGAGATGATATAATAAATTAAATAAATATTAATATAGGGTCGAGTATAATAAACTTGATATCAGTTAAATAAGGTCTCAGAATTTTAATTATTTAGTCATGCTAATAAACGGAGAAAAACTATATTAAAAGAGCTTTAACCCTTTTGAGAGCTGATAAGATTGCTCGAATTTGTATTACTCAATAAGGACCAGATCAATGTTAAACAATTTATATAAATAAGTTAGGAGAAAGTAAAATTATATTGCTTACCCCTAATATTTAATTTGAATCATTATATGTATATTTGCTCAAAATATATTATCAACTTCTTAATAGTAATTTGTTAGTTCAGGCAAAAAAAGAATTAAAAAGGTAATTTGTTAGTTCTTCTACCATGTAAGTCAATCATTAAATTGATTAGTTCTCACAGTATACATGGCTTCCCCAGATTTATGATATCAATTAAAGTCTCTTTAACCAGTTTTAGGTTAAGAATATAATATGAATTCACATAAAAGTACTTTATCATTCTGCTGTGTTTGAATCACTCAATACAGTGTAAAGTATTTATAAGCCATAAAAATTATAATTACTGGACATGTGCCATCACAATCGAACAAAATGATAATCAAGAGAAATATGCTTAGCATGAGAGTGGAAAATTGAATTGGCGGTAAGATAAGAAGCTCTTAAAGTATCATAACACAATAGAGGATCAATAGAAAGAAAAACCTACCACCGACCACTTGGATTAATTGATAGGAGTTGTTCTAGTTTAACTAAATGTCACAGGTTTGATCCTTTGGAATGCAACAGTGCAGGTGGTAGGGTCGCCACCCGTATGGGTCCTACCATGGCCCAATCTAGATTAGTTTCGCTTGTAATTCTTGAGGGGTTGGCCAAAATATTGGGTGCATATGTCAAAAAAAAAATGGAAAGAAAAATCTCCAAGTTATTGTAGGAGACATTGGACCAAAATAAGCTCAAAAGCAGTAGAGGCAATAGATTTAAATTTAGCTTCAATACTAGAATGAGAAACAAAAGGTTGTTTTTGTAACATCCTAAGTTTTAATCCAAGGTTTAGAGTTAATTAACATTGTTTAGCAAGAAAGATTGAGGTATCAAGTAGTTAAAATTAGAAGTTGAGGCTTAGAAATACTAAGGTAAGATTGATTATTGGGGTTTATACCTCTAGACCCTTTTAAGTAGTCTTAGAAATTGGATGCTTTCAAGGGCCAAATAATCTTACTTTTAAGTGATCCTTTTTCATTAGAAAATATACATTTCAAAAGCTTTTCGAAAATCCCTAATTTGTAATTTTTGGAGATTCTTAGAATTAGTTATGAATTTTGAGGCCAAACCTTTTTATTTATATTTTTTGCTAGATGTTTGCTATAGCCAATAACACATAGTGTTAACTATGTCATTTGCTGAATATTTGCTATAGCGAACAACACAGCGTGTTGACTGTGTTCTTTGCTAGATGTTTGCTATAGGAAATACATCGAAATCTAATTTTATAAATAAGTCTCGGTACAATTTTCAGGAGGTTAGTGGAGGAGAACTCATGGAACTCTACTAGGATTTGGTGTTTTTAGCTTAAGAGAGTATATTTAAGTTTTCAAACATTAAAGCAAGTACTTCTAGCCTTATATCTATCATTTTCTCTTAGATTTTTTAAGGTTGATATAGTTAAATCTTAGGGTTCTTTAATGATTTTGATTGGGTTTAGATTTACTAATTATTTTGAGTTTAAATTACTTATGTGGGTTAGTCTAAGTGTTCTATCAGCTTAGTTTTCTTGGATTTGGAGTTTTGAGGAATTTGAGCCTAGGGTTTGTTATTTTTAGGAGGTTTGTGATGGTTAATATAATGTGATAATTCAAAATAAGTTTTAAAGATTGAGTTATGTTAATATGAGCTAGAGTTCATGTTTAATCAATTTAGAATATTGATTTGAATTGATTAGATTTGGGTATTTTTTTATGATGAATCTAGATTGAGAAAATTGGGACTTCTGATCAATTGGTGTAATTGGGAGACAATTGAGGATTTCTATGAGTTGATTAATCTATTAGGTAGAGTTTTGAAATGGTCAAATTGAAGTTGAGATGAGACTTGGGTTAAGCCAGGGATTTAGGTCCCTAATTGTTATTGTTAATTACTTGATTAGTCTGTTAACTAATATGTGCTGATTGTGTAGATTGTTTGTGATTGGGGTTATAGTGCATAGAGCAACTTGTTTGTGGTAATTGATCTTTGCTTGGGTGAGAGATAACTACTTTCCACCCATTATATATGTTAGTATGTTGTTAGCGGTTTTATCACTTTGAAACTATGAAAGTTATTTTGGTATATACTTGGAGTTATGTTAATCTATTAGAAATGAATATTATCTTATGGGATTGAGTTTTGAAAATGTAATTCTTGGGACTTATGATAAAAGGTTACCACCTTGGGTTTAATTTGGAAATGGATTATGAAATTTGAAATTGACCACTTGTTAAATTTTTAAACATGATGCATATGAAGGCAATTGGTGAGTGAACTGTATCTGTTTCCCCCACATAATAAGTACCTCCATCAATGCATGATGGTTGGCTCCTTATATTTTTTCAAAGTGAGAACTTCCTTCTTGGCTCTTATCCCCTATAGTGAGGGATTGGCCTTGGCTCTATCTCCCAAAAAGTGAGAGATTAGCCATTTTGGCACTTACTTTCCCCACAGTGAGGGTATATAGTAATTGGGATTATGTTTGTATGATAATATTGATATATAATTATGAGACTTGAGAATTAAGATTTGAACCTTGAGGATATTGATATTGAGATATATGTATGTATACATGCTTTTATAATTATCCCACTTGACATCTTATGAGCACAAATCAGTATGTATGATGAGCTAGACTGTTAGTTACTCAGGCTTATGTCTCAACCTGTGATTATTAACGTTTTCAATTGAAAGTTCTAGGAGTGCGATACTAGGAAAAGAAGTTGGAGGCTTAAGCTCTATAACTTCTTATAATGCCTTCGTCTCTTTTTATATGTGCTAATGAGATGTATATTGCCACCTAGAGTCCCTCCTTTTGCATACTCTATTGTGATTAGAGATTGACTATTGAATTGTATTTTGGTTACTATCTATTGATTAGTGCTGATAATAGGTCAAAGGCCTTAAGTTTATGGGTGTGATATTTTTGTGGATCCACACTAATTATTTTAGTATATATTATTTAGTAACTTGGTTGTGAAGCGGGTTTTGGTTTTGTTATTCATGGGCTTGATGCTCAGAGCCCATCTTGAGATGTTTTGGAAATATATGAGTTGTGTTAATCAAAAGTTGCTAGGGTAATTTCTTATAACCGAAATCCTTTTACTCATGTTAGCTTCTAAAGTTGAGTTTATTATATTCCTTTCTAATACGGATTTGCTAGAAGGGTAATGGAGATTTTATTTATTCATAATGGGCTCCTCTAAGTCTTTGATTACTTCTTTTCTATCATGGACACTTGTCATTTAAAAAAAAATCTTTTATAACCATGGTAAGGTTTCCTTTGATTTAGTAAAGTTCTTTAATTTCTCCCATGGTTAAGTTTTGAATAATAGTTTACTAAAGTTCTCTTCTAGTATTGTGGAGTTGTCTAATCGTCTCCCTTTCTACCATAGTAATGACTTAAACGGTTTTATTTTAAATGAGTAATTATTGGCATTAGAATGTGAATTTTAGAGTTTTTTGGACCCCCATGAACCAAGAAAGATAACAAAATCTGATGTAGATTGACTATTATCAAGATTGCCCCCAAATTAGCGTAATAGAAAGTAGTGAATTCCAAAGAAAATTAAAGAAGGTTTAAAGTGTAAGGAATAAAAGACTAGTGCCTTCTAAGTATTGTAGAATATGCTTAAGAGCAGTCCAATAGATATTCTTAGTGGACAATGCATACATTGATACACCTTATTGACAGCAAAAGATAGAACATGCCTTGTAAAACTTAAGTACTACAAACTTTCAGCAATACTATGATAAAAACTAGGGTCAGAAAGGTCAAGACTCTTAGCATTATCAAAAGAAGAGAAGAAGAAGCTATAGGAGACCATATAGTCTTAGCACGAGAATATTAGCCCTAGCAAAGAGATCATCAAGGAGGTATTTGCATTGAGATAATACAATACCAAAGAGACAGAATGAACTTCCTAAGAAACAGTGCAATAATCCCAAATCTTTAATAGGAAAAGAACTCAAGGCACTAACAAGCTCATTAACAGCAGAATTAGATGATCCAGTAATTAAAATGTCATCAACATAATCTAAGACATATAAACAATAATTGGAAGAATAGACCTAGAGAGATAAGAGTTAGATCATGAAGAACAAAATCTAAGTTCTAGAAAGCATGAACTTAATCAAGAAAACCAATCCTGAGGGACTTGCTTCAGACCATAAAGGGCAAGATTAAGCTTTAAAACACAAGAAGGAAAATCATGACGATGAACAAAACCTAGAGGTTGAACCGTATATGCATCATCATCCTAGAAACTATTAAGAAATGTGTTTTGAATATCAATCTATCCAACAAACTAGTGATACGAGATAGCAAAGAAAGAACCAATCTTACTGTAATAGGCTTTACCACAAAAGAAAAAAAAAGTGCTTGAAAATGCTTTAAAAAAAAAAGAAAAGAAAAAGCAATGGAATCCATCACTAATCTATCGCTGTTTCTATCACAAAAAATTTAGAGATAGGATTTAATGACAAAAAGATTCCATCACAAAAGAAAAAATTAGTGATGAAATTTAACAAGGAAAAAATTTTGACATTAAATTTTGTCACTTACTTTATTTCAAAAAAAAAATAGTGACAGAATCTAGCAATAGAATATTTTTGTCTCTAATCCATCACAAACTTTGGTGCAAAAAAATTAGCAATGAAAATTTTCATTGCGAATTTTGTCAGAAGAATTTTTTGTCACAATTTCATCACTAATGTCAAATTTTTGAAATTTATTATTTAGATTATAATCCTACAATAATTTATATAATATATAATGTAATGACTTATATATATATATATTTATTTAACTGTAAACTAGATTTATATATTTGCATGATTGGAGCCATAATAACTTAAACACTTATTAAAGACGAATTTTCATAACACTAGTTTATGCTATATTAAAATCAATTCCAATTGTAACTTAATAATAGTTAAACAAATAATAGAGAATATTTATAACTTTCTTATGAAAATTAATATAACAATAAAATAATTGTATTTATTTATTCCATATACTAAAAGATGCAGACAAGATAAAAGTCCAGATCTGGTTGCTCCTCTTGAGATGCAATACCATATCCTTTAATCAAAGCAATGATTGGAAGGCGATTTCTTATTGGATCTAACTGAAACTTTGCATGAAGATTCTGGACATTTGGTCTTTTGCTTTAGACGGTCTGGTTAGCCAATGAAATTATCAAAGTCGCCCAAAATTTTCATGACCAACTCTTCAAGTTTGTCAGTTTGAGCAATCTTGATCAAGTAGACAATCATATAGTGATTTGTGGTCCGATTGAGCTGAAATTTTGTGGGGTGATTCGAAATATTAAAATCTTGAATATGACCAGTGTGATCGTCAATTGGATCTTCCTATCTTCCTCGGATTTGGGCATGCAACACAGTATACTGAAAGATGGATGCAAGAAAGAAACCTCGGGTCGACCAACGGACTTATATCCACACAAGAAAAATAATTGATTTTCTTAGATATCTTTCTATTGGAGACAATTTTGTTCGAGTCACTATCAATATAATGAAATTCAAATTCAAACCCAAGCAAAATAACTGATTAATAACTAAGAATATAGAATAATTAGATTTTGTTATGATCTCTTCAAATCATTTGATTTTGTTCTATAGAATAATTAAATTTTATAATAGTTAATTTTTTGAATAATGGGATCTTTTTTACTAAATATATAATGATGAAATACAATTGACAAGAATTACAATCATAAATTTATAATCAAATTAATTATTGTTATTTAAAACATTAAAATATAATTGAAAAATTGGCTCAAAAACTATATTAATAGAAAAATATCTTAAGGTTTACGATTCATAATTTATTTCATTTGCAATTAATTTTACAAAATGATCTCAATTGCTTCTTTAGTTGTTCAAATCCTTTGGAACTTCAATCTAAATATATTTTAACTTATATAAGAGCAAAACAAAACATGTTTTGCAGCACAAAACACAATGGAATCATTGCGACGGACTCTTCAGCCACCAAAAGTTGTTTTTATTTTTTAAGAAGCATTTATTATGAGAATTCAATGGTTATTTACCATCTGTAATGGATTGATTAACTTCTCCAATGGCAATCGAGCGTCATTAACGTATAAATAAAGTTGCATTTAAGACGAGGCAACAGCCAATAATCACTACTCCCTCCGTTCCTTATTATAAGAGACATGTGATACTTATGGCATGTTCCCATATATAAGAGACACTTAAAAGTTGTCTCTTTTTTTTGTATTGATTTCCTATTTTACCCCTATTTATTTTGTCTCTAACTCATACTTTCTCTCCCTCCCACTTCTCTTTCTTTTAATAATTTAATTGTTCTCTCTCATACTTTCTCTCCTTATTAATGGGGGTATTGTTGAAAAAAACATTATACTTTTTACACATTAATTGTCCTTAACTAATTTTAACCATTTTTTTTATCAACATAATTTGGTTATTTGTCTCTTATAATAAGAAACGGAGGGAGTAATTAATTGTTTGAATTGACTTAATTAGATTGTAGAATCTTGAAGGGATTGCTATTCTCTTACAAATGTAATAGAGTGAATACATCAAAAAATAGGTCTAAGATTGTGGTGGATGTATTGAGGTGCCGGATTAATCTTGAGAGCTATAGTGGAACTCTTAAAGAGTGTTCTGATGACCGGGGTGCAGGTCAAGTTGTTTAGACCAAAACCATATAAATTTGTTCTGTAATTTCCTTTATTCTACTGAACATTGGTGGCATTTACTTCTTCCTTGCTTATATATTGCTTCCAAATTTAACTTCTAAGAATCTCTTGAAGTTTTTATTATCACCCAATTCAACCCTCTAGGGTGAGTTATGCATTAATAATCCACCTTTTAGCCACTGCGTGCTCACAGCTTAACCAAATGTCCCAGCTTCAATCCTTTCAGCACACAGCAGCATAGTTGGTGGGATTCTCGCTAGTGTAGAGGTCTTACTATGGCCCATCTTAAATTAGTCTGATTTGTAATTTCCTTATAGGGTAGCTAGTACCGGATGCTCACACAAAAAAATCATCCACCTTTCACATTAGAAAGGGGAAAGTGCAAAACCGAAAGAAATCCAAGAGAAATCAACTGCACCAAAACACTAATTCAGGAGCAAGGAAAATCTCCTAGATTAAATACCCCAACTCAAGATTCCAATACTTTTCCCTAGGGTTTGATCCAAGAATTCAAAATCCCAAAATTTCCACCAATTAAACTCATTTTAGATTCATGAACAAGCTTCGTTTTACTCGCTAGATATTATATCAACACCCTGGAACATCATATACAAATATCGAGTCCATAAACAATTGGTTCAAAGTATTGAAAATTACCTTGATCATTCTTGATATTAGGAAGCCCTAAATCATGCCAAACTTTTTCAAGAATTAAACTCTAGTAGAGCTAAGCATGCCCATGGCCAAACCCCTACTTCTACCTTGCTTTGGCCTCTATTTAACAACTTTAATGTCGTAGTTGGTGTCAGTTGTGTGCCTTGAAAAACAACAACAACAATATATACTCATTTGGTCCTATTTATAAGGTATTTTTAACATGTTTTACATAAACTAAAGAAAATCTTAAACTGTATTAACTCTCCCTTAAAATATAATAAGTCTTCAACTTTATCATTATTTAATATATATATATATACACCTTTAAAAAAATAGCTACTTATACTATACTAAATGAAGGACAAAATAGTATATTTATACTAAAAATTAAATGAGATGATTTATAAATACAACCAAGAAAAATGTTCTCTCTCCGCCTTATAAATAAGACCAAATGAGTAATAATTTTGTTATTCTTCCTCCTTTCTAAACTAAATTCCTTTAGAACTCCAATAAATAACCTTGATTAACCTTAATTAATCCTTAATTAAACTTGTTGAAAATTTTGGATGTCACACGGTACCCTACATCAATAAAATTTGTTATTCAATCTTCATAATTTACACAAATTTCAATCTATCATAATTATCAAATTTTTTTGAGTATTTATCAAATTTTATTGACGTAACTAATTGTATAATACCTTAATACTTTAAATATATATTATTTATAACAATAAACATGATAAAATATAATTTAATTAATCCTCCAAAAAAATATTAAATCATTTATGTATGTATAACAAACAAATAACAAAGACTAAGTTTTAAGGTGCACAAATTGCACTCATTATTATTTTCCAAATTACATGAATAAAGTTGAAAATTTAACAATTAGAAAATATTAGTTTCCCTAAAGTTACAATGGAATTAACTAAGATCAACCGAGATGTTATATAAGAATAATATTACAATTGGAGGGAAAGAAACTAAGATATGCATGATTTCTCATAAAACTTATCATAAAGTAATTAATAATACAAATGCAATTTGATCATCGCAAGTTTATTGTTATTTGAAAGGAACAGATCAACTGTAATGGGAGACATGAAAATAGTGGAATGGAATGAAATAATGAATATACTTTGAGAATGTGATGTGTTTGTACACTAAACCAAAAAGAAAGAAACAAAGAAGGGAAAACACAAAGGCGTATGCCACTAAACTCGAGTGGGCATGGAAGGGTGGGAGAAGTAGCAAATGAACATAATGTCTAGTAGTTGTGTTGGGACCTATGGTGACATTCTTTCAAATGCAGGTCACAAAATTAAAGGCTGCTAGCTCTTGCTTTGCTTATTCTTCCAAATTCAATATTCACCTTGTGACATTGACATAAGATGTGGAAAACACATTCACCTTTTGAATTCAGACTAAAGTAATAAAAAAAAAAAAGCAATTAAGAAGACTAAAGTAATCAATTGTATTAAATTAAAGTAATTAATGAATTTAAGAGAAACTCAAAGTACCTAGAGTAGCCTCAAAAATCAAGCAATAAGTGTATACTATCTTAGGTCTTAAATATAGAACCTAAATAATTAATTTGAGAATATTAAGAACATTAGTTAAGTTAGTTGTTTATAACAAATGCGTGTTGATTTTCCTAAATTATCCTTTTCAATCATATACATGGGAACTACTCCTTAGTAGTAATCCCTTACAATTAATAAGAATATTTTAGAAAAAAATTATAAATTTGAAAAATAAAGTGAATTGAGGTCTTATAGATATATTTAACATGAACCTAATATCTTCTTTAATTGTATACCCAAAACAATTTTGAAATTACTCCTACTTTCTTTTTTGGTATAACTCAGAATTACTCCTGCTTTTATTACAAGGCATCTATAACAACTTCATTAGAATCAAGAAGAGGTGGTTAAGTCATTAATTTTTATTTGAAAATAGAATAATTTTTCTCATAAAAAAGAATAAATTTTTATTTCAACCCATATTTAAATAGAAAATTTCATATTTGTGTTGCATTTTCTCTCATAATTAACAAATTTACATAGGGATGATATTGAAGCTTAAGGGAAAATGACTCAAAAAAACCTTAGAATATATATGCTAAATCCCCAAAAAAAAATGCACAGATCATTACATTTCTATAAGGTAACGAATCTTATAATGGTATTTTCAAATTCAAGCAAAAAGACACATATACCTCATTCGTAATTTAAAAAAAAAAAAAACTTCATCAGAGAACCCACCAGTGGCTGGTGGTTGGCTGCCAGCTCCTCAACCCCCATCAGAAGGAATTTTTTGGGCAAGTGATGAACGTAGAATTTAATCCTCCAACCACTTAATTGCATCTTAAAATTAAGAATAACCACTAAGTCACCCAAATTTTATTAATATTATAATTTTAAAAAAATTACATAAGTTAATTCCTTAACTTTGATGGCAAGTCATTCGCAACTTTTAGCTATTAATGATATTTAGTTAGCAAGTAATAATGCCACTCTTTCAGGTCAATACCCGTACAAAAATTATGAATGACTTGCAGTGAAAGTTAATGAGTTAACTTATATAATTTTTTGCATTACAATGTTAATAAAATTTGGGGGGTTAATGCTCATCCTCAATTTTAAAATTTGGCGGGTTAATAGTCATCATCAATTGCCCAAAAAATCCCTCCTACAGATGGTCAGTGCGAAGCTTCGGTAGCAGCTGGACAATGATGGCCGGCGGGTCTAGTGAGGGATCTTTACCCTTTTTTTTTTTTTGGTTTACAAATGGAGGTATATTTGTCATTTTGCTTGAATTTGAAAATATCATTTTCGGGTTCATTATCTTATAGGAATTTAGTGGTTTGAGATAACTTTTTGGGGATTTAGGGTTCTTTTTGGGTTATTTTCCCAAAATTTAATATTGGATCAAGTCACTTATAATATCAACATCTATGTCTTATTATAAACGGTGCCTTAATTATAATAAGGATCGTGGGGATTACGATTCAACACTCAAATGCACCTACCTTCTTAGGAATAATTCCCACCCCTCTTAGACATATTGATTATTTGTTGTAGGTTCTCTTTAGTCATTGGATAGGATGTCGATGTCCCTCAGAACACGTTATGGCAGCCACGACGTCTGTGAAGTGCGACTCATGAATCATGATATCGTAATAATGGGCTGTACTTGATATATACTGAAAAAAGCAACACCAATAATGCCGTGAAAATGGAAGACGATAAGCTCTAAGAAAAGCAAAAGAAAAGAAGAAACGATCCATTAGCCAAGTTGCCTCCATCTTGTTCCACTAATATTGGCGTTTTGCAGACTTTAGACAGATCGACCAATTTTCAACGGTCTCAAAATATCTATTTATTTACTTGAATTTTTACATCTATATATATATATATATATATAATTGTTAAATTTAAATTATTGAAATTTGTTGAGAATGGTTAGAAAACAAAAGATAGAAGAATAAAGGTAAAAGGGAAGTCATATATATTTAGCTAAGCACGTATTCTTCTCTTGCATTGGTGATTTGTCGCCTTCAATTATTAACTTGACTCCAAGCACGTTATATTCGACACTCATTCAATTTTATTCAAATTATTTTGCTCCCTTCTATAAATTTTGAATACAAAAGTGTACTTTTAGTCCTTCAAATTCACATTAAGCTTCATTTTGCTCTCTTAATTTTATAAAATGTATTTTCAGTCATCTGACCCTAATCCTTTTAACAAAAAATATTGATATTCAGGTTTTAAATGTTAACAAAATATTCTCAAATAATAATGTATTAAGTTTAACTTTTAAAAAATAATAATTGACACAAAAAATATCATTTTAGACTAATGTTGTTGTGATTAAAGCACTAAAAAGATACTCTATAAATTTAAGGAACTAGACTACAACTTTATATAAAGTTTAAGAATCAACTGTATACTTTTTTCAATTTTAAAAAAAGACAAGACAAGAAAAAGTCATATTAAGTGTATTTTTAGTCCTTCAAGTTCAATTAAGTTTCATTTTTCTCTCTTAATTTTATAAAATGTATTTTTAGCCATCTAACCCTAACCTTTTTGACAAAACAATATTGATGTTTAAGTTTTAAATGTTGACAAAATGTTTACAAATAATAATATTTTAATTTTAATTTTTAAAAAAATAATAATAATTGACACAAAAAATATCATTTTAGACTAATGATGTTAGCATTAAAGCACTGAAAAGATACTCTATAAATTTAAGGAACTAGACTAAGACTTTATATAAAGTTTAATAATCATATGTATATTTTTTTCAATTTTAAAAAAAGACAAGATAGAAAGAATGTCACTGGTTCAATTGGCCATAAAGCATTATCCGAGGTCATATTGTAACATTCTAAATTTTGGACCTAGAAGCACCAGGAATAGCCTGAGATAGGTAGGCTACTGGACCCCAGTCAGTAGGAGTCCTAGAAATATGAAAGGAAGGTAACAGGATTTTCAGGAACTAAACTGTAAATCGAGAAAGTTCTGGGGGCTAAAGTGTAAATAAAGTTAGAGACTTGCGAGAAGTCTTAAGGCCTAGAAATGAAAAAGGAGATGAATAAGGGCCAAAAGTTGTGCTAGAGAACTAAAAGGAATGATTTTTGAGGTTAAATCCTAGTAGGAATCAAATCATAAAGTCAAAAGGTTTCAGGCCGACAAGGGCAATATTGAAAAATAAGCCCAGAAATATTCCCATAAAATGAGAAATAAGATTCTGAGGCTTATTTGGTTCAAAAATGACAAAAATACCCTTGAATTGTTCTTATTTTTATATCTAGAATTTAATTAAATTTATAAATAAATATATTTTACTATCAAGTTAATGGAAATTTAAATATAGGCAAATTATTTTTAAATTAATCATGATTTTTGTGTGTGTGTGTGTGTGATATTATAGAAATAGAAAAATATAGTATGGTATAGAAGTCCCACATTGAGTAATTACTAGAGTGAAGGAGCTTGAAGAGCTTATATATAAGAGGTGGTGGGTGGAGTTTAGAGTAAGCAAACAATTTTTGCACATGTCTGAGATAGCCTCAAAAAAGTACTAGTTTTGAGTTTCTTAACTGTTGGATTAGACTAAAATTTGATCAATGGTTGGATCGTTAGTTTGATCTTTGAGTTACAAGTTATTATATACCATTTCAACTTATTTTTTTTAGATTTAGTAGATAGAGTCTTGAATAGTAAATTAGTGTTTTTAAGTTTGTTCGCCATTAGATTGAGCCATAATTTGGAAAATAGAATCACGACAGATAGGAAATAAATATCTATTGACTGTTATTAACTCTATGTATCCCACTTGACACCTCGCTAGCCCATGCTAGGGTGTGTGATAGGCAGGGATTTAATTACTGAGACGTTGTTTTACTCCCATTGTTTTACCATTTTCAGGAAATAATACATTAGCAGGACCTTCAGGGAAGACTCTTAAGACTCAATATCTATAACTGACAATGTAGAGCTTATGGACCTTACTTTATGCAATCTTTTCGTATATTGCGCACACATTAGGATTGCATTCATTTGGAACTTATTATATTTTTCTCATATTTTTATGTCGTTTGTCTTAATGAACGTATTGCATCTTCTATCTTTAGTTTATTTTGTCTGGACACTAAATTAGAGTGCGGGTAGTGGGCCTAAAACCCTTAGGTTGCATGTGATTGAATTATTTGTGGATCCACGATGTGATAATAGCAATTTCTGCAAATTTAGTCATTGTTAGTATTGATTGAAATAGTCAAATCTGAACTACTATTATAATTTATCAATCAGGGGCATGTTGTTTTATAACCATGTTAGCTATGACTAACATTTCCTAACATGGTTTACTTGTAAATGTGCTATATGACAATGCATGTTGATTACAAATGATAAGTTATTTCTTTTTCTAACCATGATAGTATTTATGGTTAGTCCCTCAAAGATGTGATTATTTCTAAATAATCATGATAGGGTATGTTGTATGGTTTTATTCTTTTCTATTATGGTTATTTCTAGTTAGGTAAGTGATGATGATACAAATTGAGTTGTAATGAATTTTAAAGATTATGGCTCATTTTCAGGTATAAAATTAGATTTAATTATTTGAGCTATAAGGAGGCCTCAGAAACATAAGTAAAAATGGGGATTCAAGAGTTAAAGGCTACAAAAAATTATAAAATTAGTCTCATCCTCAAAAGGCTAGCAGAATGACTTTAAGAATACTTAAGAGCCAGTTATGACAAAAAAGATATTTTATGAGAAATTCAAAAAGAAATAGCTACGGGTTGAGTTATGGCCCGAGAAAATTCACAGATTTTCTCTAGAATTTGACAAATTTTATTGTATAAACATATGAATTTTTAGAGCTATGGATTGAATAAAATGCTCAGTCAAATTTTAAATAACTTTTATCCCCTAAATAGGAGACAAAATCAAAGAAAATATCTAAAAGTAATAATAGCGCATTTATTATGGCCCTCAGTGAGCGTGCTAAGTCGCCAAGTGCATTTATGATGCAATTATGACACCTCTAAGTCAGCGTGCTAAGTCATCAGTAGATATTTATGAACAATAGAAAAATCAGAACACAATACGGGTATATTTTAAACAATCCTTTGTCTACCCAATACAACAAAATTTCTATTGCATGACTTAGTGAGGCTTAAATAGCTTGTCAGTGGAGCTAATTATTTTCTTCTATGCTCTTCTGAGATGTGTCACATCCCAAATTTTAGACCTATAAATACCAAAATTAGCCTGAAATGGGTAGGCTACCAAACCCTTTTTGGCAAAGGTCCTAGAGATTTCCTGGAATGACAGCAGGAATCCCAGGGACTAAATTGCAAAGGGAAAGTTTTTTAGGACTGAGAAAAGAGGAAGTTAGAGACCTAGAAGAAGTCTCGGGGCCCAGGAATGAGAAATAGAGATACATGTAGGCCAAAGGTTATGTTGGAGGTCTCAATGAGGTGAATTTTGATGTTAAGCCAAACCAGGGGCAAAATCGTAATTTTGCAAAGTTTTGGTTTGGTAAGGGCAAAAATAGAAATTATGCCCAAAAATCCCAAAAAATGGAAAATGGTAGGTTAAGGCCTGAACACTTCAAAAAAAATCTAGAAAAATAGGAATAAGGTTCAGAGGCCTGTATGAGGCTAAAATGACGAAAACGCCTTTAGAAGGAAATTGTGGAATTCCTGGGGTTTTGACTGATTTTGAATATTATTAAAAATAAATTATTTAAAGTATAACGAGGCCTCAGATAATTGGAAAAAAATGGAAAAAAATACTTGAGGAATTATTACAGGTTTTAAAAATAATTCCGTTCTCAGAAAGCGAAAATATTGGCTTTAATAGAATTTAAAGCCTATTTATACACTATCCGGGGAAAGTCAAAGTCAAAGGTCTAGAGGTTGACTTTGGACTTAAGAAAAATTAGAGGAATCCCTCGTGATGAATAAATAGTATTGGTACCTGGAGATAGATTCTCAGAGTTGTGGACCAATGGAAAGAATTCGGTCAAGATCACTCCGAAATAAATATTATTAATTATTTTAATGGTAGAACAAGGGAAGAGCATCACTCTCTCTTTGACCATGTTATATAATACCATGTTGATTTATTTGAGGTGAGAAAATGGTGCCAAAACATGTCACAGCGGTCCCGGGTAAGTCAAGGCTCGAAAAAGTACCCTATACGGTGCAGAATAACAAGATATGTAGAAGAATGCCTAAGGGTTGTATTTTGTACGAATTTTATATTAATTTTCTCTCTATTTTAATGCATTAATGATGAAGGAATATGGAGGAGACGGGTGTACGGTTAGATGGAAAAAGAAGATATTACGTGTATTGTTGGATGTAAGACACGTGTACGGTCGGATGCAAGACACGTGTACAGTTGGATTAAAAGCATGTGGATTGATGATGTAAGCATGATGTCATCAAAATGATGTAAGCATGATGTCATCAAAATGATGTAAGCATGATGTCATGGGGCACTTGTCACCATAAGATTAAAAGAGAAAATAGACAGCCCAGATCAAGCCACACAGTTTCAAGATCAACGGTCTAGATTTAGTCTCGTTTTCTATAAATACCCCCTCCCCACCCCTCATTTTCGTCCAAGCTCATGGAAACCTTGAGGAAGCTCTAGCAAATTGGTTTTTAGAGAGAGAGAAGAGGGAGAAAGAAAAGCCAGGTGGTCATATGCAAGATTATTAACAAATGATACTTATTTTAGGTTCTATATATATATATAAGTATTAAATTATTAAAATTATAAAAGAAAATCATATTAAATATGAACTATTCAATTTTAATTTGGATGGTCTATATTTGGTTCTCATAAATGATGAGCATCGAAACTCAATCCAAGAGAGAAAGAGAGTTTGACCTAACTCTTAATGGATATATGAGGAACTTTGAAATTCATACCTGAAACTGAATGCTTAAATCTTCTATCCATTTCTTGATGCATGCAATAATCTTCACAATTCGTCTTTAAACCTAAGAAGGAGAATGAACTGGCTCTTGCCCTCCCTCTCTCTCTCTCTCTCTCTCTCTCTCTCTCTCTCTCTCTCTCTCTCTCTCTCTCTCTCTCTCTCTGTATGTTTCTCACTTTTATTTTCGTTGCTTCTGAAAATTGTGCTTTATAGACTCTCGCAATGTCCTTTTCAAGCAATCATACCACCATAATGCGTTATCTCTGTCCCTCAATTCTCTTGATCAATAATAAGTTATCGGATAGTCGCCCAATAACTCACTAATTCATTAGTTGACTGTGGTCATACTAGGTCAATCTATATCTAAACTCTAGTGAGGGTGTGTTTCCCAAAATGGAATCATGCCTAGATTTGGATTTCTTCAATCTCAAGGATGAAGACCTCCTTCGATCACTCTGTTTTTTCTATTTCACGATTATTGGGTTTTGGTTTTGGATTCATTATTTCATGAACATAATGTGAACCAGGGAAGAGTTGTTTGCTACTAATGATGATATTTTCGTGAACCTGAGATCTGGGCGTGGGATCTGCGTCCTTGATCTCACTTTCCTCACGATGATGATGTTAGCTAGTCACAAAGGAGAGTGCCCCCCCCCAAATTTGTACGGACATTTTGGTCTTTTCAAATAACAAGTATGTTAAATTTCATGAACATACTAAACATATTTTGAAATCCCATTTTCATATCCATAATCATTTTCATTTTTATTTTCATTTCCATCAAAATCAATTCTAACATACCAAACGTGTCCTAAGGATATGTTTGGTGTGATGGAATGCGGATAATAAAGGGATGGGAATGGGAATAATGAGAATGGAAAGACATGAATTATAACTTTATTTGGTGTCTGATGATGAGAATATTTTTATGTCTGCGTTTGACATAATAGAAGTTAAATATGATAAAGGAATGGAAAAGATAAAACAACAATTTACCATACTGCCCTTAGTAATAAGATACTCCCTCCGGTCCTAAATATAAGATTCATTTTATGATATAATTTACATTATAAAATGGGTCTTATATTTAGAACCGGAGGAGTATTAATTAAAAAATAAAATCAACACTGGGGCAATTTGCCATTACGCAATCTATTCCATACAGCTACAACAGTAGTACGTTCCTCTTTTTTGATGGAATTTGGTGGGATTTTAATGAAAAAGGAAAAACTGTCATGTAAACCAAACAAGGAAGAATTAATACTTTTCCGTTTCTGTTGACTTCAATTCCCTTAAACCAAACGTAAAATGGTTGACCCTTTTTGTCCACATGGTAATTATTTTTTTTTTTTTTTTGGCTAGCATAGTAATTAATTTTTCTAACAGTTATTCTCTTAAATGTTCTACTTAGTGATCATACATCCAAGAATCAATTCAAGTTTCCACTTAGTGATTGAACCTTTCAAGAATCACTAATCTTATTCTTAGTGATTAATTCCTCCTAGATCTACTGTTTTTAATTACTGATTTATTCACCCAAGAATCACACTTTATGTATTTTGTGATTCATTATTCTAGAAGACACATCAATTCTTCAGCTCATCCTCGATCCATGATCATGTTTGCTCCTTTTTTCCCAAAGTC
Organism: Neltuma alba; assembly: GCF_004799145.2. NCBI lineage: Eukaryota > Viridiplantae > Streptophyta > Magnoliopsida > Fabales > Fabaceae > Neltuma > Neltuma alba. The sequence continues at coordinate 286,672 of NW_021635027.1, read as the reverse complement.
TAATGCACTAGCAATCTCTTTTGTGTTTTCTCGCTTCCTTGAAGTTTTTCTTTTCACTCGGTATCATCATAGCCCACATCTCAAGAGTGTCCTATTTTGCTTAGGTTACGTACCACAATTTTGTTTTTCACTTTGGAAATAATTCATTTGGCAACCGTTAAAAATGTATCGCCTAGTATATGAATGAGGCACAGTTTCTTAATATAACTTTTTAATTTTCACCTAGTTAGTCAACAAAAGTATGGGCTACATATTCAAAATCGTTGCCGATAACAAAATAGGGAACGAATTATAACTATGGCCCATAAAATTAATATTCATGCAATCTTTAACAATTGTTCCCTATCTATTTATGCACCCTTTCGCAACTTCTGTGACAAAAGATTTAGCATTGAGATAATTGTTGATGGGAAATAAATTTGAGGATACTAAGGAAGTGGGAGTGGTTATAAGTTTTGATTAAATCAAGTTGTCTTTTTTTATTGGATGTTACTACCTCCGATCCTTAATAGAATACCTAATTGACTAATTTCATGAGATTAAGAAAGTGAAATAAATTAATTTAAAGTATTATATTTATCCTTTCTCTCCAAACTAATTTGCTTGAATTATAAATTGATATATAACCTAATAATACATATAAGTATTTTAGAGAGATCATGTAACATATGCTATAACTAAATAATTTTTTAACTTTCTAAATTTTCTTAAATTAGCAACTTAGTCTTATATTAAGGACTGGAGGTAGTATGTAATAAGTCCATTTAATCATAATCAACCTTAGCCTTCATTAAGGTGAGTACTCCATTCTCATCTAAAATGGAATGTGCTATCATATATCTACTAGAATCGTGTATAGCATATTATACTTTCAGGTCAATTAATTTTGGTGAGGAAAAAAAAGTCAATCAATTTAGTTTAATTCTTCACTTATCTCTTGGTTACGTATTGAAACATCCTACATTTAACCTCTCAGAGTACGCGTTTGGAAGCGTTATGATTCAAATGATTCACAAAACAAGCCAGTAGATTAAACTTTGTGATTGGTAAATTTTAGATTTTTAGTCCAACTTTGAGCAATCATAATTCTTAGCACACATATCTATTTTAAGTGATCTACCACTTGTTTTAAATCTCAAAATGTGTACTTTAATCATACCAAATTTCTTAGCAAAGTTAGTCATTTGTCATACTTTTACTCTGTCACTATTTTGTTGCTCAATTAGGGATAACTTATCTCCTAACTTGCACTAACAGTTCATGATTAAGACTTTCCATACATAGTATCATTCCATTCATACACTAACCATTCCCATACATTATCATAGCTAATTATACAAGCCAACATCATCATTTATCATCACATATCATCAATGGCACAATTACAGCATACATTGGTATATAAAGTGTACAACGTAATGTGATACATTTCTTAAATTCTTTTCCTCTCTTTCTTTCTCCACCTCTTGATTTCTTCTCCCATCCTCTTGCACCTAGTATTGTTGGTTAAGGGAGGGTGAGATTCGAGAGAATCTCAGTAGCAAACAATAACCACCCAAATATACATGGCAAGCTTAGCATTTATAACATGCTTGCAACTTAATACTTTTATAACATAATGATATGTTTGGAAATCATCATGCATTTATCATAGAATACATAAGCCTATGACATATTTCAAACACATTCACAATCAAAACACATGAATTCATCAAATCATATAATATAGAAACATGTCATGCACGCAAGTAAATACCAAGCACATAAGAGTAAGGTTTAGTTTGCTACCTTGTATCTTTAAACTTTCTCTTTACTTCCTCTTGCTCTCTTTGCTACCAACCATTAAGGTTGCTTGCTCAGCCTTTGCCATTCATCTTCCTCAATGTCTCATGACCCTAAATGCATCAACATATCATTTTCATTCATTCATTAGAGTTATGATAATTAACAACATCAACACTTTGTTTTCTCTGAACTATATTAACTCCTAATTTTTAAGCTTGATTTCCAACCTTTCTAAAATAAATTCCACATACTATTCCCACACAACTTTGCATGTAGAATCTATTTCCACACTCAAAATAATCAAAATCAAACTCTTTCCCTATGAACCAGCCTTGACCGAATAGTATGCCTTTAAGGTCCAAAATTTTCATTTTCAATTCCAATGCTTCCAAACTTGTTTTCTCACCTTTACCCCACACAAATTTTCATTTTAAACACATTGGAAGCATTAAAATCATCAAAATCACATCCTAGAAACAACAACCAGGTCTGGCTGAATTACTACTAAGATTGCACAATCATGAAATTCAACCAATTTCAACATAAAAGCACTTGATTCTTGTTCTTCTCAAGCCTTTAAACATTATTCTAACATCAATTTCATCTTTCCCTATCCTTAACAATTTTGCGCAGCATGCCCCCCAAGGGTTTTAAGCTCCCAAAAATCATTAAAATCCATAACCAAGCTCAATAACAAGGGTAGTGAAAACTACATTAAAAACCATGAACATACCTTATTTCAAAGCTTGATCTTGCATGGGGTCACTTGGCCTTTCTCCCTCCTTCTTCTTTCTCTCTATAGAATCCATTTTGCAAGAGTTTCCCCATGGTTCCATGAGCTTACATGAAAATGAGGGGTGGGGAGGGATATTTATAGAAAAAAAAGACTGAATCCGGGCTGTTGATCTTAAAAATGTGGCTTGATCTGAACCGTCCATTTTCTCTTTTAATCTTATAGTGACAAGTGTCCTATGACATCATGCTTACCTCATTATGATGACATCATGCTTACATCATCAATCCACATGCTTTTTAATCTAACCGTACACATGTCTTGTATCCGACTGTACACGTAATACTTTCTTTTCCCATCTAACCGTACACTTGTCTCCTCCATATTCCTTCATCATTTTGGCATTAAAATAGGGGAAAATTAATATAAAATTCGTATAAAATACAACCCTTAGTTATTCCTCCACCGATCTTGCCATTCTGCACTGTATAGGGTACTTTTTCGGGCCCTGACTTACCCTGGACCACTGGGACATGTTCTGGCATGGTTTTCTCACCTCAAATAAATTCACATAGTATTATATAACATGCCCAAAGAGAGTGATGCACTTTCCTTGTTCTTCCGTTAAAATAATTAATAATATTTATTTCGAAGTGATCTTGACCGGATTCTTACTACTGATCCACAACTCCGAGAATCTATCTCCGAGGACCAATACTATTTATTCATCAAAGGAAATTTCTCTAATTTTTCTTAAGTCAAAAGTCAATATCTAGACATTTGACTTTGACTTTTCCCGAATAGTAGGTTAATAGGCTTTAAATTCCATTAAAGCCAACCTCTTCATTTTCTGGGGACGGAATTATTTTTAAAACCTGTGATAATTCCTCAAGTATTTTTTTTCATTTTCTTCCAATTATCTGAGGCCTCTTTATACTTTAAATAATTCATTTTTGAAAATATTTCAAATCAATCAAAACCCTAGGAATTCCACAAATTCCTTTCAGGGGCATTTTCATCATTTTTAGCCTTATACAGGCCTCTAAACCTTATTCCTATTTTTTTTTAAAATTTTTCTAAAGTGTTCGGGCCTTAACCTACCATTTCCTATTTTCAGGGATTTTTCTAGGATTTTTTGGCATAATTTCTATTTTTGCCCTTATCAACCTAAAACTTTACAAAATTATGATTTTGCCCCTGATTTGACTTAACCCCATAATTCACCTCATTGAGGCCTCCAACATAACCTTTGGCCTACATTCATCTTTATTTCTCATTCATGGGCCTCGAGACTTCTTTCGAGTCTTTAACTTTCTCTTTTCTCAGTCCTAGCAAACTTTTCTTTTGCTATTTAGTTCCTGGGAATCCTTCTGTCCTTCCAGAGAACCTCTGGGACTCCTACAATAAGGGGTTTGGTAGTCTGTTCATTTCAGCCTAATTTTGGTACTTCTAAGCCTAAAATTCGAGATGTGACACGTATATGTATTTGGCGTGACAATTAATGTTACTTTCACGAATTTATGCTGAAACTTGAAAACCTTGCCTTTATTTTTTTTTTTTAAAATGACGTTTGTCTAGTGTACTAAAAATTGTTTTGTGTTATGAATATTATCAAGTGTGGATATCCATCTCCTCTTTCTCTTTGACTTTATTAACCCCTACTACTTCTACTAGACATTAATCTTCCACTACTCCATTACTCCTCCACTATGCCTTTAATCTTGTAACTCACCCTTACTTATATTCATGTAGTTTATTGTCCACTACCTATCATTTAAGTCTAAGTGTAACCTATTAGTAAGACTATGCCTATAAATAGCATGCTATTGTATTGTGAGGCGAGTGAAGCGAGTGAAAAAATACAATATCATTCTCTCATTTTCTGGTCTACATCCCTTCTTTAATCTATTTTCTTTGTTGGTTAATTGTATAACACATTATCAGCACAAGACTCCACTACCTGAGTTCATGGCTTCTTGTTGATTTTGAAAGTTTAATCCATATGCCGTAGTAAGATTTTTTCAATTTATTTGGAGGAAATGATGGTTTTGCATATTAACTTTATTGATTCATTGGCAACCGAATATTTTATTTATTGTATTGAGATATGAAAATTTTTATTTCTATTTTCTACTTTTCTTATATTTTCATGATTCTACTATTGGATGAAAATAGATGAATAGAACTAATACTGATTTTTCTTTACAAGCAGACAAAATATTGATAGTGAAAAATATGACCCATAGATCTACATCACAACTTTGGTTCTCCAAAGAGTGTAAATGTTATAGTACAATTAGATGAAAATCCGTAATTATATATGAATTAGGAAGTACGTAGGCTTCCAAGCAAAATATAAGTTATTGGCCTTAGCCTATTATATTCTAGTAACTGTTTGTCAAATATATGAATAAAAGAATCATGTCTAAATGACTCACACTTAAGGGGGAAACTGTTGGAATACAAATGTGAGTGGATATTGGATATATTTTTCATAGAGCTCAATTAATTTCATAACTAGATATCATATAAAATTAATCATATATTATATCGAAAAGTTCATTGTTGGTAAAGAAACATGATATAGTAACCCAGAAGTTTACTAATCTAATTAGATTTATTGTTGGCATGACTTATTTGATAATCTTGAATCACATGATGCAACAAAATTATTGAGGATCATGTATTTGATATCCACTGAAGAACCAACAGATTCTTCCGAATAGCCAACATATTTAAGAATTCATATGTGCTGCTTGTTCTCAAAGAAATTGATTATAAGAATATCACTAGTCATTTTTTTTTGGAATGGATTTCTATAGTTCTGAAAATATATTAAACTCATATATATGGGCCCATTTAGAAACACATAAGCCATACAAATATTCAATACTTGATAGATGCATCTATATAAAATGGTAACATGTGTAATTGACATTAGTTTGCAAGATTGTTTAGATAAATATTTCTAGACTATGAGATTCTTAAAACTTGATTTTAAAGACATTAGTGAATTTATATATCACGGTTTTAATATTGAAAAGCTTGTTTAACAAATTGATGCAGCAAAATCATTTGTTAATGCCTCCATAAATAGTTAGATCAATATTTATAAGAACAAGTTTTATCCATTTTAGTATTGGCATATTTGATTTGATATATTACAGCACTTATATAGATCAAGACAACAAAATTCTCCCAATGAAATTGGTTTTTGGTCAGGGGCTAGATATTTTATATATTAAAATTTTAAATGTGCAATGTTTATTCTTACTGATCCACCACAATGCACATGAATAGATATTTAAAGAAAGTTGGGACATCTATTGGGTAAGAATCTCTTTTTTCTTGTTTGTCCCTAAATGAAATAAAATGATGTTTCTAAAGGAAGCAAATAGATCTAGGAGACTTGTACTACATAATTAGTTAACTGTCATCCGATAAAGTTTTCCCAATATGAGGAAGGAAATTGAGTAGCTAGAAAAGAGAACGCATGGAATGCACTATTACTATCAAATATAGATCCTTAAATATATCAGTATAGACCAAAAGTTCATCGAATATTTCATTCACGAAATGGCACAAAATATCTTACTGACCTGAATGAAAATTTTTAAATATTTTATTCCAGCTAAAAATACTCTAATTAGTATAAATAAAAATGAGACATGTTAAAAGCATGAGAGGTTAATCGGTTCCAATGTAAATATATTGAATAAAGATGAGCATACAACTTAAAAGTTATAGAAAAGTGTCAAGACATAACTAATTGTAAAACCTCAGAAAAGGTTCAGGTACCTGAAATGTAAGAAAGAGATCTCAATAAGTTATGGCACAAAAGAAAAAAAAAAACCGAATAGATAAAGCTGTCGATAATGATTTTAATAAGAATATCATGTGATAAAAAGAGAATCTTATACATAAATATGTCATACAAAGTAGACAAAAAATTGGCCAAGAGAAAAAGTAAAAAGGAAAAGACACAATGAAAATATTATTTCGATATGTGAAAATTATGGACTTATAGATTTGTAGTCCAAATACATAAAATATAAAATTTTTATAGAATATATGAACATTTATGTGAAAACAAAGATTTTCACAAAAGTCTGATAATGATTATGACAAGGCATATTATTTTGTAGTAGATGTAATTATTTTTGCATATATTGATAGTCTGGTAATATATGGAAAACAAAATATGCATCCATTTGATATTGTTACATCCTATGCATGGGACGCATTAAATAGTAAAATTTACATAATAAATCTAGAAGGATAAAAAAATATGCCAGAAGCATGTATATGAAAGTCATTCAATATATGAAATGTTATGAAGATTAAAATAGCATAAATATGTACCATCTATTTTATAGTTTTGGAGATTTCTTGAAGGATTTAAGTTGTCAAAAGCATACAATTCAAGTTTTCAAGAATATTTAATAAAGTTGAATAAATCTTTATAAGGAATGGAACAATTAGGGAGTATATAGTATAACCAACTAAGTAAATATCAGTTGAAAAGAAGGATATAAAAATGATTCAATTTGCCCATATATCTTCATGAAAAGATCTGAAAATGAGTTTGTTATAATTGTTGTTTATGTTGATGACATAAATATCATTGAAACTTTTAAAGAACTCATAAAAGCTATAAATTGCTTACAAGAAAAAATTTGAAATGGAAGATTTGAGAAGAACAAAGTTTTGCCTTAGATTGCAAATTGAATATTTGAGAAATGAAATTTTTTGTGTATCAAATAATTGATCCAAGAAAGGTCTAAAAGTGTTTTTATATGGATCAATCACATCTATTATGTACTTCGATGGTTTTGAGATTTGTGGAAGTACATAATGAACTTTTTAGATTTCGAGAAGGTGATGAAGAGCTACTTGGTTCGGAAGTACCAAATCATAGGTCCAAAAGTACCATATCATATCTTATCAGTCACGCATTGTCACATTCCAAAAATTTTTATCTGGCAATAAAGGATCAAAAATTGGGATGAGGGTCAATGTAGGAACTAGACGCGAAGACGAAACAACTTTTGATGTGAAACCCCAAAAAGGTTTGGACTGATATTTCTGTAATTATCGATCTAGGAAGGGCAAAACCGAAAAATTTGAGAAAATTCCAAAAAATCTAGGAAAAATAGGAAAATTGTAGAGTAGAGGTTTTAAAAATTCAGTTGAAGCCCAAAAGGTGGAAATTCAATTGTTACGGAATTTCTTGTAAACAGAAGTTTTTCAGGAAATTATTGGGAAATTGAAGGAAAATAATTATTTTAATTAGCTAGAGGCCTCAATAAATTTGGGAGATTGATGTAAAATCCATATAAATGTTTATTTGAATTTATAAAATTATTTTTAGGCCTTGAAAACTCAGGAATTAATTTTAGAGAATTTATTTTCCCGCAGTGACATTAATAAAGGCCTAATCAGAGAAAATTCAAAATAAATACCTAGAGGTGGTAAAAAATTCTGAACATTTCCAGATCATATTTTCATATTAAAAGGTGAATTATCATGAAGAGAAATGAATTTTTGGAGGTCTGAAAAAATTATAGAATGTTACTAGTGAATAGTAACCGATAAAGTTTCTAATTGGTTTGAGATAATAATTTGGTTTGTGGGTCATATTTTTGGGCCAGCCCAAACCATTAGTGGGGCCCACAATAGACCCAATTGAAGGTCCAATTCATGCAGCTTCCAGATCCTTTAATTTTAATTAAATGAAATGCAAAATTAAAGGATATTTGTGTGGAAAAATCTAGAGAAATGCCACTTGTTCAAATCTGAAAGTTTGAGGAACTTGATGGCTGCCAACACACCTCCTTATCTTTCATTTGGGAGTACTAATTAGGGGGGGCAAGTGGCAGAACTTTTGGTCTATAAATACCCCTTGAAAATACAAAGAAAATGTTAGAAAATTGGCAAAAAAAAAGGGGGGAAACTCTGCCACTGTTCATCCAGCCCTGTTGCACAAAATTCTTGAGGAGCTTTAGGCAAGGAATCATCCAACTTACTTCAAGAAAAAAGCTAAGGTATGTCCAAGCATTAATATCCCTAGGTTTTATATTGATTAAATAAGGATTTTTGCTTGGGAAAATACTCGAAAAATACTGAAAAATTCTAAAAATTTTGGTTGAGATGTGTGATGCTTAAGAAAGGATAGAAACGTTGATAATCAAGTGGAATGAGGAAGATTAAGTGGTGTATGGATTGATTTTGGATGAAATCAAGTCAGGGTTTAAGGGGAATGATTTCAGTCTGCTACGGCTCATGCAGAACCAATTTGATTTTGCTTGATTTGATGATTCTAATGGCTTTAAAACATGTTTTTGTGTAGGGATATGATGTTGGGAAGTATTTAAAGTCATTGGAATCAAAAATAGAATTTTTAGAAAATTAAGGACCCCTATTCGGCCAAACCAGGTTCATGGGGAAGGAGTGTGATTTTCAAAAATCTGATTGCACCATTAGATTCCTCATGAAAAATTGTGTAGGATTGAGTCATGACATGGTTGATTCTAAAGAAGGAATCAATTTGTTAAAAATCAAAGAAAAATGGGGAAATTGTTGAGTTAATGTTTAAGTATTGGAATTAAGTTATTTTGTGATTAATATGGCCTATGATTATGCTTGGTTTAATAGGCACTGAGAGGAGGAATTCAGGAGAAGCATTGCTCCTTGGAGGAATTAAGTGGACAAGCTTTACAAAGGTAGCTTTGAATTATAATTTGATTGTTTATCTTGCTTGTTTGTTGTGATTGTTGTTGCTTGGATTGGAGGAACTTTGTGATGACCTTGATTATTTGATTGACATTGGTTATGCTTTGGCCAAATGCTTTGTGGTATGTCAATTTGGATAATATGATGTTCCTCTCCTTGCATGATATGTGGTATGAATTCTTATGAGTTGGGAATGGTTTGGATTACATGACATGTTACAATTAAACTTGCATTGATTTACATGACAAGTATAATTCATATGCTATTGAGATTTCTTTGAAATCTCATTCTTCCTATGTTATTTTATACACTAATTAGGAAGTGGATCAAGCATGGATCAAGGGAAGGATTTGGCCTTGGAATGAATCAGTTTTGTAGATGTTGTGCCATGTTGGAAACTTTTGCAATGTATATTAAACTTTACATGAATTTTGTAACAAGCTATGGGTGATATTACAATGTAATTTAGATGGTTATTCCAAGTTCAAAATGTTGGAATTATACTTGATGCATTGTGGAAAGAATGTGGATGAAGGAAAAAGAAGAAAGAAATCAAGAAAGGGATAATTAGGGGATAGAAACTCCCTAAAGCGTATCAAACTTATGGCACATAGAATAATAAGTAATTGTTAGAGTTTGGATTTGGAATTTTGTAGGCTAATAGATCTCATTTTTAGCTTTAAAACAAGTGATAATTCGTTAAAATGTCGTTAAAGTTGGGCAAAAATATTGAAAATTCAAAAATTTACCAAATGAACAGTACACTTGTACGAATTTCCTAGAGTTATTCTATATGGAATTGGACCTAATGAGTATTTTTTTTCCATAGAACTCTTAGCAAGATTCATGTGAAAATTGGAATCACTTCATTTTGATTTTTTAAAATTTAGTTATGAATTTTCAAAATTGACCTATTTTCGGATGAACATGTATGAAAAGATAAACAGTAAAATCCTGAATTTCAAATTCTTCATCCAAAAACGCTGCGAAACATGTTATATTGGTTCCAATTAACGTATAATGGGATATAAAGAGAGGTGTGACACTCATGACCTAACATATCATATGTTGTTAACTTGCTAGTAATATATAATTCTTCACCAACACAAAGATATTGGAATAGAATTCTAGATTCTTTTCTGATCCACATGCTGATAATTCTAGTAGAGTATTTACCTCATAATATTCAAAAGCTAGTACAATTTGTATCTAGCAAATTCGTTCAAATGAAAATCTAGTAGATTTGTTCACCAAGTCACTTCCTGCTACAATATTTAAAAAGCTTGTTCATGATATTAGATGCCGCGAGCTTAGGATGTCAATTGATGTTACTAAGAATGGGAGTTAATACACGTTGTACTCTTTTTTTTCTTGTCTATGGTTTTTTCCCACTTGATTTTCCTTACAAGATTTTTAATGAGGTATCATTGAATAGTATATCAATGAATGTGCACTCTTTTTTTCTAATAGGTTTTTGTCCCACAGGGTTTTTTCTAGTTGAAATTTTTTAATAAAGCAAATTCTTATATAATGGATATCAAGGGGGAGTGTTATAATTATTATCAAGTGTGGATGTCCATCTCCTCTTCCTCTTCAACTTCATTAACTCCTACTATTTCTAATAGGCATTAATCTTTCACTACTCTTATTACTCCTCCACTATACCTTTAATATTATAACTCACCCCCTACTCACATTCATGTAGTTTATTGTCCACTATCTATCATTTAAGTATAATTGTAACTTACGTGTAAGACTATATCTATAAATAGGGCATGTCATTGTATTGTGAAGCAAGTGAATAAATACAATATCATTCTCTTATTTTCTTGTCTACATTTCTTCTCTAATCTACTTTCTTTATTGGTTAATTTTATAACATTTTGTGGTTACAATTTAATTAAAGTTGTTGCTTATAGGAATTTCGAGCAACAATCTTAAGTTATGTTTAATTTTGGTAACATTTTTTATTGCCTATACTTCACTAATAAATATATATATAGCACATTCTTATAATACATACAAGTAACAATTTTTTAAAGTGTTGCCACGGGATAAGAAAACTGTTGCCACGGACGATTGAATTGGTAACTATATGTATACAATTATTTATATTTCTTAATACGACAAAAATATCCTTCAAATGTCTTTCCCTGTCATCAAACACAAATTGAAGTTTAGAAACAAAACACTTTTCTATTAAAAAAATAATTTCTTTAGTGAAGAGGGTTTTCTTCATCAATCCATATTAATTTGATATTAGTTATAAACATGTTTCAAATTAAAATCCATCTTTTGTCAACAATGATGATTCTGTATAACCAAGTACATTTCTTTCGAATCAAATTATATTATTTGCTTATGATAGTTGAACTCAAGATACGTGCACTGAAATTGGAAATAAATATTATACCTTACTAGTTAATGAACAAAAGATTAATTTTGACAATAGAATTTAATTAATTGTGATCCTCTCAAGGTGTTATGAAGTTGTGCTCCTTTTCTCTCCTTCCTATTTTTCTCTTTCCTCACTAGATTTCTAAATTCCATTAGTAATTAGTGACAAATTACTGACGAATTAGTAATAAAAAATTTTCATCACTAATTTATTGCAAATTAGATATAGATATTTGATAGAAATTCTGTCACAAAATAGTGACGGATTTGTAATGACAATTCCTTCGCAAATGTAGCTAAATTTTTTTTTCTATAAATTTAAAATAACACATGGCAACTGCCACATCATCACTAGACTCAACTTCACCACCCATTCTCTCTCCTCCGTGTTGCCACATCACCCCCTCATCCATGTCATCATTATGTCGCCACATCATCATCACCCTATTACCCCCCTCTCTCCCATGCCACCACATCATCCCTTCATCCATGTCGTCATTATGTCCCACATCATCACTATGCCCTCACCTTCTCTCTCCCATGCTGCCACATCATCCTCTCGTCCATGTTGTCACCACATCCCTTGTTTTGAGCTGCCACATCATCACCTTGTCCATATCATTACCATGTCACAAATTGGCTCGATTTGTAAAGGAGTAGTGGTTCGAACGTAGATCATCCTGAAACATTTCCTAATTAAGCTAAAAAACACTTGCAAAATTTTTATGTAAAAATAAATAGATATAATATTTCTAATGACAAATAGTACTGTATATAACAAATATTGTATATAATTTAATATATTATTATTTATTTTAATTTAATTTTTGTATTTTATTAAAAATAACTAATCATTAATATTTTTATTTGAATATTAAATAATATAATAAATAATAAATATATTATATTTATTATTTATAATATATGTATTTTTATTTATATAATATATTATTAAAAAATATCATATATTATATTTTTATTTTAGTAATAAATATTTAAAAATAATTGCTATATATTTATAGTATAATTTTTTGTAACAGATTAGTAACAGAATAGTGATGAAAAATAGTGACAGAGTTTTTCTATCACAAATGTTTTGTGAGAGGTTTGTTACTAATTTCTATCACTAATCCTTATACAACAGATTTAGCAATAGATTAGTGTTGGAATTTAGCAACGGAATAAAATGTCGTAACTAATCTGTCGCTAATTTAATGACGGAATAAAATGTTATCACTAGTTTGTCTCTAATTTACTGTCACTAAACTCCGTTCCAAATTTTAGTTACAAAATTCTGTTATTAAATTTATTGCTAATACCTTTTTTTTGTAGTGGAATTCATCTCCCATTTTGAAATCACCATATTCAACTATTCAAAATCTGAAAAATTAGGAAGAAATGGTAGAAATTAATGCTGCATCACTTACTTTGGTGTTATAATGTTTTAATGCTACATCACTTACTTTGGTGTTATAATGTTTGAGCTTACTCCTAAATGGAATGCTTTGATAGAGCTCAAGTGTTTTCTTCCTCATTTTTCTTTATTTTCCAACCACCCAACACCCTCATTTATTAGAATCTGCGAGACAAGTACCTAGACGTTGCTGCCCTCTGTCACAACCATCCCCTCCTATTTTTCCTAATATTTCATATTTTATTCTAAAAAATTAACCCCCCCCCCAAGTGTTATAACTTTAAATACAATAATTAAGCTACTCTAAAATCCCATTTATTTTTTTATAACATATCCCAGCATTCCTATGACATGACCCATTACGATTAATCATCTATTTTCTTAATTTTCCACACAAGACATACTTTAATTAGTACTAATCCTTAGAATTAAAAATTTGGATGTTACGTTCACTTCTTCCTCCATTGTTGAAGATCATCTTGCAACCACCAATACATCGTCTTCATTTTTTACTTGTTGATATATACAAATATTGCTCATTTTTTTATGTTGGTTATAAACATTGTTTGTAGATCTCCTTGTTACCATTAACTTCTTCTTTAGTATTGGTTGATGCTGATGTCTTATCCCTTCTTTGCCGCTAACTTGGTCTAGCTCTTATAAGGAAGTGGTTGTGTGTTGAAGTTGATTGTGAGCAAGGAAGACAAGGAAATGGTTAAAATGTTAATGATTTCTATATTAAATGTTATTTTTGTGGATTTATGATGTCCATGATGATAAATAGTTTTTTTGGCTAACATGGTGGTTGGCTGGATAAAGGTCAAAGAAAGCAAGAGGCTCTCATTTACTAGTAAGAGAAGCGTACTTTAGGTATTTTTGTATTTTGTATTTTATTTTTTATTTTTTTTTAATTTCTCATTTTCCATTTCTTTCTTTTTCCTACTGAATGTCACATGGTCAGAAATTTTTCCTTTCATTCCCTTCTTTTCCTTCAATATACATTCTCTATGCCAAACAAGCCCTATTTATTATACATATATTATTGGGAATTAAAGGGCAAATTTACCCTAGATGTTTTTTCATCAAGTGCAATTCGTATTTTAACTTTTACTTGGTTCAATGTTCCCATGAAAGTTTCAAAAAAGATGCAATATTACTCTATGGCAATGTTTGGCCAACATTGATAGTTAGTTGAACAATCCTAACCAAGGTTCAAAGGAAATTTGCTCCAAACATTTTTTAAAGAGAAATTGGTATCACAAATTTTCAATTGGCACAATATTTTTGGGTTATCAATGTTAAAATTAAAAGAATGATGCCAAAACAGGTCATCAATATTTATAAATGGTATGCATTCTTAAATTCCAATAAGAGATCTTACTCAATATTCATTGAGCTTAAAACCAACTTTTTGTGAAAGCTCCATGGACCTACCCTTAAGCAAGGTTCACGCTTTCCCTTAATTTTCCTATGAATTGAACTAGGCCCAACATGTCCATGAGCAAGTTTGGGCATGTCAACACTAACCAAGGTAGGAGGGACAAATCGAAGTGACTTAGGCAAGATTTTGAAGGACTTTAGCAATAAAGCTATTTTGTCACTTATAATACCCAATGATGTATTTAAAATCTTCTCTAAAGATTACGCTTGCCACTTGATGGGAATTTCTTTAAGGCATCTCTTGCAACTCATTTACTACAAGAGTTTTACTAACAACAAATGCTTATATTCTAACTTAGAGGCATTCAATCACAATCTAGTTCAACATATTCATCTTACTTCAGGTTATAACATATCATTGGGTTTTTCTTCTAATTTCAATGGCTTTTATATAATAAAGCAAAATGATATTAACTGTGAAAGAAATTTGCATAAAATAATGTGTAACAGGAAAAAAAAAATAACTGGCTAACTAGACAATCAAAGTAATCTAAATCATGACCCTAGAAGAAATAGAAGGGAAGAAATGAAGTTGAAAATTAATGTCCTTAATAACAACATTCCATGGAGGCTCCATACGATATCATTTTGTCAGGCTTTCAACCGTTGTAGAAAATTCTCCATTGCTGCCTCTTGTAGGAGTCTGGGTCCCATCTCAGTTCCACTATTATTGATCATCCTCTCAAACTAATTACTGATCATCATCTTAGTAAGCTATTACCTCACAAACTAACTAATTAGATATGAGCCGCTCCTTGAGTGAATTTCTCTTTTTGCTCCTCAACCTATGAGCTATTAATAGCCATTATATAAACCCAAGGTTAGATAAGAGCTTCTTCATGCACAAAATTTTCAAATCATGTTGTTGGTTTAGTAAAAGACTTGAGTTGCTAATCCAACAAATTGAGGCATAAAGACAACATAGGACATACGAGCTGCCGTTAAGAAATTAACGAAGCGAACTATGATGATGTAGAGGGAACCCTTGAAAACAAATTATAACATGACAATAAGTGCATATGAAGCCCTTATAGTTAAAAAAAAATAATAGACCATTCCTTGAATTGTGAGGGGATGCATGTTAGGGAGTGGCTATTTAGGCAACTTGTTATTGCATAAGAAACCTAAAGTGGAAAATGAGATAGTGGCAAAGATTTCGTTAATGATTGAATCTAGAGACCAAGTTTTACCTTAATGTAAAGCAAGATTCTAGTGCCAAAAAGTATTAATAAGAACATTAATGCCTTTAGTGGGATTGGGGGAAAACCATGATTATGTAATTGCAAGAGCACTTTTTAACCATGATATGAGATCGGGGAAATCAAGGTTAGGTAATCTCATTGAGAAACAACCAAACTAGGTTGACTTGTAAAAAAGTATTACATGCTCTAAAGACTCTTCTTGAAGGAAACTAAGCAAACATATTCCATTAATACTAATAAAGTGCTGCCTAAGAATGTCAATAGAAGGAAGAGCTTTGTTGAAAAGCTTCTATATCAGCAAGAGAATTTTCAAAGGAAGGGATATAGGACATAAAAATTTTAACAAAGGGTCAAAGTGAGTGTTAATAGACAGACAAGTTGATAAACAAGATTGAAACCCTTGTTTTTAACCAAATAAGAGGTTGTAGCATTACCATACCAGCATAACTAATCAATTAGTAAATGAAATTGGCAATTTCAAAATTACTTTGGCTATAGTAGGAGAGTAAAGACTCTGAACTAATGAATGATTCTATAGTACTAGGTTCCAAAGAGAAGGAGCATGCATTAATACGTTAGCAATACAATGGATGTTCATTGATATGGCATGACTTTTTTACATTGGGTATCACAACAAGTGGTTAAGGAGAATGTGAAGATCATTACCAATTCTCACTTTAGTTTATCAATAATAAGAGAAACATTATCTATATCAAAGAGGAATTGTAAGGTGATCTAACAATACTAGATTTGAAAATATTAATGTATTTTATTATGAGAGTTGAAGCCAAGATAGATAGATTATTAGCAGAGACTATTCTTTATACCTTCTTGGCGATAAGTGCTTGATTAACCACTTTGGTTGGTCTTACGCTACGATCACCTTGAACTAGAGACAAGATGAACAGATTTAAATGGGTTTTCTTCTTGTCACCAGTGGAGACCTAAAAGAACTTCATACAACTAGCATCAATTCTGTCATAAATGTATTGAGAAATTTTGACACAAGATAGAATATGAACAATGGATGTAGAAAGAACAAATTTGATGAGAGAAAATTGGAATACTTGTGATAGGAGTTAAGCCTTCCAAGCACAAATTCTCTTCCTAATGGAATTTAAGACATGCTTCATCTCTCCCTAATTTATCTATTTGTGAAATTATTTGTCAAGCCTAAATGAAAAGCTAATACCAAGATACTGAGATAGCTACAAACACTCAAAATAAGGCACATTGGGACTAAACATGAGGGTTAATTTAGACTTGTTGATTTCTTGTCTATACCAAAAGTGATAGGTATTGCTTGACCAAATTAAATGCTTTACTAGAGATTTCAAGGATAAGGAGTCATATACATAAAGCATATGAGAAACACCCTAAGTAGTGCACAACTCGAGTCATTTCACTTTGACAAGGCAAAACAAAATTAAGTCCTAAGTAACTAAATGCAATGCAACATTAGCTACGAAATGGGGTTTAGTTCGATTAACTATCAACTAAATGGCATGAATTAAGACAAATTCAAAAGATTTGTTTTTGATGTTTTTGTGTAAAAATGAATGAAATGGAATGATTGGGAATAGAATGAAATGAAACACATGAGAAAATAGTGATAAAGATCAATCCCCTAACTCAACAGCACAAGCAATAATCACTTCAATAGATATGGGTATTCAAAACAATGAACGAAAACTTGTGATCAAGCTTTTAATTAACAACTAAGCCACCTTGAATTATCACAAAATATTTTTCAAAATCCCAACATACTAACTACCACAAGAATAGTAAAATGGGATTAAGGACGCTAAAAGCCAAAACTTAGTTGCAATTCAATAATTCAAGACAATAGAATTAAAACTAGCAAAAGACATTTGATTCAAGGTTCCAAGCCACCTTAGAAAATTACAATATAATAACTCTAAAATCAATGCAAATGTTATAAGAACAACACTGTAATTGAAATCAAAACTATAAACAGTCCATGTCAAATGCTAAACAATAATCTAGTCACAATAATCTCCAACATAATCAAATTAAACAAAAATAAACTCCAAATAATTTTAAAAAAAACTAGCATAAGACCTAGGAATTGTTAAATTATTAATGAATAGAAGATTAAAGTAGCTTAAACTCCCTTATGAATACCCAAGCTCTTGCCATTGCTGCTGAATCAAAGGATCATAAAGCTCTAGGCCATGCATGCCTGTCCATCAACACCGAAGCCGCCTTCTAGTTAGAAGCTTCAACCATGGTCAAACAATACAAGAGAGGAAGTTGGTATAGAAGAATAATAAAGGAGAAGTAGAGGACAATAATGAGATGGAGGTTCAGTGTAGAGAAAAAAGGAAAAGGTAAAATCATGATTGGTGGAGGAAGATGGAATAGAGTCACTAGCGGTGGTGGATTGAATAGAGATGATGTTGATTGTTGTGAAAGGACAGGACTTGGCCGAGAATGAGGATTGGAGGTATATTGAGGGAAACTAGTCATTTTGGTTACTTTGGTCCTTCTTTGTATTTTCTTCGATTTGGTCCTTTTTTGAAACATTCTTCTTTTCACCCCTCCAAGTACGCATTTGGAAGTGTTATGGCTCAAGCGATTCACAAACCAAGCCCATAGATTGAAAATTTACAATTACTTCTCTGGTTACTGTTCACTAGTTAAATTCTAAATTTTTGGTCCAACTTTGAAAAATCATAACTAATTCTATAAAAATCATATTGAGGTGCTCCAAAATTCTACTCGAAGCTCTTTCAATTTTCTATAAGAGAAAATATGAAACTAGACTTATCCTTACCCAATTTGTACAGTTTATTTATTAAACTTTACTATTCATTTAGTAAAAAATGTACGTTCTAGTTTCTCTGTCCTAACTTTGACCAAGCATAACTCCTCGCACATAAATCTATTTTAGGTGATCTACCACTTATTTTAAAGCTCAGGGTATGTACTTTAACCATACCAAATTTCATGGCTTAACTCATACATATGATAGGTCAAACTAGAGCTGAAAGCTGATTGCTTTAGGACCTACGTTTTATGCACTGGACAATTCTTGCTTTAATTCTTTTCATTGTTTTGGCATGCATAGCTTGGCCCTATCCTTTCCCATTCATTCTCATGCATTTCCATTCATGCCATAAACATTCTAAACAAATACATTGCATCATTAGCATTCATATACATAATTTACATATTAGGAGAATCATACATTAACCAATAGCTTCATTCATTGACATGAATAATTCTCCACTTTCTTCTCCTTCCTTCTCATGCTCTCCATACAATCATTATCCATCATACTTGACCTAAATAGTTGGTTAGGGATGGGTGAGACTCGAGAGAATCTCAGTAGCAAACAATGACCACCCAAACATATATGGCAAGCTTGGCATTTATAACATGCTTACAACTTAACATCTTTATAACATAACGACATGTTTGGAAATCATCATGCGTTTATCATAAAACACATAGGTCTATGGCATATTTCAAACACATTCATAATCACAACATATGAGTTCATAAAACCATATAACATAAAAACATGTCATACATGCAAGTAAATACCAAGTATATAAGAATAAGGTCAAGTTTGCTACCTTGTGTCTTTAAACTTTCTCTTTACTTCCTCTTGCCCTTTTTTGCTACCAACCATTAAGGTTGCTTGCTCAACATTTGCCATTCATCTTCCTCAATGTCTCATGACCCTAAATACATCAACATATCATTTCCATTTATTCATTAGAGCCATGGTAATTAACAACATTAACACTTTGTTTTCTTTGAGCTATATTGACTTCTAACTTTTTGAGCTTGATTTTTAAATTTTCTAAAATTAATTTTACATGCTATTTCCACACAATTTTGCATGTAGAATCCATTTCCAAGCTCAAAATAATCAAAATCAGTCAAAACCAGAGAATTCTACAAATTCCTTCTAGGGGCATTTCTGTCATTTTTAGCTTCATACAGGCCCTGAACCTTATTCCTATTTTTCTGAAATTTTTTTGAGGTATTCAAGCCTTAACCTACCATTTCCCATTTTCTGAGATTTTTGGACATAATTTCCATTTTTACCCTTACCCGCTCTAAACTTTGCAAAATTATAATTTTGCCCCTGGTTTGGCTTAACTTCAAAATTCACCTCATTGAGGCCTCCAACATATAACTATTGGCCTGCATTCATCTCTATTTCTCATTCTTGGGTCTCGAGACTTCACTAGAGTCTCTAACCTTTTCTTTTCCGGTCCCAGAAAAATTTTCCTTTACAATTTTCCCCAAGAATCTCTCTGTCCTTTTAAGGAATCTCTAGGACCTCTGCCAAAAAAAAGTCTTGTAGCCTGCCTAATTCAGGCTAATTTTGGTACTTCTAGGCCTAAAATTCGGGATGTGACATTTTTTATATTTATCATGGTCCTTTGCTACCATTGATGCTGGGACTAAAAATGTAATCTGCAAATCTGCCAAAAATTGTCCTATAGTACCTACAATGGAAATTAAAAACACAATGAAGCATCAATTCTCCTAAAAAATCAATTAATCACAATTAAATCAAAATATGACAATGTTGTTCCTATAAAACACTAAATCAAAGTATGGTACAAAAATCCAAATAACATTCAAATAATGCAAATAAAGACCAAAAATAGTGATAAAACCCAGCAAAATAATATGTAAATATATGGAAATAAATGGGTTTGTCAATAACTTTAAGTTGACATATCATCGCATATGTAGATCGATGGACTAGATTTAGTGAAGCAATGAAAATCCATGACATCAGGGCTTGTTTGAGATGACAATAGAATTCTTCAAAAACAGTTTTTCAATCGTGATTTTTGAAATATGATGTAAGTGTATGAGAAAATTTTTATCTCAAATTGTGTGAATAAGTGCTTTTGGGGATCCCAATCTTGATGCCAAACAAGGACTCAAATGAAAAGAAACTTATAGTGGGAAAAAACGTCTTTATTTCATTCTATTGTGCGCATAATGCAACGAGGCTTCTCTCTTTCTAGCTACTTCAGATATGTATGTGAGTGTGATCCATGGTATGATAGTGAATTATAACATCAAGCCTAATATAATTTGTTGCTCCTGACATATGCAAAACATAAACAAATAAAACAGTAGTAAATCTTGTCCAATCAATCAATCAATGAAGATAATGGTAATTAATAAATAATAATAATAATAGTAATAATAATAATAATAATGGCCAAAGTGAAAGACACTCGGCAAATAATACCTAACTTATGCAAACCTTAATTATAAGGTTATATCCTCTTCAACAATCATCCAATGCAAAAGTCTGTATAATTTATTGCTTAAAGTTGTAATTAATTAATTAATTAATTAATTAAATGGTTACGTATTGAGAACCATTTCAAATCGCCACCTTCACAAAATGCATATATCTGTTTTATTTAAAAATAGTTATGCCAAAGCCGCCACGGATCCAGTTATTAATATTATATGAGAAAACAGCAATGCGATTTATATCTTGGGCTTTGCGTAAATGCATCGGATTGACGGTAAAAGAAATGCATTAGATTTATTTAATATATATATATATATATATAAAATATGCAGCATGCATTTACAAGAGAATGTGACAAAAGAATAATGTGTATGAGATTTGGCTACTTTGCTATTTATAATATTTAAAAGGGTTAATGCCCAGTGATGCACAAATTAAACTATATTGAGCAATTTTCAGCGGTTTCAGTTCTTCATTTGTCTACACCTGCCACTACTACTCTCTATCTATCTATCTATCTATTAAAAAAAAAAAAGAGTTAAGGTGTAAACGCATTAATGAAGCAGATATCTACAAACGTATTTGACATTACAAAGTTCACCTAGATGCAGATGCAAAATTTTCATCTTCATTAACGGTCAATAGTTTTTTTCCCTTCCTTTTCTAAATGAACAACGCGTATGTAGTTTATGAAAATGGAAGTCTTGCTCTGTTATAAAAAAGTTTATATGTACTTTTACATCTAGATAAATTTTATGATGTGAGATGTACGCGGGGGAATATTTTATGGGTACCTCCACCTTAACCATATTTAAAATATTATATATGGAATGCGTATATGGAATGTTACGGTCCCATGTAAGACAAAAGAGGTAGAGGATATGCAAGTAGGCGGAACAGCTTCTATTCTTGGCAACAAGGGATTTCTGAGGCATAAATATATTAAAGTACAGTAACAAATTGTTGTATTAATTAAATTAGAATATGAACATATTGAAGAATATATGAAAGGAAACATAAATCGTATTTTAAAATCGATCCCACTTTGCAAAAGTCAAATTAATATATAATTAATACAACCCAACTAACGCTTCAACAAGAACTTATTCCGTTGAAGGATAATTGAAATAACTAGATAGCGAACTGGTTCGAGTCATGTCAGAGACACTGTCCTTAAGAATTATTCTGCCATCATAAGTAAAAGTGGATGTAGCATTCTTTAGGATTAAATGAATTCTTTCTACAGAAAACAGGATGACAGAACAATAGAAACACATATATAACTTGGCAGTAGAGAAATGAGAGAAGAAAGTTGCGGGGGAGAGGATGAATGCTCGAAAGCTCAAGAGCAGTGCATCGAATACTCCGTCTCGAACCCTTTTATATAGGCCACAAAGTATTTGAACATTGGACACCATACTTATAACAATAAACATGATTAAATCTTTGGTTTCAGACCTTTGGTAATGAACGTTAGAGGCACTCAAAACTGAATTACTAGACGTTGGAAAGCATTAACCAATGAAAAACAATTTAAGGATCAATGAAAGGATAATCTTAGTTTAATAAGGAATAAGACTCTAACTTAGTAACACCTGGCTAATAAAAAATAACCTAACAAAACAAATGTTTTCTAGTGAGCTTTCTTAATACAATTTAATAATTTATTTTTGCAAAAGTTTTATGTAAAAGGTAACCAGTGTTGTTCTTAACTCACATACAAAGGAGAAATCACCAATTTTCAACTGCGTTTCTTCTCTATACCCATTCACTAGCCCAAGAATATGAGATAGGTTATATACATTTGAACCTCTTTTCTCTTGAGTTATGTGGGATTTCACTTTTGACACATCCACTTATATTCACAACATATACTCTCAATAAAAACCTGATAATGTTGTGAAGAATTTTGCATTTGCATCACCAATGACGTCTTAGCCAATATTTGGATAATATCAGACAAGCACTAGCTGATTTCAATAATAAAAGAATCAACAATAAATAAAACCGAATTGTCATTGTCATTGTGACTCATTCTATAGCAAACTAAGCTAATGTGATTCGTGAGTAGATATCTCTTATTGTTTTATTTTTTTTTAAGAAAAGTAAATTGCACCATCGCCTAATAATGACTTTTGATGAAATCATATGAATTATTTATTCTTTAAAATTCATTGCTTCCAATAAATAATGATGATGGTTGGTAAGATTACCAAGAGCCCAAGTTCTGAAACCGATGAACCTTTGCTTTTTACGCTTACAGTCAAAGTAGGCTCTCATCTTATTCTGTTTTTATATTTGTATTTGTTCTTTAAGAGAATTTTAAACATTTATTACTTCCTTCTTTAATTTATGAAATTTCTCAAGGTGAGGTCTCTCTAATATAAAACTTGTAAGGATCGTAAAAGAGGAATCAAGACCAGGTCTTGTGATTGTACTTGGGTTGCAAGTATATGGTTTTGAAATTCGTAGACTCAGTCATTTTTTATTTAATATTTAAAAAAATTGAAAAAACTTTTTTTAAAAAATAAACAATTTTTTAGTTATGCTAAAATTATAATTTTCTTTTTCATTTCAAATCCTACACAAATATCTATTATTAGAAGTGACATACAAGTAATTGTTATCAAAAAAATAAGTAACAAGTGAATTAAAAAGACCTCTTTTTTTGTTAATTTTATAAAGGAGATTTGTGTATAGCCCAAAAATTAATCGAACTTGGAGTTTTAGCACAAAAATTTTAATAAAATTATAAAATTTAACATTATATATGATGTAAGATATGCTAGGAAGCACATTTTTGGTGGTTATAACTGTTGAATGACGGATAATGGACACAGTTTGTTCCCTCATGGCAAGCATCCAATGTTTATTGAAGAATATGCAAATTATTAAGGCCTTAGTAGTGGATTCCACACAATTAATAGCGATGGGAAATTTAAAAAAATTTGATATCTCTTATGTAAAAATTAATTAAGAGATGAAACCTAAAAGAAAATTAATGTAATGGCTTATTTAGTTAACTTTAATTTAGGTGGTTTTTCGGCTTATTAGTCTGTCTTTTGGTTACGTGGTGTTTCTGTTCATTGAACTTGTACATCCTGTACATTTTCTTTTTTCGATTTAATGATATATTTCTTGTTGACAAAAAGAAAAACCTCATAGGGAAGAAAAATATCCTAATGTCAAAACTATTTTTTTTAATTAAGGCTCAGTAATATTTAAATCTAAATTTTGATTTATTATTAGTAAAATGTAGATACTAGATAATTATTAAAAGGGGGGGAAAGGACAGTGGATTCCACACATTTATGACAATGATATATATACCCTTTTCACTAAGAATGAAGTCATTATGATTGAAGCATGCACATATGAGACAGAATCCAACAATGACACTATTAAGGGGTTCATGATAGCTGTATGAGAGAGAGAGAGAGTGTGTGCGCGCGCGCTGACTTTAATTAGGAAAAAACCTTAATTTATATAAGTTCCACTTTGAAAATAGAACCCCACTCCTAGTAGTGGATGTCTATTAGTGAAGAACTATCCACATAGAATCGAAGATCTTTAGGTAGATATAGCAGACATTACTATTGAGCCAACCCTACTGGTTATATCTGTTGTTTCAGTAAAATATTTATTAATACAGGATTATCAACATAAAATTCAAGCTCTTTTGTTCCGGGAACTGATAGATTTACCGACTGGCCGACCCCACTCATCAGCAATCATTTATTCTTTTTCACTTTTTAATGTCTACTCCACACGCGCGCGCGCGCGCCTATTTTGATATTTATATAATTAAGGTGCCAATCTACTCACGAACTATCTCCCATAGGTGCCTGACTCTATAAAGTTTCTTTCATTGTAGAAGTACATACAAAAGGTTTTAAAAATAAAATAAAAATGCCAAGGCAATTAAGTCAATTAATATTGCCTGTTTAGCAAACATATCAATGAAAAAAACGATGCAAAAAAAAAAACTTTATAATTAGATTTACACTTTAATTTTTTTTTTAATTTATGTAACGAAAACTTTAATATTATGCCCACCTACACGTTTTAGGGAAACTTTCATCTAACCCCCATTGTAGACAATTAATATGAGTTAACCCCATAAAATTCTAAAATTTCACTACAGCCAAGGACCAAAATTTTATGGGTGAAAAGACAAAAATATCCTTTTCTAGTGGGGGTTTTATTGAAAATTTCCCTATGTTTTATTATTTTAAAGGATCAATCTATTGAATCTATGCATACAAAATTTATTTAAAATTTCAATTTAATCCTATTATGTTGGCACAATTTTTTTCACTTTCGTTATGAGCCTAATTTTGGTAAATCAAGGGGTCATGAGTTCAAATTCTTCCATAACCACCTAAAAGGATTTAAGCAATTGTTGGCCGTTGGAGTAGCTTGGTGGTTATAAACCTATGGGTGAGACAATAAGGTGTTATGAGTTCAAATCATTCCTTAACTGAGGTGTTCGGATTATGCTAGAAGTGCTTTTTCCGTAAATCGAGACAAACTCCTCCACATATTTATTTTGTATACATTAAAAATATTTTTAAAACCATTATTTTTCTTCTACCCAAACACCTCCTAAATTCAAAGATTTAACTAGCTGTCAACTAGCAACGGTCCGATCCTAGAGCCAACCACTCCCTGCATATATGAGGTCCTGCAGTGTACTGTTATTTTAAATGCAAATTTATTTCAAGTTTAATCCTTATTTGGTCCTGCAGTGTATATATTGTTATTAGAATTCAAAAGCTTCTTTGTTTTCCTCAACTCATATAAATATGGTGAACTAAAGGGTATGTATGACGTTGTCTTCCGAGTTGAAGGTTTTTAGTGTTATGTATGACAATTTCCATTCTTTTTTCTTCATCAAATCAGGCTCATCAGGTTCTAGTAGGTCTCGTTAACTACCTTGTGGAGGTCTTCCATCAAGGATATTTGTTCTCACGAAGTTGATGCTAGTTTTGCCATCTTGGAGTGGTGTCCTTTGGCCTCTACCGCACAGTTTATGGCTTTCCATATATTCATTGTTATCTTTCATTGGTATTTACGTAGCCCTATCCTTTATATACATTAGTGCATGCTTATTTTGAACTTCTTGTATTTTTTTCTTGTTTAATGTATGATTAACTTTTTATCCAATAAGAATTATTATGGTTTTTTCCAGAAATTCTCTCAAAAGAGCTATATATGCATAAGGTTCTAATTGTCAGATAATTAAGTAAATCAATATTTAAATCATTTTTTTAAAATAATATTAAATTTAAAATTAGGAAAAATCCCAATCAAATCCAACTGATTTCTGAATTCATATTTTTTGGCCAAAATCTAAATCCATATTTAGGTCTACACTTTTTACAAATTTTTAATTAGGAAAAAAGACTTTAGAGGTGTTTGGATGGGAACGAAATCATAATTTTAAAAGTAATTTTACGATATATGAAGTAAATATGTGGAGGAATTTACTTTGATTTGTGGAAAAGTACCTTTGAAAAGTACTTTTACAGCTTTCCAAACACTCTATTAGGGATTTTTAAATATTGTTCCAACACCAGAAGCCTTTCACCGAGTATCTGTGAAATGTATCTAAATCCTCGTTCCTTTCATCACCATATGATCTTATATCTCCAACAGAAACCTTGAACCTCATGTAGTGTTGTTGGGGCTAACTTTTCAATATGAACATCCACATTTTAGTATGAAACGGATTGGTGTAGTTGTTTCCAAACTGTTGAAAAATTACTTACACGGGATTTTTTGTAATTTTATCAACTACTTAAATTTTGTGAATGATATTCCTTTTTAATAAGAGTGTAATCCCGAGAAAGGAATGTGATGAACCCCTTTGTAAGACAAAAGATTCATGCAAAAGGAAAGTTACTTCTAATAACCAAGATGTTGACCATACTATTTTGGAGAGCAGAAAGCTAGTACTCCCTGGTCCTAAACATAAAAATCATATTGTAGTATAAATTACGTTATAAAATAAATTTTATGTATAGGACAAAAAACTATTATTGAGGATGTCTCAAATCTACAGGGTTAAAAGGGTATTTTGGGTACTGTGTATATCACTTTTGATTTATATTGGCCGTTGGGGTATCTGGGGAGGTAAGGACGCATTTTCCAATACGAGAGTAGTGAGGAGAACTCTGGCCTTTCGAATGCCAGTGAGGGTGGGAAAAGATAGCCTTTTTTGGTTTATTTATCTTTATATTTTAGGCTGTGTTTGGGTGACACTCCAAACCATGGTTTGAGGAATAAATCACCTAAACACCCATCCAAAAACCAAAACCATGATTTTGGGCCAAAACCATGGTTTTGGAAAAAGCAAAATTTTTTTGCTTTTGGAGAAAAAAAGAGAGTGTGAAAGCTTATAGGATATGTATCTTGTTATTTTTTTATAAACATATTTTTTTATAAGCATATTTAATCTTATATTTTATAAATATATATACATATTAATTATTATTAATTATATTATCTTATGTATTATTAATTATGTTAATAAAAATATATTATTAACAATTTTATTCCTTCAAATTAAAATATATCATAAAATCTATTTTTTCTGTAATTATCATATTAACTTATGTCTTTTTTTTAGTAATTTGTATATATAAAAAGTGCTTCTGATAACAATTATCTAAACACTCTCACTTCTCAAAATCACTTTTTATAAAATCTATTCTTTCCAGAATCTATTTTTCCCAGAATCTATTCTCCAGAATCACTTTTGCAAATCACTGTTTAGTTTCATCCAAACACACCCTTAGAGTGTTTCCTTACTGTTGTAACTTCTTTTTCTACTTGAGGAAGATTATTGTGATTTAATACGCAGTCTCAATATTGTTTTTCTATTCTGTTATCTTGGTTCCTATCAGAATGTAATCATTAAAAGGTCTCATACTAAGTAAATGGAAAATTTTAGTGTAGAAAATTATAATATCCACTTTGCTCACTTTTCATTGAAATCCTTTTTATAATTAAATTTTTTTCTTTGAAAACTCATAGTGATTTCTCCTTTATAAAAATTATTTCTTTTCTAGGTACAGGTATCCTTTTATTGGATGCAATTTTGTTTGAAACAACAATCTCTAAGTGAGGATTCAATTTTTAATTTGTCTTATTATGAATAGCTAACTCTTTCTGGATTAAAAATCTACTGGTTGATTTTTATAAAATTACTATTAGAAGAAAATAGTATTCGTATTTTGGGTCCGATAGCAACTAGCAAGGAAAGATTAAAAGATAAGCCCATACGAAAAGGAGTAGGGGTCAAATGAGACATGTTAATTGGGCTGCTTGGGCCCCAATCTGTTCAGCTTAGGTGATGTTTTTTAGGCATTAGATCCGACACTGAGGTTAGATCCATAGTAAGACAAGCAGTCAAGGACAGAGACCACCGCCCCAACACACGCTATTAAATTTGATCTCTCTCTTTTCTTTTCTTTTTTAATTAAACATCCAGATACAAATTGTTTGAAAATTTTTGGTTTTCTAACTTTGTACTACATTTTAATTTAATCTCTTAATTTTATAAGATATATTTTCCATCATCTAACGCAGATATTATTAGTCTCAAATTACCATTTCAAAAAAAAAAGATCTAATATATGAAAATTTATTAGTGTTTTCTCTGTCTTTAAAATGTTAGCGTTAGCATTTTTGTGAATAAAACTAATGGTGTTAGGATTAAGTAATTAAAAAAGAAACAATTTATCTTTGTGCTGGGGGCAATAATGCAACTAGTGAAGTTCTAACCAAGGCGCATCTATTGCTGGTTGAGAAAAAAAAAGATAAAGGTGTAGTTTTACCCCTAATTTTATTTCTCATTTATACTCAGCACCCGATCTTTTTAGTGATACAATTTTGGGTGTAATTTTACATCTAATCTTTGAATGGGATAAAATTGCACAAAAAATTATAAATAAAATTGCACTACTAAAAAAATTGGGGTGCTGGATGCATTTAAGATCAAGAATAAAATTACACTTTTACCCAAAAAGAAACTTTATGAAATTGAGGTGTCAAAATAAAACTTTGCATGAAGTTAAAGATAGTTTGGCCTAAATTTTATTTAGACAAAGATGGTGATGATGTAAAAAAAAACCTGCATTTTTTGTAATAAATTAATGATTTCATTATGACCAAATAGAAGGCTTTACACTGTGCATACCTGGGGCAACAAGAGAGAACTAGAGGCCATCTTCCAGGAAGAGTTTCCCAGATTCAACTGTCTCTTGTAACTTAACAAAATAAATAAAGAATGAGGTGCCTCAAAGTCACAAAATAATGGGATTGTTGCATTTGTGATGAGCCCGTGGGTCCCTCTGCTATGGGGAGGGTTAAATTATTTGTACCAAAAAAAAAATATTGATGCCAGCAAGAATTGAATAAAAAAAAACATATAAGAAATAGACTTGCATTGCTACCTCCTGTCTTTAATATAAAAGTTATGTGACTAATTACAAATATTAAGAAAATTAGTTAAGTTAGTTATTTGTAATAAATGAGTATTATTTTTTCCCTTAAAATATCCTTGTTAATCGTATGCATTAGAATGGAATCCATTAATATATGTAATTATCATGGAAACTATTTTAAGAAAAATAAATAAATATAAAAAATAAAATTAATTGAGATGTTATATCTAAAATTAAATTGAATCTCTAATTAATTTTTAGGACGGGTGGTAATATTTAAAATGCTAGGTTCAATGCGCCACTTTGGTGTTGAAACTAGGGTTAAGCTGGGCCTTAATAGGCCCAACCCAACCCAAACCTATTTCACCTTTGTGGGTTATCAAGTGACGAGATTTGACAACCGCACTAGGGAATAATCTGATTGACATTGGACTCGGACCAAACACATAAAATGCCGGCCCAAAAAAACACAAAATAAATTATTTGGGCTGAAGTAATTTTATAAAGTGGCCCAAGAAGGGCAAGAGAAATGCAAGACTATTAGACGGAAAATGAGAAAGAGAAAAATATGGATGAGGAAAATTGAAGATCTGCAAGTTGGGAATAAACATGATGTCGATAATATCATACAAAAAATCACAAAAGAACTAAGACGATCAAGTGGAACTATTGGATGCTAGAGATAAACATGACGCATTGATCTGTTAGGGTGTTTGAAGACCCTCATATTCAGTTGAAAAAAAAAGATTATCTTACATTTTACAAGACAATTTCTTTTTAAATATCTATATCGTACAGTATAAAATGACTCCAAATGAGCTGATGACGATGGGGGATAGCTTTCGTTCAATGACTTATCTGTGGAGAATAGCCAAGCACAAGCAGGATGCTTTGTCCACAATGTGGACTCTCTCCACTGGATTTTCTTCCATGGCTCCACTAAGAAAGTTCAAAATCAAATTTAAAAATGGTACCTTCATTGCAAGATCCTTCAGATCAAATATAAATAGTACAAATTAATTTAAAAATTTTTAAATGAATTAAATTTAATCTAATGGTCCATTGTTGTAATGGGCTTTCCAGTAACTCTCCATTTAGGAGGTATTTGGATAAAACCAAACCATAGTTTGGAGAATAGTTTCTGAAAAATAGATTCTGAGAAAAATAGATTTTGTGAAAAAGTGATTCTGAGAAGTGAGAGTGTTTGGATAGTTGTTATCAAAAGCACTTTTTATATATACAAATTACTAAAAAGAGCATAAGTTAATATGATAATTAAATAAAAAATATATTTTATGATATATTTTAATTTGAAGGAATAAAGTTGTTAATAATATATTTTTTTATCAACATAATTAATAATACATAAGATAATATAATTAATAAATAATTAATATGTGTATATATATTTATAAAATATAAGATTAAATATGTTTATAAAAAAATAATTGAGGGGTGTTAAAGTCATATTATTGTTGAGATCTACTCTCAGGCTCTCCCTCATACTGCGTCTAAAACAATGAGAAAGAGATGAATAATTGGGAAGGGTATATCTGTCTAGGCAAAAAAAAAAAAAACAATAAGGCACATATCCCATAAGCTCTCACATTCTCCTTTTTTTTCAAAAACAGAAAATTTTTGCTTCTACCAAAACTAAGATTTTGGTTTTTTTTTTTTTTATGGTGTTTGGATGATTTTTCTTCAAACCATGGTTTGGGTCATCACCCAACACCCCCTAGAGAATAGCCAGTTGGCCACTCCGCTCAAGAAGAATACTCCCAACCTTTAATTAAAACTTGTTTCTAAATTTTTTCAAAAAACAAAACGCCAAAATTAATTATATAGCCCCCACATATTTATGATGTCGGGTGTCAGTTGTTCCTTCTGCTGCCCCTTAATTTTTCTATATTTCCCAATTTTTTTAATCATTAAATTCTACATAAAATGAGTAAAATTTTAATATCTTATAAGCAAAAAATGACGCAATTTTCAAGTTTCTTTTATGATTTTTCAAAGAAAAAATACTCCAAAATTAGTGCAGCATCTTTTTAATTTAGATATAAATTCATAAAAATCATTAAAAAAATTGAAAACTATACTATTTTTTGCATATAAAATATCAAAATTTTACTCATTTTATATAAAATCTAATGATAAAAATAAGAAGAAAAAATAATTGGCAAGTATGGGGGGAAAAAAAAGTGAGCGGCAGCACACAGAGGGAATAGCTGACACACCAAATTCCATAGTTTATGTGATTTTCAATTTTGATTCTAGATCATTATTCAGTCTTGTACCTTCCCAACCTCCAGCCAATCGTCTGATGTAACAGGCAAAAAAACAAAAAAAGAAAAAAACACAAAAGGACTTGTATTACAAACGGTAGAAGTGCAACTACCAACTACTCAACGTGTGTTTGGGAACTCCAAAAAGCACACAAAAAGTGTTTTCATGCAAGTTGATATAAAATTTTTCTCTCATACTTATCTCAATATTTATAAAATTACTTCTAAAAGGATAATCTAAACACTTTCTCAGTCTCATTCATCTTTTCGTTAGGAAAAATTCGCCAAAGGACCAAATAATTCAAATATCTAGAGGAAAACTGAATTCATAATCTGCAACTTTTCTTCCATATCCTGCAAGTTATGTCCTTTCCCCCGATCAGTAATTAGCGACGGAAATTCTGTTGCTGATCCGTCACTAATTAGCGACGGAATTGAAATTCCGTCGCTAATCAATTAGCGACAAAGGAATTAGCAACGGAACAAATTCCGTCGCTAATCCGTCACTAAATAAAAAATTCCGTTACTAAAAGCATGTTTTATTTTTTTGTAATGATCGTAGTAGTAGTAGTGGTGGTGGAGGTGGTGATAATGTGTATGAGATTTGGCTACTTTGCTATTTATAATATTTAAAAGGGTTAATGCCCAGTGATGCACAGATTAAACTATATTGAGCAATTTTCAGCGGTTTCAGTTCTTCATTTGTCTACACCTGCCACTACTACTCTCTCTCTATCTATCTATCTATCTATTAAAAAAAAAAAAGAGTTAAGGTGTAAACGCATTAATGAAGCAGATATCTACAAACGTATTTGACATTACAAAGTTCACCTAGATGCAGATGCAAAATTTTCATCTTCATTAACGGTCAATAGTTTTTTTCCCTTCTTTTTCTAAATGAACAACGCATATGTAGTTTATGAAAATGGAAGTCTTGCTCTGTTATAAAAAAGTTTATATGTACTTTTACATCTAGATAAATTTTATGATGTGAGATGTGTTGTGAAACAATGCAATGTGTGTGTCAAATAAAGTCCCACATGGGAAAGATGAGAAAAAGTCTAAGTGTATAAATGAGATCAAGCATCCTTGGGGGGGTAAATGGGCCAAGAGGGAAGTGGGCCTCGCGCACACAACAACGGGCCACCAGGAGGGAAACGCAGTTGTAAACCGGCGATTTCCCCCCCTGCGCGTGAATTAGACGCAGCAAAGCCTCATTTTACGAAAATTATTTTAAACTTTGTTGAATATTTTTTAATAAAATTATGCTTACCAGAAAAGCCTTATTTTGGACCTGTTAAAAGTCAAGAGGCTTGCCGTCTCGTTTTGTGGCCGACCGGACGCGTCTTGCGGGGTGTAAACGAACGTTGTGTGCACCAACGTTCGTGTTGTTCCGTCTCCAACGGAACCTTGCGTTGCTTCGGTCGTACCCGCTCGGCGAAACAGAGGGATGCGTCTTCCGGTGATGTGGCCATTCGCGCCTATATAAGGGACTGTCCAGACAGCGTGAAATATACACTGTTCCGTCCTCTTCCTCTTCTCTCCCGCTGTGTTTCTTACAGTTGCTTTCGCTTTCTGCTGTTCTGCTACCTTGCTTTGCAGGAAGGGTTCGTTTGATCCTGGGGAGTGCCGCTGCCTATTACATCGAGGGGTTGCGGAATATCTCTCAAGGACAGTGTCCTTGTGACGCGACTCGAACCGGATTTGCTGTTCCTCCTTTGCTGCCGCCAACAATCTTGAGAGATATCCTGAACGATGGCTGCAAACAACGACGCTGCTGTTGGCTCCAGTGCTGTTCCTGTCAGCGTTCCCCTGAACGTCCCGGCAGCCATACCGCTTCCTAGGCCATTCCCTGACACATCCAAGATAGAAATGTTCGATGGAAGCAACTTTAGGCAGTGGCAAGAACGTGTCTACACAATTCTGGACATGCATGGAGTTGTTAGTGCGCTGACTCAATCAGAACCTGCTGCAGATGCTGATCAAGGACAGAAGGATTTGTGGCACCATGCCAACAAAGTATGCAAGCACACTTTGATCAGTACACTATCTAATGATTTATTTGATATCTACAGCGTCTACAAAGAGGCCAAGCAAATATGGGAATCATTGGTTCTCAAATATACTGCTGAGGACGCTGGGAAGCAGAAATTTGTGGTCGGAAACTTCTATAGGTGGGAGATGACCGATGACAAAGACATCAAGCTTCAGATCAATGAATATCACAAATTACTGGAGGAACTTCGGGCTGAAAAGATCAATCTTCCTGACGAGTTCATCGCTGGAGTCCTGATTGAAAAGCTACCAACCTTATGGAACGACTACAAACAACAACTCAAGCATAAACAGAAACAATTGTCGCTTACCGGCTTGATCACTCACATCATCATTGAAGATACCAACAGAAGGACAATACAAGCAGCAAAAGAGAAAGAGACGGCTGCCAAAGAAAATCTAGTGGAAACAAAACCACGCAACAAGAGGTACGACCCTAACTCAAAGAAACAGAAAAATAAGAAGCCTGATTACAAACCCAAGGGCACTAACTCCAAATTCAAGAAAAGGGCAATTGTTTTGTTTGTGGCAAACCTGGACATCATGCAGCACAGTGCAGGAAGAGGGCTAAGGGAAGTTTTCAAAAGGATGAAAATCCTCCCAAGCCAAATGTGAATTTGGTTGAAGGAGATGACAGCGACAATGATGAAGTAATTGCTGCAATGCTTTCTCAGGCCCTCCTCATCTCTGATGTGAGAAAATGGGTGGTAGACTCTGGGGCTACCAAGCACATATGTGCGAACAGGGAAATGTATACCTCCTTCGAAGAAGGGGAAGATCAAATTTATCTCGCTGACTCCCGAACTGCAAAGGTTCAGGGAAAGGGAAAAGTGGTGCTGAAACTCACATCTGGGAAGTCTCTAGTGCTAAATGATGTTCTGTATGTGCCCGATATGAGAGCAAATTTAATTTCTGTGGCTCTCTTGGGAAAGGCTGGGGTGAAAGTGTCATTTGAGTCTGATAAAATTGTGATGACAAAGAACAATGTTCTTGTGGGGAAGGGTTACTGTAATCAAGGTCTCTTTGTACTGAGTGTTGATATGAATGATAATGCATCTTCTTCTGTTTACTTGTTGATTCTTATGATCTGTGGCATGCTAGATTAGGGCATATTAATAGAAAATATATCAAAAGGTTGCAACACCTTAAATTAATTTCTGAAACTAAAATTAATAATATTGGTAAATGCGAGGTTTGTGCAGAAACCAAAATGACTAAAAGATCACATTTCCTACACAAAGAGAGACTGAGTTATTGTCATTAATACATACTGATTTAGGTGATTTGAAACAAACAGAGACTAGAGGTGGTAAAAGATACTATATTACTTTCATTGATGATTTTTCTAGATACACCAAGGTGTACCTGTTAAGAAATAAAGATGAAGCTTTTGAAAAATTTATCTTATATAAGGCAGAGGTAGAAAATCAACTAAGTAGGAAAATTAAAAGAGTTAGATCTGATAGAGGAGGAGAACATTTATTACTAAATGATTTTTGTGAAAAAGAGGGAATAATACATGAAGTAACACCTCCTTACTCACCTGAATCTAATGGAGTTGCAGAAAGGAAAAATAGAACTTTAAAAGAGATGATGAATGCTTTGCTTGTGAGTTCTGGTGCACCTGATAATTTATGGGGTGAAGCTTTGTTATCTGCTTGCTTTTTACAAAATAGAATACCTCATAGGAAAACTAACAAAACACCTTATGAGTTGTGGAAAGGTTTTGTACCTAATCTTAAATATTTGAAAGTGTGGGGGTGCCTTGCAAAAGTTTTATTGCCTGATTTTAAGAAAAGGAAAATTGGTTCTAAAGCTGTTGACTGTATGTTTATTGGTTATGCTCAACAAAGTGCTGCTTATCGTTTTTTAGTTTTGAATCAAAACACAATTACTGAAACAAAAGATGCTGAATTTTTCGAAAACATTTTTCCATTAAAAGTTGAGCATATTCCCAAAGGTGTTGAAAATCCTTCTGCCTCTTTCCAAGAAAAAACAAATCAAGTTTTGACTGAAGAATTACGGAGAAGTAAAAGACAGAGAAAGGAAACATCTTTTGGAGATGATTTTTACACTTTTTTAGTACAAAATGAACCTAGAAGCTTTTATGAAGCAATCTCTTCTCCGGATGCAGAGCTTTGGAAAGAAGCAATTAAAGATGAAATAGACTCCTTAAATAAAAATAAAACTTGGGTTTTGGTAGACTTGCCTTCAGGAGCAAAACCTATAGGTTGCAAATGGGTCTTTAGGAAAAAATATTTTCCTGATGGAACCATAGATAAATACAAAGCGTGGCTTGTAGCTAAGGGTTTTACCCAAAAAGAAAATGTTGATTATTTTGATACATTCTCTCCTGTTACAAGGATATCATCTGTTAGAATCCTTATTGCTTTGGCATCAATTCATAAGCTTTTCATTCATCAAATGGATGTTAAAACAGCATTTCTAAATGGTGATTTAGAAGAGGAAATTTATGTGGTACAACCTGAAGGGTGTTCTGTTCCTGGGCAAGAAAATAAAGTATGTAAGTTAGTAAAATCTCTATATGGCTTAAAACAAGCACCCAAACAATGGCATGAGAAGTTAGATCAAGTTTTAATGAGTGGTGGTTTCTCTACTGTCGAAGTAGAAAGATGTGTTTATACCAAAGTTGTGAATGATGATTGTGTGATTATTTGTTTATATGTGGATGATATGCTTATTTTTGGAACCAGTATGAATGTTGTGCTTGAAACAAAAATGTTTCTTAATTCAAATTTTGATATGAAAGATCTGGGTGAAGCAAAAATAATCTTAGGTGTTAAAATCACAAGGAATGAGAATGGTATCTTACTTTCTCAGGAACATTATGTTGAGAAAATACTGAGAAAGTTTGAACATTATGATGAAACTCCTTTGAGTACCCCTTATGATGCTAGTGTGCATCTAAAGAAGCATAAAGGAGATCCGATTGCTCAATCTATGTATGCACAGATTATTGGGAGTCTGTTGCATTTAATGAATTATACCAGGCCAGACATAGCATATGCTGTGTGCAGATTGAGCAGATATACTCACTGTCCAGGCAGTGAACATTGGGAAGCTTTGAAGAGATTATTTCTGAAGGGTACCATGAATTATGGTATACTATATACTGGATTTCCCGCTGTATTAGAAGGATACAGTGATGCTAATTGGATCTCAGATTCAGACGAGACAAAGTCCACTAGCGGTTATGTTTTTACATTTGGTGGTGGAGCTGTCACTTGGAAGTCAGCCAAACAAAGCATCATAACTCGATCTTCAAGGGATTCTGAGTTAGTTGCTATGGAATTGGCTGGTACAGAGGCTGAGTGGTTGAAAAACTTCTTAGTAAATATCCCATTGGGAGACAAGCCAACGCCATCAATATCATTACATTGTGATAACCAGGCAGCAATAGCCACGGCCAAAAATAAAATATTTAATGGCAAAAGCAGACACATTCGATTGAGACACAATATTTTAAGGCAGCTGCTTAAGGACGAGGTGATCTCAATCAATTTTGTGAGGTCAGAAATGAACCTAGCAGATCCATTAACAAAACCCCTAGGGAGGAAACAAATTATTGAAACATCGAGGGGAATGGGACTAAAGCCAGTATGATTACGACAGCGATGGCAACCCAACCTTTGTGATTGGTGATCCCATGAAGAAGGTTCAATAGGTAAAAACAAGTTGCTCGTTAGTACTGCTAGCACTAAACCAAAATTACTAGTCCCTTCCTATGATGTGCGAGAAAGTGCTAGATTGCATATTGGAGGGTTGAGCAAAGCTCTTAATGATTTCAAATCCTACGGGATGGTGTATTCAGTGCAGGTACACTTAAATGAAATCACCTCTACGAATGTGGAGTGGGGCCGCTCCTATGAGATCATGGCAAAATCTCTAGAGCATTCATTATGCACCAGGCACGCGCACGGCCGTTATAACGTGCAAAACCGTCGTTAACAGCGGAAATGTGGGGGTATAATCTGACTTTTAATGCCTCTGGTACACGCCGAAGAGATGACAGTTCATAGAAGCAGGCTTCACTGGCATCTCTGTGTACTAAGTGTTATCGGTCTAGGTCTAGTTCATAGTCGCAAGAACCACTAGATACAATGATTATACCCATGTGTGTAACTCTGGCTCTTTATTTGACACATGTGGGGGATTGTTGTGAAACAATGCAATGTGTGTGTCAAATAAAGTCCCACATGGGAAAGATGAGAAGAAGTCTAAGTGTATAAATGAGATCAAGCATCCTTGGGGGGGTAAATGGGCCACGAGGGAAGTGGGCCTCGCGCACACAACAACGGGCCACCAGGAGGGAAACGCAGTTGTAAACCGGCGATTTCCCCCCTGTGCATGAATTAGACGCGGCAAAGCCTCATTTTACGAAAATTATTTTAAACTTTGTTGAATATTTTTTAATAAAATTATGCTTACCAGAAAAGCCTTATTTTGGACCTGTTAAAAGTCAAGAGGCTTGCCGTCTCGTTTTGTGGCCGACCGGACGCGTCTCGCGGGGTGTAAACGAACGTTGTGTGCACCAACGTTCGTGTTGTTCCGTCTCCAACAGAACCTTGCATTGCTTCGGTCGTACTCGCTCGGCGAAACAGAGGGATGCGTCTTCCGGTGATGTGGCCATTCGCGCCTATATAAGGGACTGTCCAGACAGCGTGAAATATACACTGTTCCGTCCTCTTCCTCTTCTCTCCCGCTGTGTTTCTTGTTACAGTTGCTTTCGCTATTCTGCTACCTTGCTTCGCAGGAAGGGTTCGTTTGATCCTGGGGAGTGCCGCTGCCTGTTACATCGAGGGGTTGCAGAATATCTCTCAAGGACAGTGTCCTTGTGACGCGACTCAAACCGGATTTGCTGTTCCTCCTTTGCTGCCGCCAACAATGTACGCGGGGGAATATTTTATGGGTACCTCCACCTTAACCATATTTAAAATATTATATATCGAATGCGTATATGGAATGTTACAGTCCCATGTAAGACAAAAGAGGTAGAGGATATGCAAGTAGGCGGAACAGCTTCTATTCTTGGCAACAAGGGATATTTCTAGGGCATAAAATATATTAAAGTAGCAAATTGTTTTATTAATTAAATTAGAATATGAACATATTGAAGAATATATGAAAGAAAACATAAATCGTATTTTAAAATCGATCCCACTTTGCAAAAGTCAAATTAATATACAATTAATACAACCCAACTAACACTTCAACAAGAACTTATTCCGTTGAAGGATAATTGAAATAACAAGATAGCGAACTGGTTTGAATCATGTTGGAGACACTGTCCTTAAGAATTATTCTGCAGCATTCTCTAAAATTAAATGAACTCCTTCTGCAACAAACAGGATGACAGAACAATAGAAACACATATATAACTTAGCAGTAGAGAAATGAGAGAAGAAAGTTGTAGGGGAGAGGATGAATGCTCGAAAGCTTAAGAGGCACTCAAAATTGAATTACTAGACGTTGGCAAGCATTAACCCATGAAAAACAGTTTAAGGATCAATGAAGGGACAATCTCAGTTTAATAAGGAATAAGACTCTAACTCAGTAACATCCGGCTAATAAAAAATAAACTAACAAAACAAATGTTTTCTAGTGAGCTTTCTTAACATAATTTAATAATTTACTTTTGCAAAAGTTTTATGTAAAAGGTGACCAGTGTTGTTCTTAACTCACGCACAAAGGGGAAATCACCAATTTTCAACTGTATTTTTTCTCTAGGCCTATTCACTAGCCCAAGAATATGAGATAGTTTATATACATTTGAACCTCTTTTCTCTTGAGCTATGTGGGATTTCACTTTTGACACACCCCCTTATATTTACAACATATACTCTCAATAAAAACCTCATAATGTTGTGAAGAATTTTTCTTTTGCATCACCAATGACGTCTTAGCGAATATATAGGAGCCAATATTTGGATAATCTCAGACAATCACTAGCTGATTTCAATAATAAAAGAATCAACAATAAATAAAATCGAATTGTCATTGTCATTGTGACTCATTCTATAGCAAACTAAGCTAATGTGATTCGTGAGTAGATATCTCTTATTGTTTTATATTTTTTTAAGAAAAGTAAATTGCACCATCGCCTAATAATAACTTTTGATGAAATCATATGAATTAATTATTCTTTAAAATTCATTGCTTCCAATAAATAATGATGATGGTTGGTAAGATTACGAAGAGCCCAAGTTCCGAAACTGATGAACCTTTGCTTTTTACGCTCGCCATCAAAGTAGGCTCTCATCTTATTCTGTTTTTATATTTGTACTTGTTCTTTAAGAGAATTTTAAACATTTATTACTTCCTTCTTTAATTTATGAAATTTCTAAAGGTGAGGTATCTCTAATATAAGACTTGTAAGGATCGTAAAAGAGGAATCAAGACCAGGTCTTGTGATTGTACTTTGGTTGCAAGTATCTGGTTTTGAAATTCGTAGACTAAGTCATTTTTTATTTAATATTTAAAAAAATTGCAAAAACTTTTTTTAAAAAATAAACAATTTCTTTAGTTATGCTAAAATTATAATTTTCTTTTTCATTTTCAAATCCTGCACAAATATCTATTATTAGAAGTGACATACAAGTAATTGTTATCAAAAAAATAAGTAAAAATTAATCGAAATTGGAGTTTTAGCACAAAAATTTTAATAAAATTATAAAATTTAACATTATATATGATGTGGACACAGTTTGTTCCCTCATGGCAAGCATCCAATATTTATTGAAGAATATGCAAATTATTAAGGCCCTAGTAGTGGATTCCACACAATTAATAGCGATGGGAAATTTAAAAAAATTTGATATCTCTTCTGTAAAAATTAATTAAGAGATAAAACCTAAAAGAAAATTAATTTGATGGCTTATTTAGTTAACTTTAGGTGGTTTTTTGGCTTATTAGTCTGTCTTTTGGTTACGTGGTGTTTATGTTCATTGAACTTGTACATCCTGTATATTTTCTTTTTTCGATTTAATGATATATTTCTTGGTGACAAAAAGAAAAACCTCATAGGGAAGAAAAATATCCGAATGTCAAAACTATTTTTTTTTAATTAAGGCTCAGTAATATTTAAATCTAAATTTTGATTGATTATTAGTAAAATGTAGATGCAAGATAATTATTAAAAGGGGGGAAAGGACAGTGGATTCCACACATTCATGACAATGATATATATACCCCTTTCACTAAGAATGAAGTCAGTATGATTGAAGCATGCACATATGAGACAGAATCCAACAATGACACTATTAAGGGACTCATGATAGCTGTATGAGTGTGTGCGCGCGCGCGCGCGCGCACTGAATTTAATTAGGAAAAAACCTTAATTTATATAAGTTCCACTTTGAAAATAGAACCCCACTCCTAGTAGTGGATGTCTATTAGTGAAGAACTATCCACATAGAATCGAAGATCTTTAGGTAGATATAGCAGACATTACTATTGAGCCAACCCTACTTGTTATATCTATTGTTTCAGTAAAATATTTATTAATACAGGATTATCAACATAAAATTCAAGCTCTTTTGTTCTGGGAACTGATAGATTTACCGACTGGCCGACCCCAATCATCAGCAATCATTTATTTCTTTTCACTTTATATGTCTACACTACACACACACACACACACACCCACCCCTATCAATGGAATCACCTCATATTAAGGGTGGGTTGAAGCTCTTGTCTCATTTTTTTGATATTTTATATAATTAAGGTGCCAATCTACTCATGAACTGTCTCCCAGAGGTACCTGACTCTATAAAGTTTCTTTCATTGTAGAAGTACATATAAAAGGTTTTAAAATGATATAAAAATGCCAAGGCAATTAAGTCAATTAATATTGCCTGTTTAGCAAACATATCAATAAAAAAAATGATGCAAAAAAATACTTTATAAGTAGATTTACACTTTAACTTTTGTTTTTTTAATATGTATGTAACGAAAAGTTTAATATTATGTCCACCTGCACGTTTTAGGGAAACTTTCATCTAACCCCCATTACAGACAATTAATATTAGTTAACCCCATAAAATTCTAAAATTTCACTAAACCTCAAGGACCAAAGTTTTACGGGTGAAAAGAGAAAAATATCCTTTTCTAGTCGGGGTTTTATTGAAAATTTCCCAATGTTTTATTATTTTAAAGGATCAATTTATTGAATCTATGCATACAAAATTTATTTACAATTTTAATTTAATCCTATTATATTGGCACAATTTTTTTCACTTTGGTTATGAACTTAATTTTGGTAAATCAAGGGGTTATGAGTTCAAATTCTTCCATAACCACCTAAAAGGATTTAAGCAATTGTTGGCCGTTGGAGTAGCTTGGTGGTTATAAACCTATGGGTGAGCCAATAAGGTGTTATGAGTTCAAATTGTTCCTCAACTAAAAGGGTGTTAGGGTTATGCTAAAAGTGTTTTTTTAAAAACACTTTTTCACAAATCGAGACAAACTTCTCTACATATTTACTTCGTATATCGTAAAAATATTTTTAAAATCATGGTTTTGCTTCTACCTAAATACCTCCTAAATTCAAAGATTGAACTGGTTGTCAACTAGCAACGGTCTGGTCCTAGAGCCAACCACTCCCTACATATATGAGGTCCTGCAGTTTACTGTTATTTTGAATGCAAATTTATTTCAAGTTTAATCCTTATTTGGTCCTGCAGTGTATATATTGTTATTAGAATTCAAAAGCTTCTTTGTTTTCCTCAATTCATATAAATATGGTGAACTAAAGGGTATGTATGACATTTCTTCCGACTTGAAGGTTTTTAGTGTTATGTATGACAATTTCCATTCTTTTTTCTTCATCAAATCAGGCTCATCAGGTTCTAGTAGGTCTCGTTAACTACCTTGTGGAAGTCTTCCATCAAGGATATTTGTTCTCACGAAGTTGATGCTAGTTTTGCCATCTTGGAGTGGTGTCCTTTGGCCTCTACCGCACAGTTTTTGGCTTTCCATATAATGTTCAATTGTTATTTTTCATTGGTGTTTACGTAGCCTTATCCTTTATCTATATTAGTGCATGCTTATTTTGAACTTCTTGTATTTTTTCTTGTTTAATATATAATTAACTTTTTATCCAATAAGAATTATTATGGTTTTTTCCAGAAATTCTCTCGAAAGATCTACATATGCATAAGGTTCTAATTGTCAGATAATTAAGTAAATCAATATTTAAATCATTTTTTAAATAATATTAAATTTAAAATTAGGAAAAATCCCAATCAAATCCAACTGCTTTCTAAATTCACATTTTTTGGCCAAAATCTAAATCCATATTTAGGTCTACACTTTTTACAAATTCTTAATCAGGACAAAAGACTTTGGGGGTATTTGCATGAAAAAGAAATCATGGTTTTAAAAATAATTTTACGATATACGAAATAAATATGTGGAGGAGTTTACCTTGATTTGTAGAAAAGTGCCTTTGAAAAGTATTTTTACAGCTTCCCAAACACTCTATTAGGGATTTTTAAATATTGTTCTAACACCAGAAGCCTTTCACCGAATATCTGTGAAATGTATCTAAATCCTCGTTCCTTTCATCATCATATGATCTTATTTGTCCAACAGAAACCTT
Organism: Neltuma alba; assembly: GCF_004799145.2. Classification (NCBI taxonomy): domain Eukaryota; kingdom Viridiplantae; phylum Streptophyta; class Magnoliopsida; order Fabales; family Fabaceae; genus Neltuma; species Neltuma alba. Next base: position 243,297 of record NW_021635027.1, on the reverse strand, counting down.
GAACCTCCTGTAGTGTTGTTGGGGCTAACGTTTCAATATGAACATCCACATTTTAGTAAGAAACGGATTGGTGTAGTTGTTTCCAAACTGTTGAAAAATTACTTACACGGGATTTTTTGTAATTTTATCACCTATTTAAATTTTGTGAATGATAATCCTTTTTTAATAAGAGTGTAATCCCAAGAAAGGAATATGATAGAACCCCTTTTTACTGGCAAGACAAAAGATTCATGCAAAAGGAAAGTTACTTCTAATAACCAAGATGTTGACCATACTATTTTGGAGAGCAGAAAGCTAGTACTCCTTGGTCCTAAACATAAAAATCATATTATAGTGTAAATTACACTATAAAATAAATTTTATATTTATGACCGAAAAAATTATCATTGAGGATGTCTCGAACCTACACATAGTTAAAAGGGTATTTTGGGTACTGTGTGTATCGCTTTTGATTTATATTGGCCGTTGGGGTATCTCAGGGAGGTAAGGACTTATTTTCCAATACGAGAGCAATGAGGAGAACTCTGGCCTTTCGAATGCCAGTGAGGAGTGGGAAAAGATAGCCTTTTTTTCTTTATTTATCTTTATGTTTTAGAGTGTTTCCTTACTGTCGTAACTTCTTTTTCTACTTGAGGAAGATTATTGTGATTTAATACACAGTCTCAGTGTTGTTTTTCTACTGTGTTATCTTGGTTCCTATCAGAATGTAATCATTAAAAGGTCTTATACTAAGTAAATGACAAATTTTAATGTAGAAAATTATAACATCCACTGTGCTCACTTTTCATTGAAATCCTTGTTATTTTTATTTTTATTTTTATTTTTTTTTTAAAACTCATAGTGATTTCTCCTTTGTAAAAATTATTTCTTTTCTAGGTACATGTATCTTTTTATTGGATGCAATTTTGTTTGAAACAAAAATCTCTAAGTGAGGATTCAATTTTTAATTTGTCACATTACGAACTCTTTCTGGATTAAAAATCTACTGGCTGCTTTTTATAAAATTACTATTAGAACAAAATAGTATTCGTATTTTGGGTCCGATAGCAACTAAAGATTAAAAGATAAGCCCATTCGAAAAGGAGGAGGGATCAAATGAGACATGTTAATTGGGCTGCTTGGGCCCCAATCTGTTCAGCTTAGGAGCTGTTTTTAGGCATTAGATCCCACACTGAGGTTAGATCCGTAGTACAAGACAAGCAGTCAAGGACAGAGACCACCACCCCAACACACGCTATTAAATTTGATCTTTTTTTTTTTAAATTAAACATCCAGATACAAATTGTTTGAAATTTTTGGTTTTCTAACTTTGTACTACATTTTAATTTAATCTCTTAATTTTATAAGATATATTTTCAATCATCTAATGCAGATATTATTAGTCTCAAATTACCATTTGAAAAAAAAAAGATCTAATATATGAAATTTTATGAATGTTTTCTCTGTCTTTAAAATGTTAGCGTTAGCATTTTTGTGAATAAAACTAATGGTGTTAGGATTAAGTAATTAAAAAAGAAACAATTTATCTTTGTGCTGGGGGCAATAATGCAACTAGTGAAGTTCTAACCAAGGCGCATCTATTGATTATTGCTGGTTGAGAAAAAAAGATAAAAGTGTAGTTTTACCCCTAATTTTATTTCTCATTTATACTCAGCAGCCAATCTTTTTAATGATACAATTTTGGGTGTAATTTCACATCTAATCTTTGAATGGGGTAAAATTGTACCAAAAAAATTATGCATAAAATTGCATTACTAAAAAAATTAAGATGCTGAATGCACTTAAGATCAAGAATAAAATTATACTTTTACCCAAAAAGAAACTTTATGAAATTGAGGTGTCAAAATAAAACTTTGCATGAAGTTAAACATAGTTTGGCCTAAATTTTATTTAGACAAAGATGGCGATGATGTAAAATAAACCTGCATTTTTTGTAACAAATTAATGATTTCATTATGACCAAATAGAGGGCTTTACACTGTACATACCTAGGGCAACAAGAGAGAATTAGAGGCCATCTTCTAGGAAGAGTTTCCCAAATTCAACTGTCTCTTGTAACTCAACAAAATAAATAAATAAATATTGAGGTGCCTCACAGTCACAAAATAACAGGATTGTTTCATTTGTGATGAGCCCGTGGGTCCCCCTGCTATGGGGAGGGTGAAATTATTTGTACCCAAAAAAAATATTGATGCCAGCAAGAATTGAATAAACAAAAACATATAAGAAATTGACCCGCATTGCTGTCTCCAATTTTTAATATAAGAGTTATGTGACTGATTGCAAATATTAAGAAAATTAGTTAAGTTAATTATTTGTAATAAATGAGTATTGTTTTTTCCTTTTAAAATATTCTTGTTAATCATATGCACTAGAATGGAATCCATTAATATGTGTAATTATCATGGCAACTGTTTTGAGAAAAATAAATAAATACTACCTCCAGTGCTTAATAGAAGATATTGTTTGACTTTTATTTTGGTCCTAAATTTAAAACCCCAATTCAATTTGTCTCTCATATTTATGTTTTTTTTTCAAAATAATTCTTCTAACAATGGTAGTTATAACAGTTAATTAGCAAGGGAATAATTTGATTGACATTGGACTCTAACCAAACAGATAAAATTTCGCTGAAAAAAAATCTGAAAAAAATTATTTGGGCTGAAGTAATTTTATGAAGTGGCCTAAGAAGGGCAAGAGAAATTTGCATGATAGAAAATGAGAGAGAGAAAACCAACGGGAGTTGAGTCTAGCGAAAAGAACTAGTTCTTCATAACATGATGAACCAATGTTCGAATTCCTGCTGAGAGAGATGCCCACATTTAGTGCACGACAGTACCTCAAATAGGATTGCCTCCAATAAAAGAATACGTACGTTTTAGCATACAAAAAATGAGAGAGAGAAAAATAAAGATGAGGAAAAATTGAAGATCTGCGAGTTGGGAATAAACATGATGTCGATAATACTATACAAAAAATTACAAAAGAACCAAGACGATCATGTGGAACTATTGGATGCTAGAGATAAACATGACGCATTGATCTGTTAAGGTGTTTGAATACCCTTATATTCAGTTGGAAAAAAAACATTATTTTACATTTTACAAGACAATTTCTTTTTAAATATTTATATCGTACAGTATAAAATGACTTCAAATAAGCTGATGACGACGGGATAGCTTTCTTTCAATGACTTATCTGTGGAGAATAGCCAAGCACGATGCTTTGTCCACAATGTGGATTCTCTCCACTGGATTTTCTTCTATGGCTCCACTAAGAAAGTTCAAAATCAAATTTAAACATGGTACCTTCATTGCAAGATCCTTCAGATCAAATATAAATAGTACAAATTAATTGAAATTTTTTTAAATGAATTAAATTTAATCTAATGGTCCATTGTTGTCATGGGCTCTCCAGTAACTCTCCATCTAATAGAGAACGGCCAGTTGGCCGCTCCTCTCTGGAAGAATACTCCCAACCTTTAATTAAAGCTTGTTTCTAATTTTTTTTTTAAAAAAAGACAATGCCAAAATTAATTATATAGCCCCCTCATATTTATGATGTCCGGTGTCAGTTGTTCCTTCTGCTGCCCCTTAATTTTTCTCTATTTCTCAAATTTTTTTAATCAGTAAATTCTACGTAAAATGGGTGAAATTTTGATATCTTATAAGGAAAAAAATGACGCAATTTTCAAGTTTCTTTTATGATTTTTCAAAGAAAAAAGACTCCAAAATTAATGCAGCATCTTTTTAATTTAGATATAAATTCTTAAAAAATTATTTAAAAAATTGAAAACTATACTAGTTTTTGCTTATAAAATATCAAAATTTTACTTATTTTATATAAAATCTAATGATAAAAAAAAGAAGAAAAAATAATTGGCAAGTATGGGGGGAAAAAGTGAGGGGCAGCACGCAGAGGGAATAGCTGACACACCAAATTCCATATTTTATGTAATTTTCAATTTTGATTCTAGATCATTATTCGGTTTTGTACCTTCCCAACCTCCAACCACTTGTCTGATGCAACAGGGGGAAAAAAAAAACCAAAGGACTTGTATTCAAAACGATAGAAGTGCAACTAATTCAAGGTGTGTTTGGGAACTCTGAAAAGCACACAAAAAGTGTTTTTATGTAAGTTGATATGAAATTTTTCCCTCATACTTATTTCAAAATTTATAAAATTACTTCTAAAAAGATAATCTAAACACTTTCTCAGTCTCATTCATTTTTTCGTTGGGAAAAATTGGCCAAAGGACCAAATAATTCAAATATCTGGAGGAAAACTGAATTCATAATCTGCAACTTTTCTTCCGTATCCTGCAAGTTATGTCCTTTTCCCCAAATATTTGAGCCATTTGGTTCTTTTGACCAATTTTTCCTTTGCATTATTCACACCCACTCATCTCCCTATCCCCAATGAAAATTATTATATGGTTCATAGCAATGGCTCAGAAAAGCTCATAATTCTCTTTGCAATGCCTATGGGGTGACCAAAATAAAGTATGAAAGACCCATTTGATACAAAACAAAACTAAAAATAAAAAATTTGAAATCAAATCTCTCTCAAAAATATGAGAAGTTTTCTTTCAAATTCAAATAGGTGGATCGTTTAATATTTAATGTGAATTGATTATTAAATCATTATTAACATGCAATTTTGCTGTTAGAGCTAATTAAAAGGTTTACTTTAATCTCAAATATAAGATCGTAATTCATTTCTCATAAATTTACATAATTTGTTTTTTTCTTCAAATAATCCTATTAATCACACATACTTTTTTTTTTTTTAATCTTATTGATTTCATATACTTAAAGAGTGTTGTCAATGAAAGTAACTTCTCATGCAAATGATTAAATGAGATATTTTAAGAAATAAAAACACATATGTTATAAATAAGTAATCTTACTATTTTTTAATATATATAAATTAATTATCTAACTCTTATATTTATAATCAAAAAAAAATAATTTGTTGTGAAAATGCACTTTAATGTAGTTAGACTTAGAGGACTAGGACATTATATGCTCCTTGACATGTTGGGTTACCACTTAAACATGAATTTGCAAAAAAAAAAAAAAGCTTACAAAACTTGTAAACAATAAACATAGTTATCAAAGTCTTATGGAGAAAATGACAAAAAATATCTGTTGAATTTTAAAATAATAACCAAATTATTTTAACATATTTTGACATACTAAAATTATTACAAAAATAGTTGGCATGATATATATACTGGTGTTTTTAAAAACTTAACAAGTATTTTTTGTCATTTTCTCTATTTAGGATTAAGCCATTCAACTAACTCAAAAATTATAGCATGTATACAACCCTAAAGAATAAGTGTCATCAAAAAGTTGGTAACAAGTGATGAATGACAAGCTTTAGTATAGAAAACAATTATAAAATTTAGGGTTAATTTTTTTTTAGTTCATAAAATTTGACCTCATTTCAATTTCGGTTTCTAAAATTTGATATTAATAATTTTTGTTCTTAAAATTTGATTTCATTTTAATTTGTCTAAAAATTTTTGGTCTCTGAAAACCAGTACTACTAGCTTCAAATTTTATGACTAAAAACTAAAATGAAATCAAATTTTAGGCACTGAAATAGCATTAACCCTAAAGTTTATCCTATTCTCTTGTTTATGATTTTTTTTACATATATATTTTTTCTTAGAATGCCATAGTAATTTTCTCTAAAACAAATTATCATGTAACCAAATTAGTAGTTTTTTTTAGTTCATTTAATCCACTATAATAAATTGATTTGAACACTCTACATAACTAATTCAATTAATTTTGCCTTTAATTTACAACACATTAACATTTTTCAAACTAAACTTGCTCTCCTCACTTATGATGAAATCACAACGGGGGAGAATTCTAGTTGTACATGAAGACCAATAGATCACTCATCTTGTTAAATTCTTTCCTTAATATAATTTTATTTTATGTAAAATATAAAATAATATACTACTTCCAATTCATAATAAAAGAGCTAGTTTGAATTTTAATTTGATCCTAAATATAATACTCTAATCCACCTTGTCTATCATATTTATTCATTTTTTTAAAAATAACCCTTATAGTAGTTGTACGTATTAAAAATTCTATCAAACGATAATTTTAGTTAATACACATATTAACAAAAGTATTTTAGAAAAAATAATATATATTTATTATAATAACTAACTTAACAAATTAATAAATTTTCTTAATCTATTCTTAATCAATTAACTCTTATATTAAGAATATGAGATAACAATATTTTGTGTGTTTTCCCGTAAATCAGAAGGCTAAGTTTATACCAACAAGAGTTGGTCCAGTTAGTAAAGAGTCGGTTTATAACCCACAAGGTCATGAGTCTGAATCCCGCTATTGATGTGAAGATCTTGTTGGTAGGCGATCTGTAAATACCTCTGTAAGCGCTTTTTGAGTCTGGAGGCATGTCCTGGCTCTGGTGAACACCCAACTCGTCTAAACTTTTTACTATAAAAAATTAAAAAAGAAGGCTGAGTTTATGCTTACGTCATAATCTATGATGAAGTATGGGGCGTGACCGGCGTGCGCTCATTCAGTCATCTGGCAGAATGAAGTGGATAACATACAATTGCGTCAAAAAGTGCGGCCTGCGCATTTCAAAAGGAACATTGCCTTTTTATAAAGTTTTTCTCTGGCTTTTTGGATAATGAATTATAAAAATAGGGGAATCATTTGGGAACTTATTTGGAGAATGGCGCTACAACATATAGGTCCTTGAGGAAAAATTAAAAAAAAAATGCAATAATCACACTGTCCCTAATAATATGCTGGTCACCTTCCCTAATTTGCATATTAAGGGGGGTATCATTTGCACTGTTGGGAAATTAATTTGCATATTAGGTGGTTTGCATATTATGAATTTGTGCATATTGAATTGATTTGCACATTGAGATGGTGACTTACAAATTAGGGAAGGTCATCTGCATATGAAAAAGTGACTTGCATATTTGAGAGGTGACTTGCATATCGGGAGGTGACTTGCATATTGGGAAGGTGACTAACATATTGAAAATGTCATCTACACATTAAAGATAGAATTTGCACATTAGGAAAGGTCATTTGCATATCATATCAGGGAAGGTGAGTCACTAAGCTGCATATAAAAAAAAGTGACTTGCATCCCATGGATTTGTATATATTGAGAAGGTGATTTACATATTGAGAAGGTCACTCACTCACTTGTATATCGTGGAAAGTTATTTCCATATGGAATGGTGGGTACATATATCAAGTGACTTGCATCTCATTTTTAGTCATTTTACATATTTTTCTATTTTTTCTAATGCTAGATGTTGCGCGTCCCAAATGATTTATCAAATAAGAATCTATGGCCATTTTTTCCTAAAATAAATGAGGAGGAAAAAGAAATTATCACACATGTATTAACTTTCTGTTCCTTTTTTTTTTTTTGCATTTTTTTGCCACCTTTTGCTGTTGCATTTTTTCACCAACAATATTTCTTCTTATTAAAAACAAAGAATTAATTAATTAATTTATTAGAACTAAAAAATTATTTATAATTAATATATAGTTGGTGTTGCTCACAATTACCTCAAAGATTTAATGGGATAAACAAATCTCTAAATTTAAATTTTCTTGTTTAGATCTGATCATTTGTTTTGAGTATGTTAATTATTAATATTATAATAAGTTCATGGAAGTTCATTATTTTTTCCTCCCTTAATGAAAATTTATTAATGTTATTCTTTAATTTGATATAATTATATGATGTTTGATATTATTAAACCATATTTGAATGCTGTCAAGCTATTATATAGCTATCTTGTGTTATTTTTCTATATTTTCGATATATGAATTTAAATTTAATATATAAATAACAAGATCGACTTCAAATTCCTTAAGAATATTCAACATTCCCAACTACAAATCTCACCAAAGATAAAGATTGAAGTTAGTTATATGTTATAAGAGTTTTTTTTTGGGCCAACGTATATATTTTTAAGAGTTTACAATATCATCATGTCACAGTTATTTATTCTTTTTATATATTGTAAATTTTTTTGTTCACAGATTGTTCAAATCAAATCTAAACAGGCCAGATTGTAATTTATATTTTTAAAAAGTCACCAAATTTAATACAATAATTTATCGTTCTAATGGTCTCCCCACGCCCATGCATCCACTAGCATACTCCCAACCAGCCAACCTTTAATAAAAGTTGTTTAAAGGAAAAATTACAAATAAAAACCCTAATATGTGAAATTATGATTTGAGACCCTTAATTTGAAAAATAGCAAATAAAGAGTCGGTCTCAAGTTGTAAATATAAAATGTTGATGAAATATCCCTTAGTCAAATTGTAATTCAGTCTATTGAAGTTTTCGTTCGTTAAAGTGAATTTGCCATTTTTCATAGTCAACTTGTTATTTGGTATACCCTCAGCCAAGTTGTACTTGGTCTACTGAAGTTGTAATTCACTAAATTGAACTTGTCATTTCTCATAATCAACTTGTTATTTGATTGAGAGGTATTTTAGACATTTTACTAAAATTTCGTATTGTAATTTGGGACCGGGTCCTTTGAAGCTTTTTCTAAATTGAGAGTCTCAAATCATAATTTCACATGTTGGGAATCTTTATTTGTAAATTTCCCTTGTTTTAATTTTATTTATAGAAAATGTCAAAATTAATTATAACCCTCTCATATCCGGCATGTTGTTTTTCATATGATTGATTGGGCTAGATTTAAGCATTGTTCGGTCAATTGCGAGTAGTTTTTTTAAAAATGTTTTCTGTATTCATAGAGACTTATGTTTAAGCTGTTAAAACTCCTTCAATAACTATCAAGGACTCGTTGAATTTTATGCCGTTTTATTAAATGTTGCCCTCATGCAGGAAACTGGAGAACCTTTTTCTGAGGTAACACGCGAAAAAAGAATTTACTTTCTCATTCGGTGGCAATAATTGCGGCTCATGCTCATCCCACACGGCCACATCCACACAAAATAACTCCAAAAAATGACATGGAGGGTAAGGCACATCAGTGGATACAGAGTCCTCTTGTACGTCTTCGTACAGAGACAGACCCTTTATTGTTGTCACAAGCACCTTCAAATTCCCTCCACATCAACTAATCCTTGTTCCAAAAAATATTAGTATTAGATGCCCCCTTTGGCCCTTTCTTACTCCCCCGGGGGGGTGACGTCCCCTTTAATTCTAAACATAAGACAAGATATGTGTTTCCTTGTTAAAAATAAGTGTTTTTAATATAAAGTATATATAATATCATTCATAAATCATTTTTAACATATTTTATTATAACAAAAAAAACCTTAAATATCATTAATTAATGAGTCTGCATTCCTATTTATTCAAAAGCATTACTATTTTTGGGATCCAGATCCACTATTCATTCAATAATAGCTATTGTTAGATATTCTCCAGATAAACATCAAAGTTGTTAGTACGGCTAAATACTCAAATGGGTGTAAATTGGATGTTATAAAAATTGCGAAAATAATAAAACAATCAAATTGTTTAATATAAATATAATAGAGTGGATAGGATATCACATATCCCTTAAAGGAAGAGTAAGAGAAAATACAGATAAAAACTCATACCAATTTGGTCTAACATGACCTACGTCCAATCTTTAGGCTCGAATTGATAATTTTATTATATTCCCAAAATTTAATAGGCTATTAATGTCACAATACAACAATCACCCTATACCAGAGGCAACATGTCCATACCTGAGGCTATCACTTCTCCTTACAACACGTAAGAGTAATCCCATTTAGAATCCCATAATTTAAGCAATTAATGAAAGCTTGTAACAATGAAGTATTTTCTCTCTCAACAGAGTAAATTCTAAGCGCTGAAACTCAATGAAGTTTTCAGAGAATGTTTGCAATGAACTTTTTGTAGCTTGCACTCTTTAGTTTTTTCACTTGTTTTCCTCTTCTTCATTCACTACATCTCATATTTGTAATCCAACTCTAAAAATGTCCACTAGACATAATAATTTTCCTGTTGAAGCTTTTGTTTGAGCTAGATGATAGCATTAAATGAAACTTCCCTATCGAAACTTGAGTATGAAGTAGTAAACTATATTTAATGTTGTCTAATAATAGTACTTTTGCTCTTTTAATAATTTTCCCATTGGATCTTAGATATCTAGCAAAGGGAACGAGTTTCCCTGCTCAGTGGAAGATGGGCACCTATAGCTCATTGCCCACTATGCATCATTTTGTTTAAAACAAGTAGGAGACATGTCAAAACCTATTTCCAAACGCTGTCGTCTCTACTGTGTTTTAAGGGAAAAAATTTTGTCACGCCATTTAGCCTTTATGAGAGAGAGGATTGACATACTTGGCACTAACTTGGGAGGGAAAGGAGTTTTTAACTTTCTCCCATTGAAAATTGGAAAGAAGCTAAAAATTCAGTGCAGAAAAAAATTTTAGATTAAAGAAGGAGATGTTTGACTTTCTACCATCCTTTATGATTAAAGACGGCGTCCAATTTCAGACCTGTGCGGGTTGTATGAGGTCAACGACTAGAAGAGGCAGTTCATGTCAGAGATCATGGAGGGTTGAAAGTTTGAAACAGGTGAGGGAAGAAATTCACGATTCAGGGGTCTGAGATGAGGAGGAGAAATGATGAATAAGATTAGTTAATTAAAACGAAGTGTTTAGATTAAAATGAAAAGGAAATTGCTTCTTGTTTTATATAAAACGGCGCGCAGTAGGATATGAGCTATCGGAACTCATCTCCCACTAAGCAGGGAAACTCGTTCCCTAGCAAAGAGTGTTATATAATATATTCTAGAAAATATTTTTGAACAAGACACTCTTTCATATTATGTGAGATCATTTTCAAATCCGATAAAAATAATTTTTCAATAGAGAACTCGAATAGAAAGAGAGTAAAAAAATGACTTAAAATATATCTTCAGTCTATTGGAGTTAGCCAAAGAATATACAAAAGCTTAGTCTAACTTGAGTAAGACCGAAACCACTTTTGCCTTGATCTTTATTTTGAATACATTCGAGTTTAATATTCAAATATATGAGAGAGAAGCTTGTAGTGAACTCAAATAATCATATACTCGAAAATGACATTCAGTGTGTTGTCAATAAACTCAAGTTGAATACTCAAAAAGGTACAAGAATATAATGAGGCCTTTTTGACTTTAGTTCAAATTTTGAACTTAGACAAGGCAACTCATCATAAAAACACTCTGAAGGTGACTCCGATAATGGCAACAAGGCGAAGCGGCTGAAGAAGAAATTCTTACCAACATCAAGAACTAATTCAAATGACTAGAATAAGAATGACGATAATAAAGAGAAGGCAAATCTTTCAAGGACTTCCTTTTAGGGACGCCACAGGAACAAGTCTCGACGAATCAGAAAGGGAGAAGTGTTTTTGATGATGCTTGGGCCAAGTGCATCACCGACCTGCAGTGTTACTTTAGTAAGGAGAAGGGTGATAGGGAGAATACTGCAAGTAAGGAGGATGGTGATGACAATGATGAGGACTGCCCTACCTTTCGGGTCACGAAGGAGGAATACGAGTAGTGGTATGCACCATGGCACAAGTCCCTTATTGTTAAACTTCTTGGTAAGTCTATACCACTCTGGGTTCTGAGAGATAGCTTGAAGCATATGTGGACAACAAACAAACCATATACCACTAGGGATCTTGACAATGGGTATTCTGTGATCTCTTTTGATGACGAAGATGATATGAATAGAATTTACCATGAGGGTCTATGGATGGTGTCAGATAGATACCTTGTGGTTCAAAGGTGACGACCCAATTTTGACCAATGGACTGTGGAGCTTCAGAAGAAAATTGCCATGTGGGTTAGGATTCCTCTACTCCCTCTTGAATTCTTCGATGCTGCTAGTCTCACGAGAATGAGTTCACTGAGGGGCCGGACCCTGAAGATTGATCATGTTACTTATACAAGCGAACATGGACGATATGCACATATTTTTGTCAAGATCGACCTGAAGAAGATATTGAAATCTATGATCAATATTTTTGGGAAGCATAGGTGCATCAAGTATGAGGGTCTACATCTTTTTTTTTTCTTGTTGTTATGGCAAGTATGGCCACCACAGGGATGCTTGTCCAGAAAGAGAAATTCCTTAAAGTCTTGTAAATAAGGATAACATAGAGGATGTTTAAAGGAAGACGACTACGGATAGGGTAGAGCCACAAGAAGTAACTAAAGCAACATGTATCTTACCATAGGAGGAGAGGATGGCAAGAAGTGAGGAAGTGGAACCAACTGGGGAGAAGAGGTCCAGAGTGACCATGGAAAGCATGACGGTGGTAGACAGCGAAGCTTAGCTACAAAAGGATGATCTGGGTATTTGGAATATCATCCATCAACCCAGGTGACACAGATATAGGATTTTCAAAAAACTAGAGGGTGCAAATCAGGTAAAGGAGGATTTGATGTGATTTAAGAAAGAAGAGAGAGATTCTTAGGTGAAGAATAGTAGTAATAAAGAAGCAGCATCTCAGGCAACAAGGCGAAAAATCTACTCAATAAAAATGATCATTCCAAAGCTTTTGGAAAGGAAATCACAAATAAAAGGAGGTGGATCCCTAGTGGCTTAGAGAAAGCTATTGAAGGCAGATATTTCTATGCAAGGAAAAGAGAATTTTTTTTCATAAGAATCCCTTTTAATGTGGGCCAAATATGGAACAAGCCCAAGTAGGATGTGGCCACTTCTTGAACTCGCCTAACTCGTTCCAAGCCCTATCTGTTGTAATCAGTGAGAGAGCCATAGAGGAGGAGAGTGGGCCTTCAAAAACTACAGGCCCTAAAGGTGACGGATACTTTGAAATGGATATTGCTCGTAATGAAGCATCTGACCATGAGTTTACTTGTCAGGCTACTTCTTTCAATGCTCAGAATTCTTCTCTGAACCAAATTGTTATGCATGAATCTATGAGTGCTCACTCTAGGGGACTTATAAGCATCACCTCCCCAGTCCAGGTTTCTCCATGATTTGTCTGTTTTAGAATTACAGAGGCACGGGCTCCAAGGTTCTATCGGGGATAATAAAAGAAATTAAAAAAATACTATGTGGATTTTATTGCTATTTTTAAAACCAAAAGTAGTGGTTAACAAGCTTGTCTCAAGTGTCAAATGTTGGGTTTTTATAAATTTGAGATTGTTGGTGCCCATGGATTTCAGGGTGGAATTTGGATTGCTTGGAACAAAGGGGGCTTCTCCATTTTGATTGAGACGAAAACGGATTAATTCATTCATGTGCTAGTTGAGAACGAGCAGGAAAAAATGTATGGTACATCTATGTATGTTAGTCTGAACATCAATAGGCGCAGGCAATTGTGGAGTGATTTTAATGATCTGCATCCTATCGACAGTTGGCCTTAAATTATCGGTGGGGATTTCAATGCAACACTGTTTCATAATGAACGTCGATCAAATGCTTTGAACCCAACTTCAATTGACAAGCATTTTGTCTCTTGGTATGAAGACTTGGAACTTAATGATCTTGGTTGTAGCAGTCCTTTTTTTACTTGGAAGAGGGAAGGTTGTGAGAGCAGGATTGATCATGTTGTGGCAAATAATAAATTCAAGAAAACTTTCATTGATGCTTTGGTTAAACATCTGTCTTGGTTCAAGTCAGACCAAATGCCTTTTTTTTATTTTTATAATACTATCATTTAGTGTCCTCATTTTAAATAGGAATGCCCTTTTTGTATGGTGGCTTCCTGGCTTCTGCATGATGAGTTTTCTAGGATGGTAAAAGAAGCTTGGGTTCCTGGAGTTCAGTGGTAAGAGAACATTAAAAAGTTCATTGAAGAAGTCAGCTTGTGGAGTAATAACATCTTCAGTCACTTGGAAAAACGAAAAAGCCGTATTATGAGCCGTCTAGATGGTATCTCTAAAACTTATAGGACCCAAAATTACTCTTCATCTATTAACCAACTTCAGAGAAAGCTTTGGCTAGAGCTAGAAGAGATTTTTCTTCAAGAAGACCTCCTTTGGGCTCAAAAGGCGCGATGCAAATGGTACTCTATGGGGACAGGAATTCCAAATACTTCCATGTAAGAGCTAATGGGAGAAGAAAAAGAAACAAGATAGAAGCTATTAAAAATTAACAGGACGAATGGATGGATGACGATGTGACGATGCCTACTGCTTTGAACTGCTACAAGATTTTTTATTGACCTGTTCAATAATGAAGATGTGATGACGCCTACAACTTTGAACTGTTATTCCTACCCTACCTTAGAGCAGTCTCATCTTTCGGACCTCTCTAAGGAAGTTACGAGTGAAGAGATTAATTCTATAGTTTTTAGTATGGGTGGGCTTAAGTCTCCATGCCCAAATGGATTGAACGCCCTCTTCTTTCAAAGCTAAGGGGCTCTTGGCTCGTCCATGATTAAGATGGTACATAAAGCGTTAGCAAAGCTAGATACTATTAAGAATATCAATCACACTCTCATTGTGCTTATTCCTAAAAGGGAGTATCCTGAATACATTCATGACTTTTGCCCTATTAGTCTTTGTAATTTTATTCATAAAACAATTAAGAAAGTCTTGTCTAATAGAATACAATGCTTTCTTTCACAGGCTATTTTTCCTAACTAATGCAATTTTGTTCCTGGTTGAACTAGTTCTGACAATATTATTGTTGCTCAAGAAGTAATACATTCCATGAGGAATATGTAGGGGAAAAGAAGCTTTATGACACTTAAAATAGATTTGGATAAAGCATATGATCAAGTTCAATGGGAATTTGTAATGGAATGCCTCACCGAGTTAAATATTCTAATCTATATAAGAGAAGTGATCAGAGCCTGTATCTCGTCTTCGTCCATGCAAATTTTTTGGGAAGGAAGCAAGGCTAATGAATTCATTCCCTCTAAAGGCTTACGATAGGGCAACCCGATTTCTCCCTATCTTTTTGTAATGTGTATGGAGAAACTTGCACATTTGATTCAGAAAGAGATCGATGCTAAGCACTAGAGACCTATAAGACTAGGTAAGGAGGGATCTCCTATTTCTCATTTATTTTTTGTTGACAACTTGCTACTGTTTGCAGAAGCGAATATGGACTTAGTAGGGATCACTAAATGGTGCTTGAATAATTTTTACGTAGCCTCCGGACAATGAGCCAGCATCAACAAATCTAGAGTGTTCTTTTCTAGGAACATTAATCATACAAGGGTTTCTCAAATGAGCGAGGCATTGGGGTTCTCAAGCATGGCCAATCTTGGCAAGTATCTTGGTGTTCCGCTGTATCATGAGAGAGTCATATATGAAACATACCATTTTGTGCTTGACAAAGTTTGAAGTAGATTGAGCACTTGGAATAACTTCTGTATATCCTTTACAGGTAGGGACACTCTTGTCAAGTCAGTTATTGCAGCTATGCCCACTTATTCTATGCAAACAGCTAGCATACCTTCCTCTATATGTAATAATATTAAAAAAAAGATCTCACAACTTCTTATGGGGTTCAACAAATGACAAAAGGAAGATGCATCTAAGTTCATGGGATAAAGTTTGTAGTGAGAAGAGACTTGGCAGTCTTGGCATGAGACACATAAAACAACAAAATAGGGCCTTTATGATGAAATTGGATTGGGGAACCCGCGGATCCATTTGCAACTCCTTTGGAAATATTGCCTGAATGGTATTTCTTTCCCGTATTTCAAATACTTCGTGCAATGCCCAATAGAGCCTTGTGAATGATCGAGACTCTCTATAGGCTCAAGCCTTGTGAATAATCATGCCCAATATTAACCCTCTTAAACCAAGTTCCAATGCTTGGAACAGAATCAAGAGAAATTGGAAGCAAGTATTTGATAGCACCCAAGAAGTGCACGATACTAATGGTGATATCCGTCCTAGGTGGAAGTGGGAAAAGAGTAGAGCCTTCTCTATTCGCTGAGCCTACCGTTCACTGAACCCAAAACGACGACTCCCGAGTAAGATGGATGGAGGTATGGAAACTCAAAATCCCACAATAATGTAAAACTTTTGCATGGATCTTATTGCATGAGTGGCTCATTACTAACCAAATGAAGCATCGCATCAATCTTCATCCTACAGACATGTGTGATGGATGCAAGCAGAAAATTGAAGATGGTCTCCACGCCCTTAGAGACTATCAGAATGTAAAGAGAATGTGGGAAGCACTCATTAAGCCTTCATTCCACAACAATTTATTCTCTAGTGATATAACAGGTTGGGTATATTTAGACATGTCTTGGAAAATCAGTGTGCACTCTTGCTATTGGAAGGGCTTGTTTGTTATAATGTGCTGGCTATTATGGCATGATAGAAATGAAATTGTTCACTTGAATGCTAGCTCCAGTATTAATAGCATTTATACAAGAGCCATTGCAATCCTAGGAAGCATAGAAAACGCTCAGAAAAAGCTCATTGTGGTGAACTTCCAAGGAAACACATTGGGGGGATAATTGGATTCCATTACCAATTCTGAGTTTGATAGAATGATCGAGGTTGATGGGGTGTTTTCCCTACTGAATTAGAATGCTGTGTGGAGGAATTATAAAAAATAAACACGATACAGTAGTTGAAGGATTTCAGTTTAGATTGCTTTCTGGCAATGAATTGACTGCAAAATTATAAGGCTGCTTAATAAGACTCAAACGAGCTTGAGACAATGGCTTCAGGAGCATCTTCCAGTGAAGTGATTGATCAGCCCTCGGATCTTCATGAAGATTTCAGGCTGATTATGGAGACTAAAGACATGCTTGCCTAAGACTGGAAAGCGGAGTGTAGACACATTGCATGAGATAAGAACTATGTTGTAGATAGATTGGCAAAAGCAGAACTGGCACACGATTTTAGCCTTCAAGTTTTGCATTATGATACTATGGCAACCTTCATGCAGATCAACACAGGAGACTGATATTAGCCTCTATGTTGTTTAGTTTTATTTTCAAGTGTATCAAAAAAAAAATACTCAAATAAATAATGAGGCCTTTTTGACTTATTCCAAATTTTGAACTTAGACAAGGCAACTCATCATAAGTAAAGAAGTTTAAAATGTTGTGAACCAATTAAACGGTTTTTTTGAAAACATTCAAAAGTAATAACTTTCTGAAAACATTTAATTTCTATTTTTATTGATAATATAAAAATGGGAAAATGAATAAAAATAAATTAAATTGAGTAATAAATGAAGTAATTGGTTCTATAAATTAATTAAATTCCTGAAAAATAAATTTGTATAATAATTTATACATGAATTTGTTATTTTAAATATGATATCAATTTCTTATAAAATAAAAAATTAATTATAGAAATTTTTTTATTTTTAAAATTGGGTATATAATAAATTATATAATAATATAAACTTTAATAAAATTATATAAATTTTATTTTCAAATAAAATCTGTGATGATTATGAAAATAAAATTTTATTTTTATAAAGAAAATAAAAAATTAATTTTCACATCACTGAACAATGTTTGCATATTCTTTTAACTGATTTTTGCGCAAATTGTTAACTTTAAGAGAAATCAAGTTTAATTTAGTAAAATTTATTAATTCTTATTAGTTTTTAAAATAAAATGTAGGAAGAAATATAGGAGAAAATGTAGGAGGTTTGGATAGGGACAATATGGTATTTTTAAATTTAGGGAAAACCATATTGAAGGTACCTATACTTTCTCTCAATTTTTAATTTGGTACCTATGTGTTTTTTTCATTTTAATTAAACATTTAATTTTATCTTTTTAGCAACATTAGCTCTTATAACTTTGTTCTATTGATATTTTTAGTCTCTACATAAGGATTAATGATGTTAATAGAGCAAAATTAAAGATTTAGTTAAGAACAAAAAACACATAGGTACCAAATTGAAAATTGAAAAAAAATATAAGTACCTCCAATATGGTTTTCCCTTAAATTTATATGGGAATATTTAGTCCTTTTAAATAATTTTAATTTTTATAATCCTCTCCCATAAATATCTTTCCCTATGGGTCCTTGTCTCTAACTCTCCCTAAAATATATTCTCAGCCTCAATTTTAACACCGTTAGTCTTGTAATTAAAAAAGACAGACTTAGGAAATTTAATTGGTTAGTCTATATTTAAATGCTGACAAGCCGCGAGTCAAGCAGTGTATAACTTGACCCTGCCACTAACCCGCAAACTCAACCTTTATTACCTACTTTATTTTTTATTAGTGAGATTAATAACGTACTCATATGTTAAAATTAAAGATTGAATAAACATTTTATAAATTTAAAAAACTAAACTAAAACTTATATAAATGTAGGGTTAAAGTGTATATCTGGCCGTTTATATTTATATTCAGTTTTTTTCCGGCCCGATATATCAAGTTGTATTAAACACCCTTTGACTTTCACACTAATTTTAGCCTTTAACTTATCATTGATGAAACCCATACATATGGTTGATAAATAATATTGTATATCTTGAAAAATCTTGGAGCTTATTATTTATAAGTTAAATTTTAATTTAATATTTTGAATAGGAAAAGTTATGCAATATAATGATATTACGTAGGGAAAAGATGAGGTAGCTATTCAATGGCACTTGATAATACGTTAATTTGTGTATTTAACCTAATGGGATATCAAATAATTATATTAAAATAAATTAATAATGATCTTCAATTAACCTATTAAAATATCAAAAATTTATTTAATTAATTTATAAAATCTAAAAAGGATAAATTTATGCCATAGAAGGCACATGTGTTAATTAAATTATTCTTGAGGGAGTTGTGGCTTGTATGGCATGTTTAAAGAGAAGATAAATCAATTAAAATAGACGCAAAAAGTTTAGTGCAAAAGAAATGGCAGGATCAAGTCAAAGTCAATTGAATTGAATAATGACTTAATTTTAAACTATATCGAATGCACAATCAATTTTATTATGTATGAGATGCCTTTTTTTTTTTTAATTAGGTAGACCCTACCATATACCAGAGCACAAATTTTTAAACACAATAGATTATTCATATTTTTGGGTCATATTTCATGAAAAGAACTCTTCTCATACAGAGTCAAACTTGTAACATCACATTTTAAATTCAAGAACAATACTTAGTATAATTAGGTTAGAAAGTCTTTTATGTAACTTTAATTAGAACATAATGTTTTTTATTTAGTTAATTGTCAGGTGTGTGCGCGTGTATATTAAATTAATTTGAAAGGCGGCTGGGATTTTTTAATTTTAGGACAGGCGAGCAATCAAGTACTACAGATTGGATTCATTTTTAATTTGTGAAGAAACAAAAGGTAAAAGGATACTCTCATTCCAAATTTTGAATGTTTGCTATAATTTTTTTTTTAAACGGACCCAATTAAAGGCTTAAACTTGGCATTATATTGCTAAAAAAATGATTTTGAAAAACTGAAAAATATTTAGATAGCTGTTATCAGAATAACTTTTTCACATGCTATTTACTAAAAAATATATAAATAAATTATATATAGGCATATGTAAGACCAATTTATTATTTATATAATTCATTAATAATTAATGGTGATAAAACCATGGTTTTTCACCTAAAAAGTAGTAAAAATTGGCTTCCTAGAAAACCATGGTTTTGACATATTAATCCAATTGTTGAATTTTGGGGTGTTTGAATGGTTTTTTTTTTCTTTTCAAACTTTTGAAAGTATGTGTATATGTTTGATGTCTTGTGAAATTAAATTAAAAAATAGGATAAAGTAGCATCCAATATCATGATATTATTTTTCAGTTGCATCCAGTACTATATTTTCATTTATGATGCATGTAGCAACTTTGATGTTATTTTTCTTATTCATAGTGCTTCCAAAACTCTAAACTAAGAATAAGTTTAGGATGTTAGACATAACTGAAAAATAATATAAGGGGTTCTGAGTGCATTAGAAAAATAATATTACAGTATTAGATATACTACACATAAGATTATGATACTAGATATTAATAAAAAATAACATCAAAATGTTGGATAATACTTTACCTTAAAATATATTGAAAAGATGAATTGTTTTCGTGCACAACTTGCATTTGGCTTATACAATTTATTTCCCTTTTTTTCGCTTAAAAAAAATCATAATACCCAACAACTAATCGTCAGGGCAACGTATAAAATCCAAATTACTATGACGTGTCCTTCTTTATCAAGTTCCCTAATTATTCTACATTTTCATTAAGACAAAGAGGAGCTACTTGTGAGTTCGGGTACGTACGACCCATAGCTTTTAGTCTTTTACCCGACAAAGTGGCGATGGATTCGGATCCAAGTAGGGGTAAACAAATCCGAGATCTTATTGCCATTTGCAGAGGTTAAAGAGTTTATTGGTAAGTATTACCTCCGGTCCTAATTATAAGACCCAGTTGACTTATTTGAAGAGATTAAGGAAGTAAGTTAAGTAAGTTATTTGTAATAAATAAGTGTTGTCATTCCTAAAATATCCTTGCTAATTAAGTATATTGGCTAGAACTATTATTATTAGAAGGATTATCTTGAAAAAAAATGCATAAATATGAGAGACAAAATGGATTGGGGTCTTATAATTAAAACCAAATAAAAAGTCAAACGGGGTGTTATAATAAGGACCGGACGTAGTACTAAAACCGGTAGGCGGCAAAGACAAGAGTAGCCGGCCAACTTTTCGGTTAATTTTATTATAATTATAAATATAAGTCCCTGTCAATTCGGAGTCCTTTTTTTTTTTTTTGGCTATATATACATATGTATCATACAATCTTATTTGAAACACTTGACAACTAAATATTGATATTTTTGTCAATAAGAATTTGAGCATTGATCCTCTGCGAGAGACTACCTTCACCTAACCCCCTTATAATTAAAATCATTGAACCTGCTTTTTTTGGTTCACTTTCCTTTCATTTTACGTTGTGCTATTAATGGTTGCCCTCGTGTATGAAAATTGAATTTAATTTCTCTTTCAGCGGCAATAATTGAGGCTCATGTGCATCAGTCAGCATCCCACATGGCCACATCCCCAGGCGGCTTCTGTCTTCAGGCAGAGACAAGTGCTTTGCTAATTATTATTGTTACAACAACCATATCACTGGATCATTCAGTCTCCATTCACATCAACTCACTTCTTCAAAGGAAAATGAATTAGACACTTCCTCCTAAAATAAAAATCAATGTACTTGGTATAAATTATTTCGTTAGTACTATTTATAAGTTATTTTTAGTATATTTCACCAAAATTAAAAAAAATCTTAAATCTTATTAATCGTTCCCTTTGATCTTTTTATGAGATCTCTTTAACCAAATTATGTAATTAAAAAAATTAATTAAAAATCCATAAATATGTAAAAATTAAACATTTTTTTAAGTATGCCCTTATTTAATAAGAAAGAATATAAGAGAGAAATATCAGTAATGATATAAATGATGAAAGAGAATATATTGTAAATAAAATTAGAGTGTTAAAAACACCCAAAAAAAAAATATCACAGTGTTAGATACAACATAAATAAAATTAAGATTCTAGATGCAATTGAAAAATAATATTAAAGTGTCGAATGCTATTTTACTTTTTTCTATAATTTAATTCCACAAGGCATCAAATATACAAACACAATCAATTCCAAACAACAACAAAAAAAAACTTTTAAAAGGACAAGTTTATTGTTTTTCAGTAAACTGGTCATTGCTCTAAGTCTTTTATGACCTAACCTTTTTTCTTTTTTTTTGCCCCTAGATGCCACTAAATCATCAATTTAATCCACACTGAAAAATGACAGAGGGCTTACCTGAAGTTATGGGAATTCCCAATTAAATTTCAGTTAGATCTAATTAAAATAATAAAAATTGAAATCATGCCTATAACAATATTAAAAAAATTTCTAATTAGACCTCTTGATCTTATTAGAAACTTATTAAATGTGAGCTTGGATTTAAAAAACTAAACTAAAAATTATATAAATGCAGGGTTAAAGTATATATCTGGCCGTTTATATTTATATTCAGTTTTTTTTTTGACCTGATATATCAAATTGTATTAAACACCCTTTGACTTTCACACTAATTTTAGCCTTTAACTTATCATTGATCAAACCTACACATATAGTTGATAAATAATATTGTATATCTTGAAAAATCTTGGATCTTATTATTTATAAGTTAAATTTTAATTTACTATTTTAAATAGAAAAAGGTATGCAATATAATGATAGTACGTAGGGAAAAGATGAGGTAGCTATTCAATGGCACTTGATAATACGTTAATTTGTGTATTTAACCTAATGGGATATCAAATAATTATATTAAAATAAATTAATAATGATCTTCAATTAACCTATTAAAATGTCAACAATTTATTTAATTAATTTATAAAATCTAAAAAGGATAAATTTATGCCATAGAAGGCACATGTGTTAATTAAATTATTCTTGTGGGAGTTGTGGCTTGCATGGCATGTTTAAAAAGAAGATAAATCAACTAAAATAGACACAAAAAGTTTAGTCGAAAGGAATGGCAGGATCAAGTCAAAGTCAATTGAATTGAATAATGAATGTTATTATACTAGTATATGAGATGCCCTTTTTTTTTGTAATTACGTGGACCCCACCATATACTATCGCACAAATTTTTAAACACAATAGATTATTCATATTTTTTGGTCATATTTCATGAAAAGAACTCTTCTCATACAGAGTCAAACTTGTAACATGACACTTTAAATTCAAGAACAATACTTAGTACACTTAGGTTAGAAAGTCTTTTACGTAACTTTAATTAGAACATGATTTTTTTTTATTTAGTTAATTGTCAGGTGCGTGCGCGTGTATACAAAATTAATTTGAAAGACGCTTGGGATTTTTTAATTTAGTACAGGCAAGCAGGTAACTACAGATTGGATTCACTTTTAATTTGTAAAGAAATAAAAGGTAAAAGGATACTCTCATTCCAAATTTTGAATGTTTGCTATAATTTATTTTTAATCAGACCCAATTAAAGGCTTAAACTTGGCATTGCTAAAAAAATGATTTTGAAAAACTGAAAAATATTTAGATAGCTGTTATCAGAATCACTTTTTCATATACTATTTGCTAAAAAATATATAAATAAATTATATGTACACATATGGAAGACCAATTTATTATTTATATAATTCATTAATAATTAATATGCAGATATATCTTGATAAAACTATGGTTTTTTGCCTAAAAAGTAGAAAAAATTGACTTCTTAGAAAACCATGGTTTTGTGGCATATTAATCCAATTATTGAATTTTGGGGGTGTTTGGATGGTTTTTTTTTTTCCTTCAAACTTTTGAAAGTATGTGTCTATATTTGATGCCTTGTAGAATTAAATTAAAAGACAGGATAAGTAGCGTCCAACATCATGATATTATTTTCAGTTGCATCCAGCATTATATTTTCATTTATGGTGCATGTAGCAACTTTGATGTTATTTTTCTTATTCATAGTGCTTCCAAAACTCTAAACTATAAATAAGTTTAGGATGTTAGACATAACTGAAAAATAATATAAGGGGTTCTGAGTGCATCAGAAAAATAATATTACAATATTAGATATACTATAAATAAGATTATGATACTAGTTATTAATAAAAAATAACATCAAAATGTAGGATAATACTTTTCCTTAAAATATATTGAAAAGATGAGTTATTTTCGTGCACAACTTGTATTTGGCTTATACAATTTATTTCACTTTTTTTCGCTAAAAAAAAAAAATCATACTCGTGGTGCATACCCAGCAACTAATCGTCAGGGCAACGTATAAAATCCAAATTACAATGACGTGTCCTTCTTTATCAAGTTCCCCAATTATTCTACATTTTTATTAAGCGGGTATTTAGAAACACCTAAAATTATTTCTTAGAAACACTTTTCCGTAAAACAAGATAAATTTCTTTACATATTTATTTCGCACACCGTAAAAACACTTTTAAAACCATGGTTTTGATTTTATCCAAACACTTTTTAAACAAGGTGGAGCTACTTGTGAGTTCGGGTACGACCCGTAGCTTTTAGTCTTTTACCCAACAAAGTGGCGATGGATTCGGATCCAAGTAGCGGTAAACAAATCCAAGATCTTATTGCCATTTGCAGAGGTTAAAGAGTTTATTGGTAAGCACTGAAGCCGGTAGGCAGCAAAGAGAAGAGTAGCCGCCCAACTTTTCTGCTAATTTTATTATAATTATAAATATAATAATTGATGCAATAATATTAGTGTCCCTGTCAATTCGGAGTCTTTTTTTTTTTTTTGCTATATATACATTTGCATCATATAATCTTATTTGAAACATTGTCAATGACTAAATATTGATATTTGTGTCAATAAGAATTTGAGCATTAATCCTCTGCGAGAGACTACCTCCACCTAACCCCCTTATAATTAAAATAATTGAACGTGCTTTTTTCGTTTCGCTTTACTTTCATTTTACGGGGTGCTATTAACTGCTGCCGTCGTGTTTGAAAATTTAATTTAATTTCTCTTTCAGTGGCAATAATTGTGGCTCATGAACATCAGTCGACATCCCACATGGCCACATCCCCGGGGGGGCTCTTATCTTCAGGCAGAGACAAGTCCTTTGCTAATTATTATTGTTACGACAACCATCTCATTGGATCATTCAATTTCCATTCACATCAACTCATTTCTTCAAAGGAAAATGAACTAGACGCTTCCTCCTAAAACAAAAATCAATGTACTTGGTATAAATTATTTCTTTAGTATTCCCTCCGTTCCTTATTATAAGAGATAAATAACCGAATTACGTTGATAAAAAAAACAGTTAAAATTAGTTAAGAACAATCAATGTGTAAAAAATATAATTTTTTCCCAAAAATGCCCTCATTAATAAGGAGAGAGAGCATGAGAGAGAGCAATTAAATTATTAAAAAAAAGAGAAGTGGGAGGGAGAAAGAGTGTGAGTTGGAGACAATAAATATGGGTAAAATAGGAAATCAACACAAAAAAGTAGAGACAACTTTTAAGTGTCTCTTATATATAGGAACATGCCATAAACATCAAATGTCTCTTATAATAAGGAACAGAGGGAGTACTATTTATAAGTTATTTTTAGTATACTTCACCAAAATTAAAAAAAAATCTTAAATCTTATTAATCGTTTACTCTGATCGTTTTGATGAGATGTTTTTAACCAAATTAAGTAATTTAAGAAAATAATTAAAATTAATTAAAATCAATAAATATGTAAAAATTAAACATTTTTTTAAGTATATCCTTATTTAATAAGAAAGAATATAAGAGAGAAATATTAGTAATGATATAAATGATAAAAGAGAATATATTTAAATAAAATTAGAGTGTTAAAAACACTAAAAAAAATTAATATCACAGTGATAGATATAACATAAATAAAATTAAGATACTAGATGCAATTGAAAAATAATATTAAAGTGTTGAATGCTATTTTACCTTTTTTTTAATAATTTAATTCCACAAGGCATCAAATATACAAACACAATCAATTCCAAACAACAACAAAAACCTTTAAAAGTACAAGTTTATTGTTTTTCAGTAAACTGGTCATTGCTCTAAGTATTTTATGACCTAATCTTTTTTTTTTTAATCCCTAGATGCCACTAAATGATCAATTTAAGCCACACTGAAAAATGACAGAGGGCTTACCTGAAGTTATGGGAATTCCCAATTAAATTTCTGTTAGATCTAATTAAAATAATCAAAATTGAAATCATGCCTATAACAATATTTAAAAAATTTCTAATTAGACCTCTTGATCTTATTAGAAACTTATTACATGTGAGCATGGATTTAAATTTTGATATAATTAAATACCGCTGTAAGTAATATTTGAACTTGATAGCTATGTCGACCCAAAGGATGAAAATAAGTCAAGGCGCCTATATCAAGGACCTATGCCTGACTACTTATATTTTTATATAGGAAAATTTCAATTAAAAACTATAATAGACAATTTATTTCAAACAGTCCCCAAAATATTTTGAAATGTCACTGCAGGATAAAAGGAGTAAACTAAAATTAATTTGGAAAAAGAAAAGACATTTTTACCCTCCAAAATTCTATGACCTTGAAGCTCTTCCCCCTCTCTCTGGAAACATTCGATAGCTTCGGCTCTTTTCACTCTCTGAAAAATCCGCTGTTGAGTTGAGAGAGATCATTCACCATCGTCGTCATTACGGTAAGGAGAGCCTTCATCATCACTATTATTCTAGCATGGAGTGCCTTTGCTATCGGTGCTGTTTTGGTAACGAGAGCCTTCGCTGTCGTCATAGTCTCTCTCTCTCTCCCTGTAAGCGACCTCTTTCATTGCCTTTCCTTTCAAAAACTTCTGCATATAATATTGCAAATCCTTCTCTTTTTTTTTATTGTAGATTTTATGAATTTGGTTTGGGCTGTTGTGAAGTTCTAAATTGGCGAGAATTTTTTTTTACTGCTCAAATTTATGATAAAATTATATAGTGGGTTGATTTTAGATTCACACCGTTAAGTGTTGAGAGTAACGATGATTTGTTGTGAAAACTTGTATTTTTGTTGTAAATTTGCAAATTCCTATTGTAAATCTATACTGTGTTTAATTATAGAAAATTGATTGAAGTTAATGTTTGAATGATGCGTAGCGACATATTCTATATGGCTAGCAATAGTAGAAGGCAATTATTTTGCATCTTCCATGTGGGATGTGAATTTGTGAAGACCTTTGAAAGCAAAATGACAGATGAAGTATTGCATTGAAATTGGATGGCAAATATGTAAATGCAGAACAAATTAATTCACTATATGTATTTATGTTGTTAATGGGCGTATCCATGTTGCAAATATCCTAATTCTACTTTTAAACTGTCACTCCCAGATTTATGAACTGTTTTGTTCAACTTTATGAATGAAATAAATCTACTTGCAAATGGATATATTTATATTGTCAATGGGCATATCCGTATTGCAAATGTCCTAATTTCACTTGTAAACCGTTGGTCTCACATTTGCTGTTTAACTTTATGAATGAAACGAATCCACTTGTAAATGGACGTATTTATGTTGTTAATGGGCGTATCTATGTTGCAAATGTCCTAATCCTACTTGTGAACCATCGCTCTCAGACTTGTGAATTGTTCTGTTCAACTTTATGAATGAAATAATCCACTTGCAAATAGACATATTTATGTTGTTAATAGGCGTAACTATGTCGCAAATTTTCTAATTCCACCTGCGAACTATAGCACCTAGACTTGTGAATTGTTGTGTTTATGAATTAAATTAATCCACTTGCAAATAGACATATTTCTATTATTAATGGGCGTATCTATGTTGTAAATTGTCTTATTCCACATGTAAATAGTCCCTCCTAGACTTATGAATTATCATATTCATCGTTTTCAATTCAACTAGTTCACTTGTAAATAGACGTGTTCTTATTGTTAATATAAGTATCTTCTTTGCAAATTTGCTAATTTTAGTTGTCAATATGACAGCCACTTTTACAAAAACATGAAGTTGTTAAATAATGTATCCTCATTGCTAATTCCCCAATTTCATTTGTTAGTCGTATATCATATACTTATAAACTAGTAGGGATAAGTAGAAGATTAGAATAAATTGACATGAAACATATATACTCACAATATATATTTCCTGAAACTAAAATTGTAATTCTCTACACACAAATTTGAACACATTCTAAAGTAGCTTAAATGACATCTTGAATAGAAATATAACAATTGCTATGTCATCGTCTTTTTTGTTGTTGTCTTTATCTGTTGAACCGGTTTCACAACAGTGCCTGACTTTGTATTTTTTCTGTAAGTAATGAGCCACTACAACAACTCAAACTTTAGCACAGTGTGTTGTTCTTATGGCACAAAGATAAGAACCATCAATACATTCACACAGGTGCAATAATAAAAACTCAAAATAATCAATGAACTTATAAACATTTAATTCCACTGCCACTAGCCATATATAATATGTTGCTGCAGATTATTCAAGTATTAACTTCAATCAATTTTTAATAATTAAACACAGTATATGTTTACAACAGGAATTTGTGAATTTACAATAAAAATACGAGTTTTCACAACACCTAAATTATCATTTTTTTGGAGAAGTAGAATTTACAAATTCATAATAAATTCATAATAGGAACTGAAAGGCTTACTCTCAATACTCAACGGTGTGAATCTAAAATCAACACACAATATAATTTTATCTCAAATTTGAGTAGTAAAAAACTTTCTCGCTGATTTAGAACTTCACAACATCCCAAACCATCAAAACCCATAAAATCTACAATAGAAGAAATGAAGAAGGATTTGTAGTATTATATGCAGAAATTTTTGAATAGAAAGATAGTGAAGGGGTCGCTTACACACACACACAAAGAGAGAGAGAGACTATGACAACAGCGAAGACTCTTGTTGCCAAAACAGCACCGACAGTAAAGGCACCCCATACTAGAATATTAGCGATGGCAAAGGCTCTCTTTACTGAAACGACGATGATGGCGAAAGATCTCTCTTAATGCAACAGCAGATTTTTCAGAGAGTAAGAGAGAGAAGAGCTGGAGCTATCGAATGTTTCCAGAGAGAGGGGGAGGAGCTTCAGAGTCATAGAGTTTTGGGAGGTAAAAATGTCTTTTCCTTTTCAATTTGCTCTTTTGGTCTTGCAATGACATTTCAGAATATTTTGGGAGTTGTTTGAAATAAGTTGTCTACTGTGGTCCTTAATTAAAATTTTCCTTTTTTATATTGTGTTTTATATGCATATATAATAAAAATGTATATTTTCTAAACATATAAATGATATGTGAAAAAAAAAAACAAAGAAAGCAAGATTTACTTCATTTTATGTTATATTAATTAACTATATTGCCACTCCCTCCCTTGTATAAATATATCTATATATTATGTTATATACATAAAATACATGATGGAAAAAATATGTTTATACATATAATATAATATAATTTAAATAGACTTCGTTAAAATATTGAAAATAGTTCAATTGGCCTACAGGGGCATATTCTCTTGCCTGATTAAATTTTGGTTTGACTCAGCCTAAGTCTGTGTAACAATAAGGCGAAAAAAATAAAAAAAGAAATACGGGAGACTCCAAGTTAAATTCTACTAAATATTAAAATCCAAATTTATATGTATACTTTTGACAAATTTCTAATCAGGCCAAGAGATTTAATCAAAATTTTTTTTTGATGTTTTAATTATTTCAGCCATATTTAATTGAGATTTTTTTTCAGTAAAAAAACAATTGATGAGCCTCGGTGTGATTTGCGAATCTGTAAGTTAATCTTGATAGATATTCAACAAATCTTTGAACTTTTGATCCCTTTTTTTGGTTAATAAAAAGTCTTTGATCCGGTTAATTTTTTATATTTGAAATTGTGCACACTTTTTTTAATCAGCCCCAGCATTTTTGTAACTCCAAAGATCTCTAGAAATTATATATATTTTTATTTTGGTTTTTCAATTGTTTTTTATTGGCAAAATCTTAATTTTTCATCTCTTTCTTTGGTTTTTTTTAATGATACAAAGAAGAGAAAATCTTAATTAAATCCAACCGAAATTAGGCTTACATTACTTTCAATTTTTTTAACTATAAAAGAGTATTTTAATTTTTTTAAAAATATTTGAAAATATTTAATTAGGCGTCTTGGTCTGATACAAAATTAATTAAAAGTGTGCCCTTGAATTTGAATTTTTATATTTTAGTTGAATTTAATTAGGATTTATTTTTTAAAAAATTATAGTAGACATTCAAAAATTAAAAGAATAAAAGTACAATTTTAATCTTAAATCTTGTTTTTTAGGTATAATTTTATTCAAATTTTGTCTGATACTACCTCTGATCCTTAATATAAGATCTCAATTCAATTTGTCTATCATATTTATGTATTTTTTAAAATAGTCTTTTTAATAATGATAGCTTTAACCAATACATTTGATTAGAGAGGATATTTTAGAAAAGCAATAACTAGTTATTATAAATAACTAACTTAACTTATTTTTTTAATTTACTCAAATTAGTCAACTAACTCTTATATTTATGACCTGAGTTAGTACATACTGCTAAAAGGATGTGACGACAGTAGGGCCACGTTATCATGTTTGGGCCAATCAAGATTCCGGTATTTTTTCCACCACCATACAGTGGAATTTAAGAAAAATTAATTCATCAGTTATGATAATTTCATATAATTTTTAATCATATTCTTGTGGTCCTCATAATTTTCTCAATTATAGAGATTAGCTAGCCTTTAGGTCCATAATCTGTTAATTCTGACTCATGTAAATGCTCACTAAACAACAATAAATAAGTTGTCACAAAATACAAAATAAAAATATTTTTTTTAAAAGTAATGAAATAAAAATTATTTATTATCAATATGAAAATAATTATTATGCTTATAATTGTTTCCTCACATTCGCATTCATCTATAATTTGTGATTTGATTTATTTTAATTTTATTTGGATCACATGACAAAATGAGTCAAGTTATTTATATTCATTATGTGTAGTTGTAAAACTTGAAATATAATAGATATAAGTAATTTGATGTCAGTATGTTTCTTATATGTTAATTTTTATTTAATTAAAGTACTCTACAATTATTATGCTGAGAAATCAGTGGTACCCTGTCTAGAAAATAATTGGACAAGGGATTACAAAATTTGGACGATAAAAATAAATTACTACATATTTAAAAATTATTTTAAAAAACTTGTTATCTTATTTCACGGCAAAGAAACAAGTTCAATACGTTCAAGAGATTAACTTAAAAATCATATATCCAATACATACAAATAATCTATATTCAAGAAAATGGTTAATTTTTAGTACAGGACCACTTATTGACACTATTTTCGCATTGATTTGACCTTTAATCCAATCTTTTGATTAACATAACCAAACTTTACTCTTGTGGTTAAGAAAGAAAGAAAGAATCATTTGATAATTCTTTAGTTTAAGATGCAAATTTGTCTTAAAATTTTTTACTTAGTAGTGTTAGGTATCCGAAATTTTTTTGTGTAAATTCGCCCTGGAAGTCTAAAATCATACTCAATCACTGTCATTATTTTAACTGTTAATGTTAGCTTTTTAACGGCAGGACAATATTCCTACAATTTTAAATTTCTAAGACAAATTTATACCCAAAAAACATTAGATACTTAGGACCTTGAAAATAGAAAAATAGAAAATAGAGATCTATTAGAATATTAATATTAGTTTTGACAATAATTAATAAGTAAATGACGACAACTTTCGTGTATTGATCCTGTATGCGATTTTTTAATTTTCATTTTTTTTTTTTTACGATTTTCTCATTTTCATGTTAACCCTATTTCAGATGAAAAGACGTGACTTCTAACACCAACCCGCTGTTTCGTTTTGTTTGGACAGCTTTTAACACACTTTTAAAATCATGCAATCTTGATCGGAAAAGAAAGCACACCCAATCTTAAGCAATATTGCGTATTTTAAATTAACAATACTGAAAAGTAAATAGTTACATAATTTTTTTTTCACATGTTCTTAAATCTAAGTTACATAGCTAGAGTGAAGGTGTTAGTATAAAATCCAGATATAATAACTCCTACTTGAAAGTGATCTTTAATTACAAAATCGTGTAAAAGTACTTAGGAATCCGGATTTTTTAATGAATGCAACTAATCTTCAACCAACGCAACTCTTCTTTAGTTATATGCAACATATTTTCGGGCATACAAAAATATCTTCCCTATTCTGTATAATTGAAAATAAGTTACATATAATAGAAAAAAATTACACTCCTTAAAAATATGTTATACTTAATCCTTCTCAAACTAGACATTTTTTTTAATACCTATTTTCATATTTTATAATATCACATGGATTCAACAAAGGGTTGACCATGATTTTCACGTTGACAAAAATACATATTTAGATCACTGAAATTAACAAGCAAGGAAAGTTAAAGGAAGATGCATAGAAAATTCGGCCCAACTTCCAAGTAAAGGATTCTGATAACCGCGACAAATAGAATATAGGTAAATGCTCGTTTGTTATCATATTGGGAATGAAATGGAATGAATTGAAAAATTAACTTTATAAATATTTTATATCTATTAAATTCTCAAACAAGAATGATAGAGTGAAATATTTATGAGAAAATTGCCATGAAATCCCAAGAAAATGACATAATTATTAAAAAATGACATAATTGTTATTGGGATTTTTTTTAATAATTATGTCATTTTCTTGGGATTTCATGGCAATTTTCTCATAAATATTTCAATTTATTATTGGGGATTATTTTCTTTTTTTAGACCTAATTGTAATTCTCTCAATGTTTATTGTCAGGTGATGAAGATATTAGCAGTGACGAACTCAACCTAACATTTTCTTTTTTGGGTGAAACAACCTAACATTTTTAGTATCGTTGAAATTTTATGTAAAGAAATCTATAGTTTCGCTTAAGGAGTTCAATTATTTATTACTTTATTTATTATATATTGAATATTTTATAGATGTGTATGCATCATGCCATAAGCCTTTAGGCTCTGTTTAGTTGAAGGGTTGTTGAGAAGAGGAGAGGAAAGAGAAGGAGAGGGGATGAGATTAGTGTGTTTGGTTGGGAAAAATAAAAGGGAAAAGAGGGAAGAAATTTGTTTTTTACTACTTTCCTTCCTTCTTTTTGCTCTCCTCCAAATTTGGGCTTTTTTAGAGGGGAGAGAAATATTAAATCTAATATTGACTAAACTACTCATACTAGCTTTTCTATGTTCCAAATTTGTCTTTTTTATTAGAAACCCTTTTCTCACTTCTACCTTTTCAGCCACTAATTATATCTGATAATATAATATTTCTATCATGACAGTAATTTTTTTCATAATATAATATGATACGTATACATTAATAGAGGGTGGTGTATCATAATTATATAATATATACATATCATATGTATTAATATATATATATATGTATATATCATAATGTGTGTGTATTATAATTATATATCATGTGTGTATTATAATTATATAATATATACATATCATATATATTAATACACATGCGTGTGTATTAATTATAAAATTAATGAGATAAAATGTTAAACTTTTTATCATATAGAATGTTAAAATTTTTATCATATTTCTTAATTTTTTTATTTTTATCATGATTTTTTTATCACATGTAATTGAGGTAATTGGTTTTTTTAAAATTAATAAATTAAGAAATAATAATTTTGATATGAACATTGTAATAAAAAAATAAAGTAGTCTAAATATAAAGATAAGGGCATATTTGTTAGTTTATAATTACCTCCATTTTTCTTCACTTATAAACTAAACAAGAAATCTCCTCTCCCTTTCCCTTCCCTCCAACCAAACAAAACCCATGACATCCTTTTCTTCTCCCCTTTTTTTAATTAACCTCTACTCTCTTTCCCTCCGCGGAACCAAACAAAGCCTTACAGTAAACTTCTTTGAAGGTTCTTTCCTATTTTGGTTTCACACACCACACAAATTTTCCACTATATAAACACAACAAACGCTTATTGCTTTGCTTGTAATACTCCACTCATCCTTATCATTCTCTTTCTTTTCTCGTATAAGTTTCTTATCCAAAATGGTTATGGCTCAGGAGAAGAAGCTCGTAGATTCAGTGTCCGGTTGGCTCAGACTTTATGACGACGGTTCAGTGGACCGGATATGGACCGGACCACTGGAGTTTAAGTTCATGGCAGAACCAGTTCCGGCTCATGAACAATTCGTTGACGGAGTCGCCACTCGTGACGTCATCATCGATGACAAGTCGGGCCTCCGTGTTCGGCTTTATCTTCCCGAGCCAGCTCCAGGCGAGACTGGCAAGCTTCCGGTGCTAGTCCATTTCCATGGTGGTGGGTTCTGCATAAGCGAAGCCAATTGGTTCATGTACTACCATGTGTACACTGAGTTCGCCCGATCGGCCCGAGTCATCTGCGTCTCCCCTTATCTCCGGCTAGCCCCGGAGAATCGTCTTCCTGCCGCCATGGACGATGGGTTATCGTCGCTTCTATGGCTTCAATCCCTCGCCAAAGGTGACTCCCACGAACCATGGCTCTCTGAACATGCCGATTTCAACCGTGTCTTCCTCATCGGAGACAGCTCCGGCGGGAATGTTGTCCACGAGGTGGCTGCAAGAGCTGGAAATTTAGACCTAAGCCCGGTGAGATTGGCCGGTGGGGTACCGATCCACCCAGGTTTTGTCCGGTCGGAGAGGAGCAGGTCGGAGTTAGAGAAGCCTCAAACCCCGTTCTTAACTCTGGACATGTTGGACAAGTTCTTGAGCTTAGCGTTGCCGGTCGGAAGTAACAAGGACCATCCGATTACCTGCCCAATGGGCGAGGCTGCGCCGCCGTTGGAGGGACTGAAACTGCCGCCGATTCTGCTGTGCGTGGCGTCGATGGACTTGATTGTAGACACAGAGATGGAGTACTATGGGGCGATGAAGAAGGCTAACAAAGAAGTGGAGCTATTTGTGAGTTTGGGTATGACCCATAGCTTTTACTTGAACAAAGTTGCGGTGGATTCGGATCCAAATACGGGTAAACAAACCCGAGATCTTATTGCTAAGGTGAAAGAGTTCATCAATAAGCACTGAAGTTGGCAGGCAGGGAAGAGGAGCAGAAGCAGCCACTCAACTTTTCGGTTAATTATATTATAATCATCATTATGATAATTATTTATGTGATAATATTGGTGTGGCTTAGATTTGAGTCTTTTAGCTTTTATAAAATTGTGAGTGCTTTTTCTATGTCACTACTTTTTATTTTTGTAATCTTTTTGTCCTAAGAAGAGGGTGCCCATATTTGGAGTAGCCTTTTCAGAGAATTTCGTTTTCTTTGTTTGGCCCGATTCAGAGAATTTTGTTGAGCCCTGTCACAATTGAAAGGACTTAAAAGTAACTTTAAAGATTTGGAGGCATTTGCTGCATAAAATATATACTAAAACAGAAAAGGTAACTGTATAATTTAGAAATACTCTTAAGTAGTTGCAGCAATAATAATAACCACAGCCTATTTTATGGTGGTTCCTTGACAAGCCAACCACAAAAGTCCTTAGTATATTTTCAACAAATATAACTTTTCTCTAGATATATGTAATATTTCTTTATGTGTATGCAAATGTCTTCTGTTTTTTACATAATTAAAAATAGATTGCGTACAAAGTTGAAAAAGAGTTAGCTGAAAATACGTTATACTTGAATCTTTACATAATTCACATACATTTGCACAAATGATTCTCTATTCGTAAATTTCTGACCACTTTTTCATATTTTATAATATCACATGAATTCAACAAGATATGACTTGATGTTGACAAAAACACATTTAAATAATTGAAATTGACAAGCAAGGAAAGTTAAAGACTTAAAGGAAGATCCATGGAAAATTCACCCCAACTTCCAAGTACTTGGGACCCAAAGACTTCTCGGAGGAGACTTCCAAGTAATGCACATAAACTATTCTATTTTAAGTCATGTTTTAATGAAAAAAAATGAATCATTTAACATTATTACATATATCTGATAAATTTTACTGGCTTCATATATACCCTCTAGTCCTATTTATGAAATAGAGGAAGAAAAAAAATTTTCATCTTATTTATAGAGTAGAGAGAGAAAATTTTCATATAAATATATAATTTTACCATTTATTTATTATTGTGTTGACTTTATTCTCATTGGGTATAATATACATTAAATAAGGATAAAGTTAGAAAGTTATTAAATTTTAAATGAAAGTTAATGAAATTTAAGGTTTTTCTTACTTTGAAACATGTTGGAAGTGACTTATAAATAGAATTAGAGGAGTAACATATATCTATCTGCCTCAATCACCTAGATCAATTTTTTTGAAACAAATCAAATACCTGCAACATACCAGAAACATAAGACAATGAATGATTAAAATTGTTAGTAGTGAAAGAAAGATCCTATATCTTTAAGCTTGGGTAGGTATTCAATTTGTTTCATAAAGAGCCAGTTGATGGATTCTCATTTCATTCAGGCAATATTGAAAAACATTCTGATGGCCTGAATTTTGTTATTCCTAATAATTTATTGTCTTTAAGATGTCTTCAATTTCACACATTGGATTTTGCTTGTTACATGAATTTTGTTGTTCATAGGTGCTCTTATCATATGCATGTTGCGGTTAAGAGGCTTTCCTATTATGTGGATTTTATTGTTGCTCTAGGTTATGTTGTGATGCACAAGAGATTCAAATTATTATTTATATTTGGGTGCATATGAGAAAGAAAAGATTTCTAACTAAAAGTAAGTTTCAACACCCTCCTAAACTAGAGTTTCCAAATGTGACTCTAAGTGTTCAAAATCCTTCTCAAGTTCTTGGAAAGACCCATAACATAACTTGCATGATTCCTTTACTTGGTAAGTATTGTTTTTAAATTATTTTCGTAAATTCTAATTTCTTCCCTTTTGATACGGGTTAAGATTTGAGGACAAATCTTTTCAAAGAGAGAGTTTATGATAGCATACCAGAAGGCATTGACTATGAAATGAGGGAACCTATGGATCAGCTAGAAATAAGTATAAAAGTTGGAATGAAACTCAAAGAGAACCTGTTTCTTATAACCCTAAACAAAAGAAACTGGACAGAGGATCGAGGTAGGACGTTAAGAGAACTTCTCTCTTACAACTCTGGCTATAAAGACACCACAAGGTTGATCACTCTCTTGATACAGTCAGAGTATTCTCACAAGAATACAAAGATGCAAGCAAAGCTCATATAAAGAGAAATAAAATTATCATATTATTAATCATTCAAATAATCTCCTCCTAAAATAAATTACATACAAAATTATTTATATGTAACAACTCTTAAAAACCCTAATTGATAACTAAGCCTTGAAAGCCCATTATAAGCAATTAGAGTCTAAAACATTAACTAAATAAAATGTATAAAAAATAGTTGCAAAAATATAGTAAAATTAGGAAATCCAAAAGACCTTCTAGGATACTCTAATTCGCTAGTCAAGATAGGATAATTTAGCTCACATGTTACTTAAGAAGGATCCCATTATTAATGAGAAGAATCTTATTTGGCTCTCTACTAATTAATGTAATGTAAAATGGGTAAGTTATTGCCTTTAAAAAGTAATCAATACAAATTGAAAACTATAAAATATGAAACTAATTAAAAAAAAATAGAAACTTAATTGATGCCATATAAGATCATTCTTGACACTTCTTGAATCTTCTTGAACCTTTCAAATGGATCTTCATAAATACTATTTCTGTTCATAAGTATGTATGGGCCTTTTAGACATCTAGTTGGGCTTGAATAAGGTTAAATCACGTTTTAAAATTCCTATGGTCTATAACACAATGCATTTGGGCCCCAATATGAAAGATTATAGCTTTAATAGACTCATCCATGCATATATAATTGTGTTGGGCTTCAGTAACATGGGAATTGGCTTTAAATGCTTTTTTTGGGTCCTTAAAACGTGCTCTTGTCTTTCTCAAAATCCAAATGTTCATACTCTAATGACTCACATGCTATGGTGGCTTTTGGGTTAGCTTTCATATGTCACATCAAATTCCGTATGTTCCATGTTGTAACCACACCACTTATCTCACTAGAATTAACCATGATAAAAAGAGATAAAATGAATAAACATATCCTAAGAAGCAATCACATCTTTAATGGGTTAACAACGATAGAAAGGCAACCAACTTCAATTAAGGCTGTCATGATTAGAAAAAGAAGCACATTATCATCTGTAACCATATCATAAACCATCATATATCACATTCACATGCAAACTATGTTAGGAAGGATTAATCGTAGTTAACATGATTATAAAACCACACACCCTTAATTGATAGCGGTTATAATAGCAATTTACATTTGACTATCTGAATCGATACTGACTATAAGTAAACTTGTAGAAATTTCCATTATGGTGTTATGGATCCACAAATAATTCAATCACATATAACTTAAGGGCTTTAGACCCACTATCAATACTCCAAGCCAGTATCCAGATAAAGTAAACAAAAGGTAGAAGATGTAATATGTTCATCAAGACAAACAACATAAAAAATGAGAAATTAAAAGAAGCACCAAATGAATGCAGTCCTGATGCGTGGTAATGTATGAAAAAAATTACATAAAGTAAGGCTTAGAAACTCTACACTATTAGCTATAGCTATAGAGCCTCAAGAGTCTTCCTCAAAGGTCTTGCAAATGTATTATTTTCTGAAAATGGTATAAAAAAAAAAGGAGAGTGAGATAACGTGTCCATAACTAAATCCGTACCTATCACACATAATAGCATGAGCTAGTGAGGTGTCTGGTGGGATATACTTTTTGAAACAAATATATATAGTTTCACTCAGTAGATAGGATATATTTACCATATTTCTTTGACAATCTCAAAACATCTTGATTAATCTCAAAAATAATATAAATTCTAACTTATCCACAATACAGTAACTCAGGAATAATTCAAATGAAACATGCAAGTATAAATCCCAAATTCAACCTTATCTCCTCCTTGTTTATACTAACTGAACCTATGGGCTTAGTCTTGCCATATGATTGGCTACTCTCACAAGCTCATTATATGAGTGATATGGACCGACTAAAGTCCATAGAGCACTCAGTGGACTATGGGTTCCCCCTCAAAGAACTAGTGACGTATCACAATCCTTTGAAGAACTAGTGGGATAAGAACATAGGCTGGCCATAGAGCTCCATATAAAGGCTAATACCACATGACAAATATATAAATATCAGTAATTCTAATCATCTCTTGTACAACCCATCCCAAATGCACATGACTCAAAACACTCAAATAGTTACATGCATATTCAGGGACATAACTCATCAACAATGGGGTACAAATGCTACTCCCTGACCCTTAAAATGTTTTTTGTCACCATAATGTTATGTTCTCTAAAAATTAAAGCTACTACTCAAAAACACCCATTTAGGGAGAGAGTGAGCAAGAATGGAGTTTTCTGAACTCCCACACTATGAACTAAACCCACAACAAATGAAGCTAAGCCTGAACCTAGCCACCAACCCTTTTTCATTCTAGATAACCCCATCTCTAATCCTATCTATCGGCCTGTTCCTAAAACAAATGCAAAAATATAAACAAAGGTAGACATGGAAACTGAGCATACCAATAAGAAGGAAAGAGTACAGGGAAATAAAGAATTCGAGACAAGAACAGGTCAACAGTAGGATGACGTCTCTAGTACTGAGCAATGCTAGTCTTTAACTCTAGCTTCAAATCTTGATGACGTCGTATGGCCTATTGCCTTGAGAAAAGAGATAAGAAAGTGCACTCAATATCCCATCAATCATATTGTGTCTTATGATAGATTGTCTCTTACTATGCAAAGTTTTGTTACTAGATTAGTTGATGAGCAGTTATCAACTAGTTTTAATGATGCTATCCGTGATCCTCATTAGAAAAGAACTATTAAGGAAGAGCTTATTGTATTGAAAAATTATTAAGCTACTAAGTGGCAAGAAGGTTGTGGGATGTAAATAGGTCTTTACAAAGAAATACAACCCTGATGGCTCGATTAACAAGGCTTGATTGGTGGCAAAAGATACCTCCTAGACCTATAGAATATATTATCAAGAGACATTTGTTCTCATTGCAAAACTTAGCACCATTTAATTCCTCTTGTCTCTAATAGATAACCTAGACCGGCCTTTCCACCAACTTAATCTAAAGAATGCCTTCCTAAATAGGGATCTAAAAGAAGTTTATATGGAAGTTCCTTAAAGACTATCACATAGAGGCATGCTAGGAATTGCATGCAAGCTTCACAAATCACACTATGGTTTAAAACAATCACCTGGAGCATGTTTTGAAAGATTCATCAAAGCAGTGAAGAGAGTTGGGTTCATTCAATGTCAAACTATCCACACATAATTTGTCAAGTATTCAAGGGGTAAGATGGCTATCTTTATGACATGTGTCAATGATATCATTTTGAGAGATGACGATACTACTGAAATAACAAAGCTCAAGAAGTCTCTTGAAAAGGAATTTGAAGAAAGGACTCGAGAGGATTAAGATACTTCCTGGGCATGGTAGTAGCTTAATCAAAGGATGGCATTATAGTCTATAAAAGAAAGTAAACATTAGATTCTTTAAAAGAAACTAGAATGTTAGGTGCTAGACTAGTAAACACTCTAATAGAACCAACTCAAAAGCTGGACAATAAAGAAGATGAAGAAGAAAAGGGAGAATCAGAAGAAGCCTCTAGTAACAAGAAGACCAAAAGTAGCCTAAAAAAAGACTTAATACTACTAGATGCAAAGAGACATAAAATATTAGTAAGTAAACTACTATAACTTTCTTATACTCACTTGGATATAAGTTATACAATTAAGGTAGTGCGTCATGTCATATCTTGATAATTATCACCTGAAACATGGGAAACTTAGGAATGGCCAAGGATCATCACCCGACCAATGATAATGTTGGGTTTTTATCTTTTGAACTAGCAAAATGTATAGTTTCGGCTACTGCTATCATCCCACTATTTTACATGGTACTCTTGCCATCTTGGGCTTTTGTATAAAATAATTTATGTAATATCCACCCTAACACAACCTCAAAATAAGGCCTTACAGCTAGCCTTTATATTGTCTCAAAAGGATTGTCATCCTTTAACACTTCTTACTTGAATCACTGTGCAAATGACTTATTATACTCCTTAGTTAGCTGTATATCGTTGTTTCTTGGATTCATGTTCTTTGGCATATACTTGTGAGCATTCAATTAAGGCTAAACTTCATCCATGTTGTTTAAAATTTATAGATGTGCCTACCTTATAACTTCACAAGACATGGACCTCACTATGACACCCCATGTTCTCTTACTTCTCCACTGATCACGCCGAGATTGAGAAAGTCCAACTGCTTTTATCCTATTAAGATATGTGTTACAAAACTCAATGGCCTCCTCAGCTATATATCTCTTAATAATTGATGTCTCAAGCCGATAAAGATTCTTTAGAATATCTTTTTTGAATTTTTATGTATCTCTTAAATAGGTATATCCACCTTAAACACATTAGGTTACAAAGTCTTATCTCCCATACAAGATGAGCTATCAAATGCACCATAATGTCAAAAAATGATAGAGGAAAGTGCGTTTTCAATTGGGAGAGGATAATATAACCTTCATTTTTCTAATTCATCTAACTCAGCAGGATCAATCACTTTACTACAAATAACATTAAAAAACATACAAAGTTTTGTAATAATGCTTCTCACATCATTTTTCATAATGCCTTAAATAGTAATAGGAAGTAATTATTGCATTAACACATGATAATCATAAGACTTCATCCCCCTTATCTTCAAATCTTACATTGAAACAAGCTTTCTCAAATTAAAAGAATAACCTTATGACACCTTAATACCATTCAAAAAAATCACAAAAACTCAATTTTCTCTTCTTTTGATAATATATGCACAGTTGGATATAAATAAGCCCTCTTATCCTCTCTTTCTTATGCGTGGAGGAGTTTTCTTATTCCAATTTTGACTAAATTCTGTCTCGTATTGATTCTATTTTTAGTCTTTTCACTTAAATGTAAAAATATACTAACAAGACTCTCACACATGTTTTTTTTCCACATGTATGACATCTAAATTATGTCTCACATCAAGACTTTGTTAATATGGAAAATAAAAAAAGATAGATTTTTTCTTCCATATATTCTTCTCACCTGTAGTTTTCTTCTTTTTACCAAAGATCACATTAACTCCTACCCGTTAATAAATTCCTTCTCCAGTTAATGGTATTGGAGCCATTTGATATTCTTGTGAACCGTTACATGCCTTCTTTAACTTATGATGTAACACCTCACATAATTATATCAATATACGCAATAAAATATTTAATTTAAAAGTCCATACATATTTTTAATACTGCAATTAAGTCAAAATTTCAAAACATTTCTAACATAACAACAAAATAAACTTTTAAAGTCTTATAGTCATGGCAAATAAAAATATAACATAGCATGTGCTTGAGGAGCACAGAAGCCTTCACGGCTCACTCCATTGGTGCCTTCCATTGATTCCTACTAGATCCTTCGCTTGAAAATTGTTAATATAGGGGGTGAGATCAAACGTCTCAGTAACTACTGAAATTCTAACCTATACAAACAAATCATATATGATAAACCAAAAATCCGTTTATATGTGTGTATATAAATATATTAAAAATCACGGATTTGAGACATCCAATTCAATTTCATTTTTTTCCCAACAATATACCAATATCATTTTTCTAATATATCAAAAAATAATGCAATATGCTGCCTCCCTTATATCACCGTCCACCCTTATACCGCTGACTGGAGCCATAGGCTAACACATAGTCCGATAGGAACTAATCCATTTTACTGAATTATTCCAATCTCACCGATACTAAAGATATATCCGGCCAAAGATATAGAGCTCAAGCTCGGACTATGGCTCCCCTCCTTTGTGAATAGGGAGGTGTCACATGTCCCACAGCTCCAATGAATTTCCCAGCCAAAGGAAAACATGGAAGAAGGGCCCTGACAAGTGCTTCACTGTGCACCGAGTGATGGCATACCACGTGGTAATTTTATATCCATGCAATCTCCTTCTATCCTTAGCCCAACAATGCATGTTAGATGCCAACAATGTTACATCATAAATACTTCCTCAAATATATTAAAAATAAGATAGCGATAAAACTTATATACCATTTGATAGCAATTCATGATAATTTCATGGCTATTAATATATTTAAATATTGATAATATAATTACTAGCAACAAATCTTAATAAAATCATGTAACATACCAAAACATTTATTTTACAAAAATCATAATATTATATTTCGGGAATATAATAATTAGTAAATCCACAATATAATCATACACAATTCACATGTACAAGAAAGAATTTTCAGAGTTACCTGGTACTCTTTAGCTTTCAAATATTCACACAAAGATTACTCCAAAATTCTCAAGTCTACAAAATTACACATAAATATTTATTAATATAAACTCAGAACTACTCTAAAGCTACTCTAAAATTCTAAAACTACCCTCTAAACCAAAATTACATAAATATATTAACTCCCAAATCTAGGTATTTATAGAAAATATAATTTACATATAAAGCTATTTAAATTTAACAACTTAAGTAAATATATTTTTATTACCC
The DNA here is from genome assembly GCF_004799145.2 of Neltuma alba. Taxonomy (NCBI): domain Eukaryota; kingdom Viridiplantae; phylum Streptophyta; class Magnoliopsida; order Fabales; family Fabaceae; genus Neltuma; species Neltuma alba. The sequence continues at coordinate 200,045 of NW_021635027.1, read as the reverse complement.
AAAATCTAAATATTTTATATTAAAATTCTCAATTTACAATTTTTCAGGCCTTCAAAAATTATTTCAAAAATATATATTTAACTTATTCAATATTTAAACCGATTAAAACCTCAATAATATATTAAATAACTCAAATAAATTATTTAACTCAAATTTAATCAGTAAAAACATATTACAAGTCTAAATAACAAACTTTTCAACTAAAATCTTAGTTTAAAATTCTCAAAATAATCATTCAACAAAAATAAACCGATTAAAATTCTTTAATAATGTATCTTTAAATTTCTACGGTCATATATTGTCAAAACTCTATATTTACTCTATACCCAAACAGTAAAATTTTCTCTAAACATTATAATGATACTAATAATATAAAGTTCTAAATATATAGGAAATATTCATAAAGGAAATTTGATAAAAAGAAGTAGTTTTGTGTACCTAAATAATCCCCAAAACTTGTCAGGTGCTCTGCAACTTAGCTTTCTCTCTCTTTCCCTCTTTGATTCTCACTATCTTCTCTCTTCCTTCGATCTCTCTTCCTCCTCCATCTCCTCTCCCCCTCTTTTATCCTATTTTCCTTCACCATCTAACTACCCCATCCCCCATTTTTTTCCTTCTTCAATTTAATACCACTCCCCTTATTTCTTCCTCCATTTACTTCTTGCGCCTCTTCTTTCTTTATTGTTGACTATGCCCAGCTTTTCCACCGACTTCGGTGGAAAGTTGGGTATTGTTTTTTTTAATAATAATATTATATTATATTATTTTAATTAATTGATTTTGATTTTTTTTTAACAGTACGTTACATATGATAAGGGTATTGTCAACAAAAAAACCTTCTGTGACCCAGGTAAATCATCTTCTTTTCATGTTTGAGTTGCATGTAGTGAGTACCTTCTTCATATATCGGACATGTTTTATGCCCCTTAACACTGTATCTTAATAAATTTTCATATGTCAAAAGGTCATTTATCGTGGTGAAGATCATAGTACATAAGTTAAAGGTCTCTTGTTTATATGTATCAAACACATCAACACATTTCTCTTATAATTTCTTCAAATCCTCAACTAAAGGTTCCAAATACACATCGATATCATTTTCTAGTTATTTTGGCCCTGAGATTATCAAAGCTAACATGATATATTTTCTTTTATACATAACCAAGTTATAAATTACCAAGATAATTCGCCAAGCACTATGCTTGTTACTGAGATTACCATATGGATTAATTCTGTCTGTACAGAGCCCAAGATGAAGGTTTCTTGGCTCACTACCAAATTGAGAAAATTTTTATTTATTACATTTCATTAAGGAGAATCTGCTAGGTAATGAAATTTTCCATCATATATCTTCTTATTGGAATGCCATATCAAGTTCTTTACTTCTATGGCATTAACAAATAAATGCATAAATCGTGATATTATTGAAAGATACAACCATACCTTCAAAGAGGATCTTTGGTTATCTTATTACAGTCACTACCGTCTTTCTTTGCTTTGTATCTCGAAGTCTCACATTATGGCACTTATTCAATCCTTCATACTCATTGCTAAACAATAAGCAATCATTAGAGCACGCATGTATCTTCTCATATTCCAAACTCAGCGGACACAAAATTTTCTTTACCCCATACGTTCCTTTTGGAAGTAAACTCCCTTTTGGAAGAATATTACTCAACAATTCAAGTAATTTTGTGAAACTAGTATTGGTCTAACCATTTCTTGCCTTTAAGTTTATCAACTTCAATATGGTTGCCAACCTTGTGTAATCATCTTTACACCTTTGGTACAAAAGCATCTCTGCATCACTATGCAAGCTTTCACATGTGGGAGAGAACTGTGCAAAAGACTTAGACCTTGTATCACAGAACATAACTAGAATTCTATCACCAAAGTCATCATTTGCAACCTTCTCCTTTCCAAACAGAGTAGTTTTTCTAATTTCACCATGCTATATCCAATTTGTATATCTCAAATTTATCTCATTACATATAATATGCTCTCTTATCTTAAGAATACTTTGTCAACTATTGTTTAAGCATTTAACATAATAAGGACAACAATACAAGCCACTCTTTTGTTAGGGGTATTTTTTTTGAGCAAACTTAAGAAACCTTTGAGTCCCATTCTCATCTTATTTGTAATTCTCCTAACTTTTAACTAATTACGATCCATTGTTCTACAGAGTCAATGAACATAATTGTTAAGCTTAATTCTAGTGATTTAATTCAAATATTCAAATAAATAAAATAACTAAGTATTAGTCAATAAATTAAAATTGACTAACACTTAATTACAAATTAAAAGGAATATCTTTTTTATTTTATAAAAATTTTGACGGAGTTTCCCCTTAAATATAATAAATCTCAAGTAATTTAAACAGTAGACAAATCAATCAATCAACTAACCAACAATGTAAAAAACAAATACAAGACAAATTTGAACAATTATAATTAACAAAACAAAAGTAACAATTTTAAACCAATTCAATGAATAAAGATTCTTAAAAACTAAAACTTCTAAATCCAAAACAGAAATACAAATGATATTCATTTGTCATGAAATTTTAAATAACACTTTATCATCATCAAAAATCATAACAGAAAAAAAATTGCCAAAACACTTAACAGATTATTTATTGGCAAATATCAAAATTTATCACAAAAATTTGATAAAAATTAGAAATAAAATATCAAAAAATTATAAAAAAAGATTACAAACTTAAAAATTAATCAGCTTTGAAGATTTAAACATGTTTCTAATGCCATGTATAAGAAGTAATTGCAGTTTTCTAATTCCAAATATCACCAACTAACTCTCCAAGCATAAAAGATACTCTCTTAAAACTAAAACTTCTGAATTCAAAATAGGAATACAAATGATATCCATTTGTCATGAAATTTTAAACAACATTTTATCATCAATCAAAGTTCATAATAGAAAAAAAATTAGCCAAATATTTGACAGATTATTTATTCGTAAATATCAAAGTTTATAACAAAAATTTGATAAAAATTAAAAATAAAATATCAAAAAAATTTTAAAAAATTATAAACTTAAAAATTAATCAGCTTTGAAGATTTAAACATATTTCTAATGCTGTGTATAGGAAGTAATTGCAATTTTTCAATTCCAAATATCACCAACCAATCATCCAAACATATAAGATACTCAAAATAAACAATGCAAAATGTCTAAAATGTAAAACCAATCAACCCATTTGATATATAACAGATTTATATCATCAAACATCCAAAACAATAAAAAAAAAAGAAGAGAATAAATAAAGAGGAAACTCACACAGTAAGAAATGAGTGAAACATGAGAAGAGGCGAGTATAAGCAATGAAACATGGCGGCAACGCAAAAGGTAGTGAATGAAGGGCCCAAAATGATGGTAAAAGGTAAGGATTTGTCGAAAAATACGGTTTGGGTGGTAGGGCAGATGAGAGGACTACGATGCTGTGAAACTATGAAAATGAAAACATCCGATAGGGTTTTTTTAAAACTTTTCACAGTAGTTATCTTATTATCAAGATAATTACCGTAAAGAGTATTTTTAACGGTGGTTTTTAGTATAACTTCTGTGAAAAGTACTTTTAATGATGGTTATATTAATAACTGCCATTAAAAATACCTTTCACAGCGGTTATATAAATAACCACTATATGACTATCATCAAAAGGGAACCACCACCACATTATAATTATAAAAATCCTAGCACCTTTTTTTAATGGTTTTTTTTTCTTTTTAACTGCTGTAAAATGGGGTCGTTAAATATATTTTCTTGTGGTAGTGCCAGAGAGGAAGATCAGACCGGATTCAACAGGATTAAACCGGTCACAATTGGGCAACTCGCAAGTTTGGGTGGTTTAACCAGGTTGTTCTGAAAAAAGAAGAAGATGAAGAAGAACTTGAGGCTACTTCATACGCTCAAAAAAAAAATTGACTGAAGAAGAAAAAGATAAATGAAAGAAAGATGATTGTTTTCTTCAGTTCCTATGACTCTACAAGTTCACTATGTAAATAAAAGAAAAATTTATTATGATCCCCTGCCTCTACAAGTGCATCTAAATGAAGTTGAGGAGGCATGGAGATAAGAAAATGAAAGAAAGAAGAAGGGGAACGTCTGGAACGAAGAAAGAGAAAGACAGAGAGAGAGTAATGAGAGCAAAAGAGAGAAAAGATTGAATTGTGAAAGAAAATAATAAAAAAATATGGAGTGGTGATTTTTCAAGAGTGATGGGATGGAAAGCAGATTTTAACACGAACACTTGAAAATTTTAAAAGGTGAATAAAAAATTGAATTTTGAGAAGAAAAAAAGATAAATTAAATTATGATAAAACTTTGGAAAAATGATAGATAAAAAAGGTGGAATATATGATATTCCAATTTGGAAAGCTAAGGAAATGTAATGACAAAGAAGGAAGTCCTTCCCAAATTGAAATTTTGAAATTTAGTGAAATGACAAAAATAGCCTTTGTCTTTTTTTTTTTTAAAAAAGCTCAACCCCTCACCGAGTGCCGGTGCCAATGTGGTGGCTGTCGATGGAGTTTTTTTGTCACATTTTTTTTTTTGCATGGAAGAATATTGGTTCAAAGTAATAGGGGTAGGATTTGATCCCACAACCCCTTGGTCATTTGGGATAACAGAAAAAGAAAAGATGACCTTTGGGCCACCAAAAACTTCTTAATCTTATAATGCAAATAAAAATATAAGTTGACTCTTTTACTGTGACTCCAGCCCGTGACAACAATTTACCTGAGGATGACAGGTCTTAATTGAGACATAACAAGTCTAAACTTGATATTAACAAAGTAACTTTTTCTGATACATAACAAGAAGTAGCATGTATATTAATTAAAAATGACCATAATTTATTTGAAAATGACACATCTTTACTGGAAAATGACAATTCTAAACTTGAGATTAACAATGTGTCTTTTCCTGATACATAACAAGAAATAACATGTATATTAATTAAAAATGACCATAATTTATTTGAAAATGACACGTCTTTAGTGAAAAATGACAACAATTTATTTGGAAATGTACATATTATTTCTTGTTATATATCAGAAAAAGTTGCTTTATTAATATTAAGTTTGGACTTGTCATTTTCCAATAAAGACATGCCATTTTCAAATAAATTATGGTCATTTTTAAGTAATGTACATGTTATTTCTTGTTATGTATCAGGAAAAGACACATTGGTAATCTCAAGTTTTAGATTTGTCATTTTCCAGTAAAGACATGCCATTTTTAATTAATGTACATGCTACTTCTTGTTATGTATCAGGAAAAATTGTTTTGCTAATATCAAATTTAGACTTTTTATTTCTCAATTAAGACTTGTCATCTTTATGTAAATTGTTGTCACAAACTGGAGTCATAGTAAAAGAGTTAACTTATATTTTTCTTTGCATTATAAGGTTAAGAAGTCTTTGATAGCCCGATGGTCATCTTCTTTTTTGTTGGCCCAAATGGCCAAGGGGTTATAGATCAAATCCCACTCCCGTCACTTTAAACCAATATTCTCCCATGCAAAAAAAAAAATTGTGACAAAAAAACTCCACCGACAGCCACCACACAGATGGCCAGCGCCGACACCTAGCACGGCTACCGGCCACCAGCCACGAGTGAGAGGCTGAGCTTTTAAAAAAAAGAAGACAAAAGGTATTTTTGCCATTTCACTGAATTTCAAAATGTCAATTTGAAAAGGACTTCTCTTTCTGTCATTATATTTTTTTAGTTTTCTAAATTAAAATATCATATATTCCACCTTCTTTATTTGTTATTTTCCCTGAAACTTTTAATGTCTAAGTTTCCCATGCAAAATCAGCAAAATCATCTGACAAGATTTGACTAGTAAGTATTTATATCATATTATTTACTACATAGATAATTTTTTAAATGCATCCTTTATTATATATATTATCACAATTACTTTTTTCAAATAATTATTTATTTTATATACAAAATATTGGGTATTTATTATTATTTGACATTTTCTTCATATGTTTATTTTTATTTTCATTTAAAATAAATAATATAGAATTTGAAACATAGCATTTTAATTATTACAGGTTTAACCAAGAGTTAATCCCAATTTGATCTACTAACTCTTAATCTAATATCTCCACCGGTTCAGTGACTAGTCCATTTTTTTCTTTCTTAGTCATTTTAATTAGGATCTCCACCTAATTATAATATATGAATTTAATTTATTACTGAATATCACATTTATTACTGGGTCGTTAATTTAGAGGGAAGAAAGGAATATTCAGTGTGATTTGAAATATGCCTAGAAAAAAATTTCCTATAATAGGGGAGATTGCCCCTTCCTAGTCCCTAATATATTGTCACTCTAATGCTATGAACAGGAGGTGCCTCCCACAATTATTCCTCACCCCAACCATAAAATTTTACGGCCTTCACTTCTCCATTTTATTCTCTCTTGTAAGTACATTTACAGTGCTAAGTTTATAGTTGTTTAAACTCTTTGTGAGCATCAATTATTTGGCTTGCGAAGCTTGGAGACTTGACCCAAATCCAAATATAAGTACAAGTGGATATGTTTTTCCATGTTCTTGTTTATTTTCTGACAATTTAAAAGTAATAAAAAAGAGCAATACATACGTCAAGTTTCATATACCCATTATATCAGGTTCCTCAATTTTACATATGACCATATGTGCTATTTTTAAAATATTATCATTTAATTTTAAATCCATATAGTTTATATAGTGCATATTATTTTTTCCAAAGTAAAATAAGTTGCAATTTGAGTCAAATTACTTAAATAATAAATTATATTTGATTGGAAAAAAAAAGTTATTATACCTTTAGCATGAAAGCGGGCATCAATTTTTTAAGGACTATAATTATATCAAGTTGCTTATATTTATTATGTCAAGTTCTTCAATTATACACAGTCATGTGTTCTATTTTTAAAATGTTAGCATTTAATAATATTTAATTATAAATATACATTAAGCAAAAAACACACATGGCTATATGTGATTAGAAAACTTGATATAATGGACTATAATTACTTATATTCATTATGTCTAGTTCTCCAATTACATATGACCATGTGTTTTATTTTTGAAATGTTATCATTTAATAACATTTAATTATAAATCTATATGAAATAAAAAAAAAAGACACGTCGTCATATGTGATTAGAGAACTTAATATAATGGACTGTAATTATATCAAGTTGTTTATATTTATTATGTCAAGTTTTTCAATTACACATGACCATGTGTTTTATTTTTGAAATGTTGGCATTTAATAACATTTAGTTATTTACATGAAGCAACAAAAAAAAAACACATAGTGATATATAATTAGAGAACTTAATATAATAGATTTAAGCAACTTGATATAAGTTTTTTTTTCCTTTTTTAAACTCTCAAGGAAATCAATAATAGTGTGTTTTTGGACGAAGCCAATTAAAAAGCTACATGAATGCATAGACTTTCATAGTTGCTAGTCAAATTGAATGGGAAAGAACAAGAAAGTAGTGTGATAAAAATTTATAATGTGATTTCTTGTTCGATCATGGGCCAAACAAAAAATTTTAAATAATTTTCTTTTTTTGTCATTAAAATATTTATACAAATGATTAATAAATAACCTGTACAATTAAGTACTCCGGCGCGCATTTCCCACATAACTTATACTCCTCCGGTCTTTAATATAAGACCCATTTAACTAATTTGTTTAAATTAAGGAAGTTAGGTAAGTTAGTTAATTATAGGAAAAGTGCCACATTTTTCCTAAAACACCATAATCATCTTTCTTAATACCCCTTCTCCCTCTTCTACTTGATTATGGTTGAGGGAGTATCCATAAGGGTATTTTAGAGAAAATTGATAAATATGATAAATGGGTCTTATATTTAACCAAAACCAACACAAGAATTGGGTCCTATATTAAGGACCGGAGGAGTATTATTTAGCCTTTTCAACAATTTTTAACATAACGGAGAACCGCAACTAAATCTAACCTCACAGGGAAAAAAACACATGGGCTGCATGAATTTGCAAGCTCGTGATTAGCTTGTACGTCATGAACTAACTGGAAAGTTGCCACCCTTTGGGTATGGTTTAGGGAGTGAAAAATAAGAACATAGTTGCGCCCATAAAATGTGATAATTTAAAGTATATTATTGAATATTTAAAATTTCATCAAGAATTTATATTAATATTTTCTGACAGACACCTCAACAAATGAGGGTTGCAAAATGACTACCGGGATCATCACAACATCATATTATTATTAATTTTACATAAACATAATATTGTCTACAAGTTATGAATAGTATCTCTCATCTTAGACTTCTTACAAATACATCATCAAACCCAATCTAGTTTTGACACCAATATCAAAACAAACTGATAAATTAGTTCCAAATTGTTAAATCTACCTAGTTTTAGCTTTAAGAATTAATAAATGTACAAGTTAATGCTCGAGTTAAAAAAAAAAAATCACATATTACTCCTTTTGTCAAGTAACTTTGAATTGGGCAAAAAAATAAAAAAGTAACACAAATAACTTATCATTAGATACCATCAAATGTACTTGATATTTATCATAAAGCAAAATAAAACTCCAGTCAATGACCAAAAATCACCAAATAATGAGTGCCCAGACCATCTCCAATCTGCCTATACCACATTCATAGACCTAATAAGTTGCTGAGATTAGTTAAAGGCTTAAGGGGACGCGACGCACATTCCTATTCATGAAACCAACAAGTAGGCGCATATCTGAACTACTAATCCGCAAGGCAAAATAAACATATACATAGGCAAAATAAATATATACATAGACAAAATAGCCTTGAAAATTTCCTAGCCTACTGTGCGACTGCGCCATAAGTACTCTATTTTAATGGCAACCGGGAAGCACAGATCCAATGTTTGCAGCTTCACATTTCAGACACAGCTAGTAAAACTAGCTATATCTCCAATTCTCAGGTACCTGAGGAGTAGTTTGGACATGTACTCTTTCCTTGATGTTCTATTAATTACTAAGTTAAACAATCTAGAGGAGCACAACAGGAAGCCAAAGTGCACATTCAAATTACCGATATGAATGTGAAGGCCCATCAAATGCATAACGAGAAGAAACTGGCGCATGCATGGATACTGGCTGGGCCCTGTGATAATGCCGCGCCTGACTATATTCTGGCAAAGCTTCAGCAGCATATGTTGAGTACAGACTATCTTGAAAGGTTTCTCTCCTTGGCAAGTTACCAGCCCTGCTCAAGATTCTTCCACCTACTAAAGAGCTCAAAGAGAATTCATCATCTCTGTATGAAGGTTGAGAATAGGGGTCCCTTCTTGATGAACCATATCGGTAGTCATCTACACCATGACCATAAGCCTGATATTCCCTCTTATTTAAATATAGAGGATCAGTGAGAAGTCTTTCTACATGAGATTGTGAAGGGACATCCTCCCTGTAGATAGAACCCAGTTGATGAAGGTGCTCTGTTTCACGTTCATGGGGCTCCAGTATGGGATTCGCATGAGAAGGGGGAGTCAGATTTCTCCCATCTCCTTGAAGACCATAAGCTCGATAATCCTTTTCAGTCAGGAATAAATCACGTACTTTCCTTTCATGTTGCAGAACATTATAATTCTTCCCATGGCTATTGGCATAAGGATCTTGGTCCGATCTTTCCCTATGCAAATGGGACCATTGTCCCTCAACACCGTCAGAAACTTCCCTATCCAGCATTAGTACTTTTGGACAGGTGCGAAGAGGCAGCAAAGTGGAATGAATTGTAGCTGGTCGGAAAAGTCCTGTAAGCTTCCTAACCTGAAAGGGAATGTTAAAGTATTAGAATAAATCAGAACAACAGCCAACCCACCAGAGGAAACACTTGATTCTCACCTGCCTGACAGTAAGTTCAGTTTTGAACTTGTTCCTTTCATCATAATTTTCTTTGATAGCCTTTTTGAAAATGCTCTCAGGCAGTGGGAAGCAATCCTTCTCAATGCTGAATCGCACCTGAAGGTTCAGAGCTAGCCATAAGCACATGATTCTTGACAAAATAAAATGAGAATTATTTGCAGAAGTGTGGGACAGAACTTGCAAGGAAAAGAAAATGCAAAGGGAAAACAAACCTGAGCAGGAAAGGAACCATTGAACGCTTTGGGTTCAAGTTTCATGCCCCCAGAGGATGTAGCTTTGTATATCCCATATAATAGCTTAAGATCAAAATCATAAAGAAAAAGCTTAAGCCCACGCTTGACTCCCAAAACAACATCCTTTTTACCACTGGAAACACCCATAACTTGGTAATGGAAACAGTCTGGCTTTGTTTTTGCACTGCACATGAAGATTAAGCCACCAAGCTTTTCTCTCTTCCCTTCATTCAAATTAACCTTCTCTGGGCTGCCTTTCTCATTTTCGTTCATTCTATTATTAGCACCCTTGTTTGGCTTTACATGCTTTCCTCTGTTCTTCTGTTCTTGTTTACTAACATTTGACTCATTAGTCTTCTCATTACTATTTTGAATATGATGGCTCTGCCCAGTAAAAGGTTTATCACTAGTGCCCCTATTTCGACTATCCTCATTGCTATTGTCCACCTGCTGGCTCTTCTCCTCATGCTGCTCATCAGCAGTTCTGTTCTGTTGACTGTCTTGTGAAGTTTGTTTCTTGCTGCGCCCATTTCCGTTGTGAGAAATTTCTCTCTCTCCCACTATTGCTCTATTCTTTCTCTGTTGATCTTTTCCTGGAATCCGCTTAAAACCTTTATTCTTTTTTATGTTAGGCCTGCTAGGCTGAGACCTCTTAACAAATTTTGATTTGGCCTTCAATGACTGTTGAAGATTTTTGCCACTTGACTCTGCTTTACTAGATCCTTTAGGCAGATTCTCTGTATCCTTCCTACTATCAGCTTTGTTGACGCCTTGTTCCATATTACATTAGTACCTGAATTTACAAGATGCAAAAGGAAAAAATTTAGTTCAAGCATTTAAGAAGTGAGACGTCTTTCCCGTTTTTCAAATCTTTTTGACATTGTACATCATCCAGAAAAAGCTTAAGGCCTGTTTGGGATAGCGTTCAAAAGCACTTATAAATACGTTTCACATAAACTGAGACAAAACTCCTCTCACAGCTTATTTCGTATTTCGTAAATCACGATTAAAAAACTACTTATAAGTTATTCCACACGAGCTCTTGGTCAATTCAATCATTTATTTTGAGGTGGGGGCATAGGAAGGAGAAGATGGAAGCAATAAGATGGTTTCATTCAATGGTAGGCGTATTCAAGCCACATCCAATTTCTTATTTTTCCTTAAAAAAAAATTCAAGATATGATAGAAACAACAATGTACTTGTTACATGTATAGGGCCGTATAGTACACATCTCAGTATCAAGTTAATTAGGATGTGTCACACATCCATCAGCTGCAGAAAAGGCGCCAAGAAAGTTACATAAACAACTTGAGAGAAACCAAGTAAAAAGGGAAACTTCCATATTGAGATTTTGGGGTCTCATTAAGTTCCACTCTACAAATAAGATGTTCTACCCGGCAGTGGCTTCACAGATATAAGAATACCAAAGTTACAAAAATAGTAATCATTATAGAGATTACAAATATCCAAATGAATAATAGCAGAGTATCTTCATCATCAATGCTAAATCACTCTCCTATATTTCATACAAAAGTTATATAACTTGTATCATTCATTCAAGTATGAAGGTGCCTGACAAAAGTTGAAGATTAAATGTTTAAAGGTACAAAACAGACAATAAGTTAGTGATGAATTAACTTAACATTAGAAATATTCATACCCACACTGCTTAATGCTTTCAGTCATATTCATGAGAACATGGACAGGGGCGTGCATGGACAGACAAGCAGGCCAGATGTCCATGCAGCATTAGATATGGCTAGTACAACTAAGCTAAAAAGACTGCCCCTTGAGTGTTATCAGCATGTTGAGAACTATATTTATACTTTTTTCAGCGTAGAATTAAGTGAACAATATATCGTAAAGAATCTCATATGTTAAAAGTGCAGCTCCCCAAAACCATGAAGTTTATAGTTTAATCAAACTGTGAGTCTTAATATTCTTCTTGATGTCTTTCATCCTCATGTTGTTCCCACATCCAGAGTGTTCAATAACAATTTACAATCCATATAACGTGAAAAAATTGGCAATAACTTTTCATTCTCTGTTAAAGATGGAAATAATCATGCCAAAAACTGTAAGATCACTCTCAATCCATTCACATGATTAGTAATTGATTCAAGAGACTGCAAATGAGGACAAACAAATGGCACAATGAATGGTCAGAAACCTTTAAATAAGGTTTCAATATCCAATTGGCCAAATGTTTTCTTTCATTGCCACTGAGTGAGATGATAGCATTTTAAACTATGCCACTAGAAAGAGCACAAATGTTATGTTCATTTTTTTACCATGTACGACTTTGCCTTGCTTTACTTTTGTTGACATTGCCATAAGATTATGGCATTATGGATTATCATTCCAATTCTTCCACGGGTCCACCATGATTGTAGGCAAGTATTATCTGGGTTCAGTAGACAAATCTAGTATTCCCACTAAAGTTTCCTAATTTCCCCTATTTGCCTGGTTTGCATGAAGCCGAAACCTTTCTAGTATCTGAAGTCCCCACTCCCCAACATAAGTATGAAAATAGCCAAAGCATTATTAAAATTTGAAAAAAAAAGGGAACCGTGGATGATAACCAGAAGCTAAGTAGACAAGGGCGGCCTGCATTTACTCAACTACATTCACTCGCATGAAAGACAGCAAGGCAAAGTTACATCATTAGCAATACAAAGTTATTTTTCAGAAGAGTGAGAGGAAGATAGACAAAAGACAGGTCTAAACACAACCTATATCAATTTGAGTGAAAGCGGATGCTTTTATCCAATCGCCCAGATGAAATATCGAAATTCAAGTGAAGAACAAAGTCACCAACTTTGGGCATAATCGCGCAAGAAATACGGAACTCCATCCAAAATGACAAACTACACAACCCTGATGAAATCTGTTTAACAATTTTTACCATCATATAGACTCATCAAAAACCACTCAGAGCAGCTACCAAAGCGGACAGAACGGTATAAATCCTCATCGATATCTACACAAGCACACCGACTCACACAATGAAGCCGTGATCGGAATCAAGTAGGGAAGAAGTACCTAGGGAATATGAGTCAAATAACCAGTGATCCAAACGGTGGACCAAAACCAGAGTCTGGAGGGTTTTCGCCAAGCGGGAGTGGGTTCATGGCCAAACGGACGACTTCGGTCTTTGACTCTTTGTTTTAAACTAGACAAACCGGAGCCTCGAACGCTTCCATCCTAACTGATTCTGTAGTGTGATGGGACCCGCTCGTAGCATAAGTGGGACCAGCTGTTAGTATGGGAGCGTCTCTAAAATAAAATTAATAAAAGAAAAAAGAGTTAAATATTGATGATAAAGATATAATCAGCATTACATATCTTGATTGGTATATCACGTAAGGAAGTTTCATTTAAATTTAATGGATATTGTCTTTTTTATTGTATGTTATTTCCTTAAATTTAAATATTTATTTTTATTATCATAGATAAATATTTCTTTTTACTTCTAGTATATATTATTTCAAACAAATTAATTCGAGATTAATTTTCTTCACATTAATTGCAAATACTTTTCAAAGGGAATGCGCTTTCTTTCTTTCTATTTTTTTTTGATAAAGTTGAGATTCGATTTTGTTGTAATGCGGGTTGTATTGTGATCTGTAGTTTGATGATAATAAAATTAAAGGGTTAGTTATTTTCTTCTTCTTTTTTTTGGCCAGATAATTATTTCCAGATAGGTAGGGATTTTTTTTTTCTAGCTGTTTGAGAGCTAGCTTTCTTGCTTCCATAATTCTAGTTTATTTCAAGCTTTGCATATTATTGGAATTGGAAAGATCTTCCTTAATATTATACTCCTCCGGTCCTAATTATAAGACCCAATTGACTTATTTGAGGAGATTAAGGAAGTAAGTTAAGTTGGTTATTTATAATAAATAAGTGTTGTTATTCCTAAAATATCCTTGCTAATTAAGTATATTGGCTAAAACTATCATTATTAGAAGGATTATCTTGGAAAAAAATGCATAAATATAAAAGAAAAAATGGATTGGGTCTTATAATTAGGACCAAATAAAAAGTCAAATTGGGTCTTATAATAAGGACCGGAGGAGTAGCTACTTATGAACAGTGCTTCATCAATCAAAAGGCAGGAAATTTTGACTCTTCTTCATGATTTTCATATTCTTCCTTTTTAAAGCCAATTACTCTTTATGCTTTTTTTTTTCTCCCAGGAATGGCTTAAATTCCATCAGCTTTGGTACTTTGTAATACTCATAACTAAATAGGGATTTAAAATGTTGATGTTTTTATGCTTTTGCCCCTTACTTTAAAAACTAAATTTACAAAAAAAAAAAAAAAAACTAACTAGCTGATCTCGTTTGAGACAATGCTACTGGAGTTTTGGCACTATTGACCCTCTCGGTAGCCAGTCACCAGAGCTTAGATAGCATGTTTTCAAAGCTCTCATAGTTAGCCACTAAATCTCTAATACTACTCTATTTAGTTACTAATTATTTTTATTAAATTATTGACTATTTTTGTTTTTAGAGTCTCAAAAACTCTTACCTAGGTATTGGCTACTTTTGTTTTTAAAGATATGATGACTACTCTTGTTTACTTATTGACTGTTCTAATTTTTGTATGGCTACTTTTATTTGAAAAATTCAAAAAATGTAGTAGGAGTTGCTAGAAATCTAATGAATACTTTTGTTTAGTTACTCATTACTCTAGTTTTGCTATTTACTACTTTTGAAACTACAATAATCAATATCTAAATAGGAGTAGCCACTGAACTTTTAGGGAAAAAAAGTACCCAATATCCTTTTTTTTTTTTTTGTTTTTTGCAAACAGCTAATATCAAATTTAGAATAGTCAATAACTAAATAAGAATAATAATTAAAGCCCTGAATTAAAAAAATAATTAATAACTTAATAAAAGTAATCAATGACTAAAACAAGAGTAATTATTAGAATTCTGGCGGTTAGCCACCAAAGGGATTGTTAGTGCCAAAGCTCCAGCTAAGCCTACTTAGGTGGCATTCTAAAAAATTTTTTAAAAAAATGCAAGGGCAAAAATGTAAAAAAACCAACATTTTAAAATTTCTATTTAATGATGACTATGGATTTGAGATTTTGGAAATTGGTGTTACTTTTCTGGAATTTAGAAATTCAAATGATATTTTTTAGGAATTTTCCTAGATATTATCTGACTTAATGGTGTAATTAATTTATTAAGTATTGTTAATTTCTTAAAAATCATGCCAAATCATTAAGAAAACGAATGCAATATTTACCTCATTTGTCAAAGAAATAATTATGGGAAAAGAAAGTGTTGAACGTGTGGAAGAATCTGTTGTGCAATCAACCTCGTTACATTTCTTTTTGTCCTCTTTTTTTTTTTTGGGAATACAAAGGCAAGTTTATGCTTGATAAACGACAGAACAAAAACTTAAAAGCATTCCTAATACCAAAAGAAAAAAAAAAACTAAAAAGCATTCCTTGAGCTGGCACCCACCAAACTTTGGTCTGCCATGACACGAAGTCTGCATCTTGCTGGAACGTGTAGCAATAATTTCGATCTTTCTTCCTTCATTCGGGTTTCTTTTGCTAGAATATCTGCATACTCCAGTGCCTTTCGCTTCGCATGTAGCAACGTGACTGACCGTTAATCATATAGCAGTCCCCTGGTTTTCTCCACCTCCTCTCGGAAGTGATGGTTAACCCGTTATCCCTCATCAAAATATTAATTGCCTCCATGAATAAACCAGAATCTCTTGAAAATTCTGTCGTTTGCAAACTTCCAACCCAGCTTTGATCGCCAGGACCTCTATAACCGTTACAGGGTACGTTCCAAGTTGTTGTTTAAAGCCAATGATTCAATGTCCTCTTGAGTCTCTGACCAGACCGCGACGTGTAGCTTTCCTATGAATGCCCACTGAAGCGTCAACGTCCAGTCTTAATTTATCTGGTGGCAGAGGCTTCCATCATTATCAGTGGCTGTATCGCTTTGGAAAATCCTGTGTCATAGCTTCCCATCCTCCATATATTCCGTCAGTTGGTACAAGCATTGGTGCATAATCTCTTTATGGGTGCTCTCTCCTTCCCCGAATACTTGCTTACACCGATGTTTCCAGATCAACCAACATACGTGGCCAAATATGATGCGCCACAACCAGCTGGCAAATCATGTCTTACTGGGCTCCCTTGTATCATTCTATTTCATCCATTCCTGCAAAACGCAAGAGAAAAAGGCAAAAAACATGTTAGGTTTAATAAATTCCTTCCGTAGTTTTTTCACTTTCTCACAGTCTCTGGTTACCTATAACACACTCTACTCACTCAAACACCCTAGAGGACACTCTCCTGAATTTACGAGTCTTCTCTTCGCTCTGAAGAAGTTGGTCATAATTCTTTCATGGGATATTTGCCATAAAAAGAATTTAATTTTTTTCGAGTAGCTTCTAACGCTATATTTTCCGCCAAATCAACCTCCCCACTCCATCCCTGGACTTAGATAGGAATTTATACGCTGCTTTTACTGAAAACCTCCCATTCGAAGCTTCACACTAGCATATGACATCTGGTTGTGTGTGCCTGTTGGAGGTTTAATTTGTATCAATGTCTGAACCACCCATTGTCTCCAACACGTATAGTTCCATAGTCCACCCGGAAGGGTGAAGTTTGCCACTCTTGCTTCAGGATTAATCTGACTAAGGACATTCTAGGCATATTCAATGAGCGGTTTATCAAGAGGTGTCCACAGGTCCCACCATAATCTTATGGTTATCCCATTATTCACTTTTTTCCCCCCTACTAGCATAAACTTTTCCATGCTGTAGTTATGGCCTGCCAAACGAGGGAGGAGCTCTTGCTCTTTATTACCTTGGAATTACTTCTGACCCACATTCATATTTTAATTTCAGCACCTGAACCCATAGAGCGTGTGGCTTCATTACAAGACCCCAAAAAAGTTTCATAATGAACGCATGATTTTGTTTCTCGAGGTTTTTAATGCCCAGACCTCCTACTTGTTTCCTCGTCGTGATCTTTTTCCAAGCTATTAAACACGCATTTTCTTGGCATTCTCATCCTGACACCGTAGAAAGTTTCTGCTTATCTTCTCAATCTCCTGGGGTACTCCTTTTAGGATCAATGCAGACTGCATTTGGTACGAGGGGAGAGTAGCTATCACACTTTCGATAAGAATTGTTCTTCTAGCCATGGTAAGATATTTACTCTTCCAAGACGACGGTCTAGACTTCACCTTTCGATTTAATGCCCAAATGTGTCTTTGGTGATTCTTGAATGGATGAGAGGGACCCCAGGTATTTTCTCAGATATGAGGTGACACCAATTCCCAACAGCTCACTTAAGGCGAATTCCCGATGAAAATTGACATTCTTAGAATAGAAAGCCTTAGATTTCTGCAAACTGACTTTGTGACCTGAAACTCCACAAAATTTACTCAACATCCCCAGAACCACTCCCTTTTGTCTCACCATGGCTTCAGTAAAAAGCAAAAGATTGTCTGCAGTAAGTTTTATTTGTTTCCACTTTCCTCTCTTGCATTCATCTTGAATGAGATGGTTTAATCTTTCCATGCACAGGACAAAAAGTATGGACTAAGTGGATCTCCTTTTCTCACACCATGTGTCGGCTTAAACTACGATCCTTCCTCTCCATTCCATAAAAGTTTCATCGAAACTGACGTAACACAAGCCATTATGACTTTTATGATGTTTTCTTGCAAACCAATCAGTCTGAGAGTTTTTTCAAGGAATCCCCGATCTAATTGATCATATGTTTTTTTCATCTTACTTTCACTGCAACATATCCCTTTCTGCTCTAGGTTTTGTTCTGATAGTGTGCACAATTTCTTGAAGCTCATTACATTTCTATTCGTGAAACATTTTAAACATTACACCTATAACTAATATTATCATTACGTTGTTTACAATGTAGAGATGCAAGAATATTGAGGCAAATGGATTTTTAGGTCAATGAAAAAGGGTTTTTGAGACACTGTTGAATGATAAATGTAAACACCTCTTTTACAAGAGATTTAAACTTTGGTTTGCAACACACTAATCGTTTCTGCTAGACCTAACACCTGTTGATAAAAGAAAGTTATTTCTTAAAAGTAAAACGTACACACTAGAAGAAAAAGCCCCAGCAAATTAAAAGGCCCATACATGAAAAGAAAACAAAAGCCAGCACCATTGAATAAAACATGATCCTATAATGAATGAATTTATTAGAGACACTAACCTCATGCTTAGATGATTTTGGGTTTGTTTGAGATGAGGTTCATGCCAAACTGACTTTTGGGCATGAAAAACACTTCAAAATTAAATTAGAGAAAAAATTAGACTCCAGGAGCAATTGATTTTTTCCCCTTGCCTAAAGTATGGGTATTTATGAAACAAAATGGAATGGGAAAAGACTGGGATCGGGACTGGGACTGAGGCAACCCGTCCCATGTCTTGTCCCATTCCAAGGCTATCTTGATTCCAATCAAGACTGGACAAGATTGGATGTCCTATGGGACATTTTTTAAACAACAATTTCAATGAAAAAAAAAATCATATCATCATTTTGATTTTGGACTTTTTCTTACCAAAAGTAATTAACCAAAGTTCTATTCTCTTCCAAAAATAGTTTTTAAGTATCTAAATAACATGTAATTAAATAATAAGACTGAATATTTGATTTAACTCCCAAAATAATCATGCTATTTTTTTTTTTAGTTTTGACAAGTAAAAATCGTTTACTTATACTTGTTCTACTTCTTCTTTTTTATGTTTCGAAGTTTCTCAAAAAAAAAAAATTATATGTAGAGGCCATTAGCCTTGATTTTAATTAAGTCTAAATATATGTTGACAAAAATGCATTATCATATTGTATTGATTGAAACTTGTTTAATTTACATTTTTAAAAACATTAAAATAAAAAATTTATTCAAACACGTGACTTCTATTTACTTCTTTAAACTTAATATTTATATTTTTTGTGTTGTTAAAATAGATAAACAAAAATAATCTATTAAAAAAATAAAAATATATAAATATATATCTTGAAACGGGATGAGGCCGTCCCGTCCTGTCCCAGCTTCCATTTTGTCCTGTCCGATTAGGACGAGACGACCAAGACGAGACATATAGCCCTACCTAAAAGGTACTTCAAGGGCAATTGGCTTTTTTCTTTTTTTTTTGCCTAAAGGCTACTCCCTCCGTCGCTATTTATAAGAAGTAATTGATCCAATTATTTTGACTAAAAAGCTAGTTAAAATTGTTAAAAACAATGAATATGTAAAAATTGTAAATTTTTCTCTAAAATACATTTATTAAAATAAGTAATTATGGGGGCAAAATAAAAAGCTAACAAATGATTCTTATAAATAGGAACAAGATAGTAATGGTAGTTGTTTCTTGTAAAAAAAAAAAAAAAAGGATAGAGGGAGTACTTTTCTTTGAATTTGAACAATTTCAAACTTACTTTTCAATATATAATTCATACAAGTTTATAGAAAATAAGTTTATAGCAACTTAACAGCTTATTCAAATATAAATTACATTATACTAATTAGTTTTTATCCCAACTTTAATTTGTAAAAGTTGTTCTGAATAAGAATAATTCACTTTTGCCAACATTAATCCAAACAAGCAGTAAAGAATTAATGTAATCTTTGCTTTTTGGGGGAAAAAAAAAAGGAACCGCAGTAATCCCTCGCTGTTTTCTCCCTTGAGATTAATGCTATGTTTGGACGGAGAAAAAATGAAAAAGAAAAATGGGAGGCGAAGAGGTTTTTCTCGTGTTTGGACGAGAGAAGAAAAGTGGGATATGAAAGAAAAGTTGGAGAAAACATGAGGTGGTGGGTTTCACAACCTATTTTCCTCCCAACTTTTCTCTATATGGAGAGAAAATGAAAAGAAAAAATATTTTTCCTCTCTGCCCTTACATATGTTTTTTCAGCAAAATAATACCAATTTTTTTCATTTTATTTATTATTATCAAGTCTTTCTTTTGTGTTTGCTTGATTGAAAAATAAAATAATTAAAATTGCAAAAATCCTTTTAAAATGAACTAAAAGAAAAAACGAGTGGAGTTTATATTTGGACCAAAACCAACTCAACAATTGAATCTTATATTAAGGGCCGGAGGAGTATCTCGGAGTAATTTTATTTTCATTCTCTTTCATATCATGAACATTATTTCTTTTTCCCCCTCTGCTTTCCTCTCTCCACATTGGCTAACTGGTTGAAGCTAAAAGCAGAAAATTCGAGATTTTTCTTAAATGTGATTTTTCCCCAAAAGCCCATTTGTTTTCATTTTGAATCCAAGCATTATTCTAACTTTCAAATAAGCTAGCAATATACGTTCTACGGTTTTCAAAGCATATTTGACCTCTTAACACTGCTCCAAACACACACAAAGTAGATTGAAAATTGATATTTAAGATTTCATTTCCAATCCTAATCTCAATCAAATTTGCATTCACTCAAAATTCAACACAGCATCCCAACAGGGGCCTTAGGTTGCTATGGGAAATTGGGAAGCAAGAAGGAATGCGTTAATTTTTCATGATCTGCAACAATCATATTTCAAGCTCAACACCACATCCTCTTGAATTTGACACACTCCCCGCCTTTTTATACACTAGAAACAAACCTTGGTTACTTTCATTCTTAATTTCATAAACTGGAATGAATTAAATAAATTTGTTAAATAAAATCAACTATAAAATCAGTCCAGGAAAAAAGATAAATCACTATCATAGTTGAAATTTAACTTCAGACTAAACTGACATGAGTGAACATAAAAAAGGGTGAGATCACTGTAAACCAAAATATCAGGAACTTCTTTTTGCTTCTTGGCAGTAGCAACTTCACGAACTTAACTAATAATATTTACTCATCTAATACGCCACCTCAGTCGAGATAAACTTTGACATCAATTCCATTATCAATAAGTGATTGAACCACAGCTCTAATTTTCCCTTCAAACTTGTCTCTCTCTCTTGGAGTATAACAAGCAGTGTAAACGTCAGCTTCTCTTGCCCTTTCAGCTAAAATTTGACCAACTGCCAAGCAGGCCGGTATGTCAGAACGAGACCGAAGGACAGCTTTTATGTCCTTAGAGTTCGTGCCCGCAACTGCAACTTGTTTGCTTGTCATCCTATGAGTAATTGAAGCTGTTACAAAGCGTTTTGAGATGTACACATCAAGTGTGAAAGGTTCCATATAGGCAACTGTTCTCTGTTTGAATGAGACATGCTTAGTTGGATTCTTTGATTTCTTCTCTTTCTGATAAGTGTAAGGTCGGCTGGTGTCATCATCAAGGAAATCCTCTACACCAAAAAAACTTCGCGGTGCCATATGAACCTGTACAGAACACATGCTAAAGAAGTTAGAACAGTCTATCAGCGAGAACGTCCCAAAGAGATCTAAGAATACTTTCAATTCTGGGAAGAATATTGGATGATAATTATTTTCAATAAATTTCGATTGCTTAGTTTATCCAGATGATCAATATCTATTAAGAATAATTTCTTCAAAATTCATAGAAAACAGAGATCTAAACCATCAAATTCGACTAGATAACAAAAATTTGTTCCAATAAAGAATGGTTTGTTGGATATTACCATTGTGCTAGATGAAAATTGGCATGTATTATGAAGAATAACCAAGTAAAAGAAAAATCGGTTGCCAAGACAGTCAGATGTGAAATTTTCCTGTCCTATATGTGTGTATATTGAGAGCTATTGATTTTACATGTCTGTTTTTTTCTACTTGTAATTTTGGATCTGATGGACAGCTAATCAACTTAAACTTACGATACCAAAGGATGAAAGAAAGTGGCAAATTGCTTCTTTACAAGTGGCAAGCAACTACTTTCAACCCGTGTTCTTTAAATGCACTAGTTTCATGATGAACAGTTAATCAAGAAAGCAAGAAATAAGCAACAACAAGGTCAACTCTGAAGCATGGGCACGTCAACACTGCCACATCTTTAAGAAAAAGAAAAAGGTAAAATAAAATATAACAAACATGTCGTGCGTGTGTGTGGAAAACCTTAGGTGATTATTCATGCTAATATAAGTCTTTTATTGTTAACACTTTGGTTGTCTGAGCAGCATTGCTTATTAATGGTATACAAGGACTAGACAACAAATTAGCCTTATGAAAGGTTATAAAAATGCACGAAATTCATGTTGGAGAAGTAATACCTTTCAGAATGTGCAAAATCTTCACAAATAAGATAACAACTGAAATATTGTTGCAAAACAAAGCGTTCCAACTGGAATATTGATATCAAATCAATCCGTTTGAGAATGAATATAGGACGGAAGAACCATCAAAGAAAACCCACCCTACGTTGCATAGAAGTCATTTTC
This sequence comes from Neltuma alba, assembly GCF_004799145.2. Classification (NCBI taxonomy): domain Eukaryota; kingdom Viridiplantae; phylum Streptophyta; class Magnoliopsida; order Fabales; family Fabaceae; genus Neltuma; species Neltuma alba. Next base: position 177,523 of record NW_021635027.1, on the reverse strand, counting down.
TTGTGTTCCATATATACATGCAAACAGACACACATTCACTGCTCTTGACTTTTTGGCTCAATAGAATTTTATTCATGAAACTCAATTGTCAATATAAGGCTATTTGAATCAATCACAATAAATAACATGAAATTTTGTCAGAACTCCTAACCATTAAGTTATATCACGGGAATATGTTCAGAGCATTAAAGTTGATCTTAATAACTCTTGTTCCTTTCTTTTTCTTCATGAAACCTCAACATCTCATTTTTTTATCATAAATCAGGGACTTGATATGAATACAGAAAAAGCTGAAAGGTGCAATGATTAGTGTTCATAGTGTCCAGAGAAAAACACATAAATGGGGCCGTCACTAATATGATTCCCAGATATGAATCTATTATGTACTAACCAAAAACCTATCCAACATTCTTCTAGTAAACTTTATGATACCATGCAATCTAATTCCATGGTTTATATATGGAACGAATGTCTTATTTCAAAAACATTACACCTTTTGATTTAAGCATAAGCATATGCTGTTAATCCACCACGTGAGGGTTCAATTCCTATTTTTTGCCAATAGCCAAGCTACTATTATTTCTTTTTCTGCTTTTGTATTATGTTTCTTTATTTTTCTTAATAAAAAATGAGGGAATAATGAGGGAAGGTCTCATGCAAACCTTTCCATTGTTAACAAGGAGGTGAGATAATGAAGGAATTTCAGCTAACATACCAAAATCTTTCGAAGGCTCCCTCCTTCATATTTTGAAGTTTTCCTAGTCTTGATTTAACCATCTTCTCACTTTTGTTTTCTCTTCCATTCTTTTTTCTGTGGATTCCTTTCCTTCTCTTTCCCAACCAAATCCCAGACATCACCGCAAGTGTTCATAATTATTTGCTTTCAACACTCGTATGTTTGAACCAATCATATTCCACTAAATGTTTCACAGAGAAGGCTAACGCTGAGCATTTTTATACAGCCAAACTTAATCTAAGAAGTAGACCACCCAAAAAAAAAAAAAAAGCAATTAAAGAATTCAACTAGAGCTTGAGGATTTACCTTTCCATTGTGAAAATAACTTAAGGGCACAAAAATCCAAGGCCTAACTCCATTCCCTTCATAAGTAAAGACACTTTTGCTGCAAACCTTGCCCAATGCTTGTCTGAACATGTTTCTCAAGACACTCTAACACCTTCTAATTGGCAAACACCTATTTCAGTTGTGCAGCATCCAACCATGGAAAGAAAAAGCCCCCTACAAGTAAAGAGAAAGCAAATTTCCATCATCTACACGAAATTATAAAAGATCTAAGCAAATCTGAGAAATTATATTCATAAATCCTGGTAAAACAATATGCTCCACGATCTCCATATTGTCTACACTCCTTCAACCAAGACCAATTATAGAACAAAGCTCATGCATTTTACAACCCAACAGGGGCAGAACTAACAAATTGAATACTTGCAGTTGTGCAAAATATAAATTAAAAAAAAATTCTAGATTTTGGTGGCAAAAATCAGAATGCACTTGTTTTGCCTTTTATGGCTGCTCTTTGTAAATCTTAAAAGCTGAATTCTTAGAATGATAAGGTCCTGTGCTCTACAATCCATACAAATGGATGAGCTCCCCTTTCAATTATAAAACTCACTCTAACAAAGCAGTGAATTCTTTTTCTGTTTCTCAATCCATTGTCGTTTGTTAACAGATACCTTTTTCATCAAAATCACCGATACCAAACAGAAATGGCATTGAATCACATGCATGGTTGGTAAACCCAATCAAATGTGTTAACTAATCTGCTGCTAGCAAGTTCAATCCAACTCCCTTAATAAATAAATAAATAATTAAACTATTATCATTTTCAAGTTGTTTGCAGAGATTATATTTGCTAATGGCCTGTAAAAAGAAGGGAGCACTTACATTGACGTCCACCCACTTTGGCTCCCCTATGATACAGTAATTTGAGATCAAAGGTTATGAGGAGATAAAACTAAGGAGATCATCGAAAATAAATCTACACACAGGCGGACCTATGTTACACACAGAATGCATGGTAGTTATCATACCCTTTTAATCTTTTCCCCCAGATTTTTTAACGAAGAAGCCTTAGTAAGCACATGATTCAGACAACTCCAAGCCACAGAAGAATGACAATGATAACACTTGCAATTTATGATCATGAAAAGTGTTGCTTAGAGTGGGTAAGGAGCGCAATTGATTGTTTCTGTCAATAGCTTATAAATTCACAGACCAATAAGCAGCAGAAAATGATTTAAACTAGAGCTACTAAATTGTCAGACACATATCTTGATTGAAACAGGTGCGACAGAGCCCAACACAGGGTTGACAACCACGCAGGGAATAGATGACGCGAGGAACAAATTTAAACATAGATTCAAAGCTAGATTGAACATATTAATCTCACTGGATTTCGGGAGAAGACAGGGCCCTAGGGTTCGAACCTTCTACTATACTCGCCGGAGAACAACAAGGCAGGGTTGACAACCGCGGACGGCGTCCGACGGCGAGCTCGACTTAAGTGGAATGCTTGTTCGTCCTGGAAGGAAAGCTCAAATTTATGAGTTGATGAACAGAAGATGGGAAGTTAAAGTTTACTGGATAAGGCGATCTGCGAACACTTGTGCAGATGTCTTGGCTAAGTTAAGCTTTGGAATCAATGAGGAAGTGCAGATCTGGAGAGAAGTTCCTCTGCAAGCCTTAGAAACTTAGGAGACGGACAGGTTGCGAGGTGGAAGAGTTCGGCTTGATGAAAGTGTTGCAGAGGGAAGTGCTGATCCTGGATAGTGAGATGTTGTTTTAATGGGTGTGGGCCCTCGTTTTCTACCAAAAAAAAAATCAGCTCCTGTAGACGAGATTGCGCTTGGTTGGGGTTTTCTTCTTAGAAACTAAATTTTTTATGCTTGGGAGCTGGGACAAAGAAATTAAATTTTTTTTAAAACTTTTTTTTTTACCGGTAATTTTGTTTAGGAAAATCGGGATATATCCTTATTTGAAAAAATTAATTGCAGAATGGGACCTGAACTTTTGAAGTCCTTTTGTAGAATTAAAAAGGAAAAGAAAATTACCACAATACTTTTAATAAAATGTAATTAGGATCAAACATGTGCAACTAAAAATCAATGATATGTAATTAGATTCTATATGTAACTAGATATATGCAATTAGAATCAAATATAGGCAACTCTGGATCAAAGAATATGCAATTAGATCATAATATGCAATTAGATTTATATGCAACTAGGTATATGTAATATACAATTGCGATCAAACATATACAACTGGAAATCAAGAACATGCAATTAGGATCACTGATATGCAATTAGGTCCTACATGTAACTACGTATCATCAATATGCAATTATGATCTAGCATATGCAACTTGAGATCAAGGATATGCAATTAGAATCAGTGATATGCTATTAGATTTCATATACAACTAGACATATACAATATGCAATTAGGATCAAATATATGCAATTCAAAATCAAGGATATGCAACTTAGGTTATTTGATCTTTTTATCCCTCCAACTTGTTGCCATCTAAGGTTAAATTTCATTTTACAATTAACTTTTCAAATGAGGATTTGTAGCAAATTTTCCCTTTTCTTTAAACATTTGCAATAAAAGTAAAATTTAAAGTTAATTAATTAATAATCATATAAGCCACTTTTTCTTGTGATAACAGCCTTACCTTACATTCGAACAAATAAAACATCAACAAAGTTAGTCTCTACGAATCTCCATAACAACTCCTCCATATCTAAGCAACTTATATGGTTTGGCGTTGACAAAATTAGCTTTTATTTCTTCTAATTTTTATAAGCATAAAGTAGGATAAAAGTTAATTAGTGTAATATAGTTTATATTTAAATTACTCTTCTGGTCTGATTTATGAGACAGAGAGAGAAGGTTTTTCTTAGTCCTATTTATAAGTCATTTCATTAAATTTTAAATATGAATGTACTATTTTGTCCTTCATTTATTATACTGTGGATAGTTATTTTTTTGAAAGGCGTATATATTAAATGAAGATAAAGTTAGAAAGTTGTTATATTTTAATGAAGAATTAATGCAGTTTAAGATTTTTCTTGATTTGTGTGCAACAAGTTAAAATTGTTTTATAAATAAAACTAGAGGATTAACTTTTATTTTTTTAAAAAAAATTCTGTTTAACAAGTTAAAATTTGGCTGAACGAATGACTGAAAAGTAAATTTAAATATAAAATAATTAAAAAAACATAAGTTTTTATTAAATAATACATCCAAGCACACATACATATTATGTGTATATAATGTAATAATCTAAAAAATATTAAAATTAAAATTAGACAAATAAAAAATAATAAATATATTATTGGAGAAATTGTAAATACTAAAATAATTCTTCTTAATATAATGAAATGAGTCAACAAAGAAACTAAAGCAGGAAAAAAAATATAGACAATACGATGAGAGAACTATATTGCATTTCGTCACTTATTTTTGCTTGCATCACAACACAATAATATGCCCTATTCATTTACACATAGGTTATACTACTTGTACTTAAATTGACATAAATCACATAAATATAAGTAGGAAATAAGTTATAAAATTAAAGGAATAGTGAAAGAGTAATGCATAATAATAGTAATAAGAGTTACTTATTAAAGTTGAAGACAAAGAGAAGATGGATATCCACACGTATAAATTATAGGAGTAATATTTATTTATAAGACTTAAGATATTTTAACAAGCACACTCCCCCAGAAACAACTATTAAAATCATAGTGTTAAAAATGTTATTTAAATTTAATTACACTAAAATGTATATTTAGTCTTTTAACTTTATACAATGTTTTAATTTGATCTCTTAACTTTAAAAAATATATTTTTAGTCTTTAGCCTTAAAGTACTAGTTTTAAATGATGATTTTTTGTAATAATTGTTATTTTAGAAATTAAACTTAATATATTAGCATTTAAAAATTTTTTAATCAACATTCAAGATCTCAATATCATTATTTTTTATTAATGATTTTAGAATTAAATAACTAAAATCATAAAATTATACTTTTTAAAATTGAGAGACTAGACTGAAGCCTTATATAAAATTAAAAAACTAAAAATATATTTTAGTCATTTGGTTAAAAGAAATAAATGTGTAAGTTATACATGCCTATTTTCAATTATACCCTTGTTTATAAGAAGAGCACATGAACGATAATGAATACAAGTTTATTACAAAAAAATAATCAGTGGCATGTGTTTCTTAATGGGTGTAAAAGTAGAAAGACTAGTTTAAAATTTCATTAAAAAAAGATTCATTTCCTATATATAGGGACACCACCATTAGAAAGATTGTTTCTTATATATAAAAAAAAAAAGATAAAGAGACCAAAATTAATGGATCCTTTTAAATAATTTCATCTTTTTTATTTAAAAATAAGGTGGTTCTTCCCTTCTCATTGTTCTCTCCATGTTGGGAATGCAAAAGCTATAGATTTTGGCTTCTGACCCATCAAAAGTACATATCATCGAGAGCCAACTCAAACATCTCTCCTTGGCCCAAAAAAAAATCTCAAACATCTCTCTATATTTATATTTTTCACTAGTTCACATTTCACAGTTTTCAGTGCATATTGTGTAACATCTCAAATTTTATGGATTTAATTAAGCATAATTAAGGAAAGATTTTGGAGGGATCATTAAGATTAAATCCCTTAAAATATGATCCAAATAATTATGAAGTTAATTTTGAAAATTTAGAACGTATTTCATTGGAAAATTTAAGAAAAATAACTAGGAGTTAATTTTTGACCCAATATTTTTAAAGACATTATTTTATGGGTAGGAAAGCAAATTGGAGGGAGAAAATTCATATAAAATATCAAGGATTAAATTCTGTAATTATTTCATTATTTCAGAAAATAAAGAAGGATGAACTTGAAAACAAGAAAAGTTTGGAAGGGCATAATGGTCCATTGGGAGTTGCTCAGCCTCACACGTGTTCTCTCATTCATTCAGCCATCTAATTCTTCACTCCCATCCTCTCGACCCAAAAAAAAAAATCCTTTAGGCTTTGTTTGGTTGTGGTTTTTTTGAGGGGAGGGGAGGAGAGGGGAGTTAAAAAAATTTGTCATTTTGTGCTCCCCTCCTCCCCTCCCAAATTAGGGGTTTTTGGAGGGAAGAGAAATATTATGAGAATCTTGACAAATATGCCTATACCATTTTTTGAATATTCTAGTGGTGCCCTCTTGATATTTTTTTGGTTTCGCACGATTACTTTTGCATTCCCTTCCGCAGTCGCTCAGTTATACACACACAGAAATATAATATGCATATATGTTAATATATTAATTATATATATATGTTAATATATATTATAATTATAAAATGACACTGTTAATATCATATATATTTTTTATTTCCTAATATGGGGAGGGTATTATTAGATAGTTAAGGTCTTGTCTTTTTTTCTCCCATTCATTTTTCTAATATATATTATACTTTTATTTCATATTTTTTTATCACATATAAGTGAGGTAATTGGTTTTTTTTAAATTGATAAATTCAGAAATAATAATTTTGATATAAATATTGTAATAAAAGAATAAATCAGTCTAAATATAAAGATAAGGATATATTTGTTAATTTATAATTCCCTCCCCTCTCTTCCCTTGTGAACCAAACAAAAAATCTCCCCTCCCCTCCTCTCCATTGAACCAAACAAAGCCTTACTCCCGTCCTCATTTCGAGATGCAGTCAGAGGAGAGTTTGAGAGAGAGGGCGATAGAGGCTGAGGGAGAACGAGAAGCTTGATGGTGATCGGAGAGGGAGTCGCATGCAACCTTGAATCTTGGTTAAGGTAAGTCTTTCAATCATTCTTCTACCCTTCACCATTTTAGTAAGGTTTTAGGAGTTTTGGGTTGCTGAAATCTGATATGAATTGGAGGAAAACTAATGATCTAGCTAAGATTATGATATCTATGGGTAGATTAAAGCTTGTTTAAACAAGTTATGGTGCTGCATGTGTTATTGGGTTTTGTTTGTGATGCTTTCAAAACTCAATCTCTTTACCTCTGTTCTGGTATATGGCATCAAGCTCTGCGGGATTTGAATGGATAGATGCAACACATATATGTGAGATTTTAAGTAAGTAGATGTTGCAATAATTGCTTATTCTGCTCTGGTTTTGTGAATGACTGAAACAGGGTCTGAGGCTTTTATGCATGTGATATGAATTTCTGAAGATGAAATTTGAAACTTGCAATTGGCGCTGTTATTGGTGACCATATTTCAAATTATTTAAATAATGGAAAGTTGTGGATGCTAGGGCGTATGAGTCACTGAAGATTGAATCTTGATTGGGAGAAAAATGGTTTTGGAATCTGGAAAAATATTTTCCTGATTATGGGAGGGTGGTTGTGTGTGTGTGATTTAATGCAAATATGGAAATGGGTATTAAAGTACAAGAAAAATGCTTGAAACAACGTCATCCATGATGGAATAATTTTTGAAGGCAGAGATGTCCAGAATTGAAGGATAGACCGTGTGAAGCATGAGAGGAAAGGGAGAATATCTCAATGCTTATGAATTTGACATACATGTGCAAATGCTTGTGCGTGTGGTGAAGGAATCAAGGAAATTGAAATCTGGGAAATTTTACGGACTAGGAAAAGTTGCTAAACTTAATTTAGAACTCATTCCTTAATGCATTTAAATGTTAAATACTGATTTGAGATGGTTAAATCAAGATTTAAGACACTAGAATAATTATTGGAGAGATGTTTATGAAGCCGGAACTTCAGGGAAGTGTGGAGGAAATGTCACCGCTGTTGCAAATATTAAGTAAGGATAAGAAAACAAAGTTGTGAAGAGTAAGGGAAATTGATTAGCCAGTAAATAAATTATAAGGAATTTAAGATATAATGAATGTATTATTTTAGTACTATACACACACATACATGTTAATCTGCCCTTGCCTATATAATTTATAGGGTTTGATATCTGCTAAGCTCTGTAAGAAAAGAGTCAAGGAGAAAACAGGGGGAAAGTAGTATTGAAGAAAAAGTAAAAAGTAGTAATTCTTTTCCTTTCTTATGATTGTGCATTGATTGTCAAATGCTTGTACATGCCATTATGTTGATTGTACATGAGAACATATAAATTGTCTTTGCATGATATGATTTGTCATGACAATAAGTGTTGGTTTCCATTTATTTTGGAATGTGAGCATGATAGTTAGCGATTGGCTATGCAAGTGTATGATGGTTTTGTATTATTAATTATATTTGGTTGCAGGGTGTTGGTCTCTAGCCTGGGTAGCATCTTTGTTTGTGGTCTTGTATTATTACATAAAGGACTTCTATTACCACTAGGATTCTTTAGAATCTCACTCTTTTCTTCCATATCATATAGCAAAAGCAGGTACTTCTAAGGACAATGGAGCTGTGATTGGAGGAGCTTGAAAGTAAGGGAGGCCGGAGAATTTATTATGTATTTGGTTAAATATGCTTCTTATATTTTGCCATTTTGGAGTGAAGATACAAATGTGTGTGTGTGTTCTGATATGTAAATATTCCTCTATAAAGTGGTGGCTGAGGGCAGATAAATTACAGGTAACTACCATTGACAGAAATGGCCTATTTGCTATTATATAGTTATTATTATGCCCAAGACTGTGTGTATAAGTATATCTATTCTTTTAATGGGCCGGTGATCAGAGTATTGAATGTTAAGCCCTGCAAGTTATAGATTTACTTCTTTTTTTTTGTTGCCCAGAGTATCCTCCCACCCGAACGGTAAGAGACTAATCTCTCAGGGTACTGTCAGGCGCCGTAGCGGGGACCCCTCCCAACAGTTATAGATTTACTTAGATACAAGTTCTAAATGTCTAAATAGAAAGAAAATGGGTTTTGGTATTGTACGCAAATCCAAGTCTTAAATTAATTATACCAGTTTTGTAAAAAATGTTAAATCAAGGACTTGAACCACTAAATAAGTTGCTTTGAAAGTAAGTCTTTGAAAAATTTGAATTTTTAGAACATCACATTACATAAGCATAATCAAACCCTGTGTTTAGGAAAAAAATTTTAAAAAAATTGTTTTTTCTAGGATGAAATCTAGCTTTTAGAGGTTCGAGGCTAAATAAAATACCCTACGGCTGTATAGATGTAAGGTGTTACCCATCCCTCTCTCTAGACACCCTACCAAACACACCCATAGTTTCCATCCAACTAAAAAAAGTCTCCTCGTCAATCCGATTTTCGATGAAGAGTTTTGGACAAATTAATCAATTTGAATTATATATGAAAAAATCCTTTAAAAAATTACTGTTGAATTTTAAAATTTCAAATTAGTATTAGTTATTACACTCGTAAAGAAAATGACTATACTCGAAAAGTAAATAACAATACATTCTTGTAGATATTTCTTATTTGAAATTTTAAAATTCAATAGTCATTTTTTTGGGAATTTTCTGATTATATATATTTTTTATTTCCCTAGTGTAAAAGAGCATTGTTTTGAGTTTAAAAATTAGGGGGAAAAATTAGCAATCCATCATATTTATACTTAACTAATTTTATTTTGTCGAATTATGAGGGTGTTTGGATAGAAATCAAACTATGATTTTAAAAGTGATTTTACGATATATAAAATAAGTATGTGAGATGAGTTTTGTGTCAATTTACGTTAAAGTACTTTTTAAAAGTGGCCCCTATGTCTAATTTATACATAACTTTTTTTATTTAAATATTATTTTAATTATTATCAATTTGATCCAAGCCGATCCGATTTAAACTATAGATCCTCAAACCACTTTTTTGATCAATTCATTCACTCATGTTTAAAATATAAACCCTTAAATCACTTTCCCACCACTTTCTATATTTTAACTTATTTTTTTCTAGTGTTTTTGGTTAAAAATATCCAAGTCCTTTAGGCTATTAAATACGTCATCATGCCTTTACTCTCAATTTGCCTGTGAATAATAGATCATGTTATATAGATTTTATTGTATATGCATTGACATGCATAGGTATCAATAAATGAGTTTTTTGGGACAAAACTCGCATGCCCAGAAAATTTAAATTTACAGTCTCCCGCTTAAGAAAAATTCAAGAGGCGTTTGGCGTCTTTGAGTTACAAGTGACAATGTATAACTGACAAAAAAAAAATCAGTAACAAGTTTCATCTTTTTAGATTTTCTTTTCTATTTACATGTCAATTAAATAATTAATGAAATGATAAACCAATTAGACAGTTGAATATACACACTTGGTTATGGAAACAATCAAACAAATATGTGCCTTTCTTTCTTTCTTTCTTGCTGTGTGGATAGTCTCAATTGTGCACAGAGGCTGAGGCACAAGCCTGAGAAGCCCACAAATGAGTGAAAGACTGTCTGTTAGTGCTTGTGTTTGGACCTAAACATTGCCAGATTCAGAAATTTCCTCAACCTTCTGGAGTGCAGATGCCTATGTCCATGATGGTGGCCCTTGGCTGTGCTTTCTTTACTCATTAATTTCTCCACTGCAACAACCATGAAAACCAAAACCCTAATATGAACAACTCATACAAAAGAGCATAAATATAAAAGCTCTCATTGCCTAATAATCATATTGGCAGAATTGCTCTTAATTGGATTGATGATGCTCGAATTTAATTTAATAATAGCAAATGCCAAATGGTTGTACAAAAAAGAAAGCTAAATTACATGAAACTTCCCTGAATTCAGAATAATAAATAAATAACCTCCTTAACTTTTAAGACCTCCCTAAAGTTTTAAGTCTATGTCGATAATTCTAAACTATTAATTTTATACCTCCTTCAACATATAAACTCCTCAAACTTTGAGTTATACGTTTATAAATCCCTTTAACTTCACATCATTTATTATTTATTTAAGATCGAAACTCAAAGTGTGGGACTTAGTCGCATACATGTAAAAGTTTAAATAGGTTCATGACAGTTTCAAAGTTTAATAAGGGAGGCTATTTATATAGGATGCTACCTCGGGTCATTTAATTTGGTTCTAAATATAAGACTCCAGTCCAATTTATCTCTTATTTATTTATTTTTTTCTAAGGTAATCCTTGTATTAGTTACACATGTTAAAGATTTCATTAAATGATAATTCTAATTAATACATATAATTAGTAAGGATATTTTAAGGAAGACAACATCTATTTATTACAAATAACTAATTTAACTAATTTTTTTAATATATTTAAATTAATCAACTAATTCTTATACTAAAAGCTGAATGTGGTATAAATTTAAGAAATTTTGCATGATGTAGCCTAAAAAAATTGAAATCTTCTGGTAGAGATACTTGCGTAGAGATGTTATCATAAGACCCTTTTTCATAGTCCTTATTATAAAGCTCCATGCAAATTGTCTGACAAAATTTTTCCCAAATAGCTTTTGTCTTGATACTCCTTAACTAATCAAACAACCTCTTAACTATTCATTCATTAAAATTGTCAACAATGAATAAATGTAAACTCACATTTTCGTAAATTACAGAACATAATCTATTGCAGCTAAAAAAAAAATCTCTCAGACAGAGACACCCAAACTGTTTTGGAAAAATAATGCAACAGAAGTTATGTTTTCTTGAAAGCTGAGATGATATATATGTATGCGTGATAAAAGCCGAGATATTAGTCAGAATTTTAAAAAAAACAGAGAGAGAGAGAGAGAGAGAATTCAAGCAAGAGATTATTGACCAGTACCTGCAATAATTTAGTGAAATACTACTTGGAATTATATATTCTGAAATTTTTTTAGAAAAAAAGTGCAGAAAATCAGATCTAATAGGTCGTTTTTACATGGAATAAAAATTTACATCTGGCCGTCGGATAAGTTAACCTCATACCAGGAAATACAAGAAAAGCTCAAAACAGAACATCGTATCATACATAAACCCTATAAAACATCAATGCACCATTAATGCAATGATTATGTACGTATAAGATAAAGTGGCTCTATTAAAGAATCCAAGCACTAAGCACCCATGGGAGCCACACACATACACACTAATCTCCTTTTTAACTGATTACCTTTTCAGTCTTCACTCTCATTAATACTACTTCCACAGTTCCACTCCAACAACATCAATTCTATTGCAGCATTTCTGTGAACAAGACAGGAAGAACTTACCCTAAAGCTCACAAGGATAAAAGGTACAGGATCAATTTAACAGTGGGGGTCGCCACCTACTTTGCTATGGCTATTAATGTTAAAATCAAGCTCCTATTTACACCGACATGCGGTATATTATGTCATAAACACCCATACAAATAGGAAAATGCATATGTGAAGTTACTTTTAGAGAGATCACATCATGTTAAAACCAGGAACCTCATTGATCACATATTTTGAGAAAATAGAACACAGCCGATGAACATCACAAAATTTTATCTTTTTCTGCAAGTAACCATCTATTCACAGTGCAACAATACAAGGAAAAAAAAACAAAAACCTCAAATCTAGTTACATACTGGTATCGTCAATCACGCTTTCTGGAGAAGGACCAACAGAGCCCAAAACAAAAGGTTTCCTTGACCAGTATTCTTGAAACCTCTGAGTTGCATACTCCTTGTAGTCAAAGTCGATTTTGTTTACATGTCCCTGGAGAAAACACAGAGAATATTTTCTGAACTCAAATCTCCTATATTTATATACAACAAACTTATGTAACAAATCCTGTATTGTATCATTGTACGTAAGACTTTAAGTAACAGAAGGCAGCTTATTTGAAATCTAAAAGCAAATGAAAAGAATAGTTTCCTAACAATCTGACCACAGGCGCACGGTGAAGTTGAATGAGAGTAGATTGCATATAAAATTCCAAAATAAGGATGAAAATGGAAGATATAATTGAGGGAACTGAAAATTGAAAAGTGCCATATATTTATCTAGATGAAAAAAACATGGATGAATAATAGTTCGGTAACAGCAGTGAAGTAGACATGATTTCCATGAATTAAAACACAGGATTTATGCTTTTGGTAAAAAATCTACTAAAATCTTATGTATTGGTGAGAATACATACACCAGATATACTGACTAACTTCTCCCCATCCTCCAAGGACTCAAGCCACATACATCCTAAGGTAACAAGAAGTTTATATCATAATCACAACAACTCATGATAGAGAGAGAAAGTGAATATACCGAAATTATTCCCCAAATGCCCCAAAAGAGATGATTTGGGAGCGTATACTTCTCAATTTCATGCAGCAGATGCTCCACTTCACTTTCACTAGGTTCTTCACCTACATTTATGTCCAATAATTTTAGTATGACTGTGGGAAAATTAATGTTAAACATGTTCATACAGGTGACCAAATACAAACAAATCTTAATCAGAATTTTGTGTAACGAAACAAAAAATGCAATGAACATGTAATACAATACTTAAAAATCATAAGAAATGCGAGCATTCAGTACCTGAAGAACACAAATATGCATACACAAAATTTTGCCGCATTTCTAGATCTGTTGAGAAATAGCCAGATAAAAGTCAGTTTTTGCAGGACGTATAAGTACAATCTGAAATTAGAACGAAAAATACACATACCAGGATATTTAGTGAAGTCTAAAATATGAGGTGTTTCTGTATGATAGTTGGCAGCCATCTCACAAAAGTGATTTGCTATGTCATACGCAACAGGATTATAACTTGCATATTCATAATCCTGTTACAAAAAGGAGACGCATTAGAATTATAAATGATTTTTATGACCTATCAATCCCTCAGAACAAGAATTTTTGCAAATGAAAAACTCAGTAAAGATTGATCAACCACATAGGTAAGAATGAAAGCTTTACAGGAAAAAATATATATTTTCTGCTACATTATTAAAAACATATACATATGCACACACAAATCCTTGTGGTAACACGTGGCAAAAAATGTTTGTATTTTACCTCAAGTCCTAGATTGATGTATAAATTGCCATTTGCATCCTCTTATCAAAGTATATCAAAGTCATACATCAAGAAAAAAAAAAGTTTCTTATCCCCCATGGTTTCCTTTATTTTTAAAATTTTAATTCAACTCTGAAATGTAGGATCAAATCTCAACAAGAAAAGAAACAACAAAGTTTACCAAGCTACAATTGAGACAACTCAAAAGTCTAACTCCCACATCTAATAGACCGGTGTGCCAGGATAATAATTAGGTTTCTTCTCTTGCTCTTTCCATCTTTCTTTATCAAATTTCTATTTTTTTTAAGGAAGAAAGGTGCTGGGTCTCAAAAGCCTCTTAAACATCGTCCAAATCCTTCTTACTTGGTTTTGCAAGAGGGTAATCTTCCATGTATTTCAAAAAAGTTCAGTTAATTGGAAACAGATCAGTGCAATACAAGTCATGAGGGGCAGGATCCATGTATAAGAAACAATACTTCTTTCTAGAAGGTCTTACTTGACATGTCTGAGATAGAAGTAGAACTAACTATTTCTTCAGGAAAGATCCATCAAGAAAAATTAAAATAGTTTATTTCTCCTCATTGGTGATAGCAAGCATAAATTCACTAATTAGTAAAAAGAAAAACTCACTATTATGGTCAAAGAATTGGTCTCTTCATCAATCATTATGTTACCATATTGTAAATCATTGTGGCAAAACCCAATCCGTTGGTGAGCACTTGAAAGCTCCTTTTCCAACATAGATATTTCCTTTTCAATTGTATCCAAATAAAAGGCTTCAACCTCTTTAGGGCAACACAGACGCTTGGCCTCACCAAGCCAGTTCCTGAAGAATTAAGATAATAATTGTTTGAGAAACTGTATTAAAATATGGATGTAGAAAAAGCCTATTTTAAAACAGACATGAAACTAATTCCTAAAATGAACTTTTCACTCTTACTTTTTGGACACGGAGTTGGGATAGGTGTTAAAAAGCACATACCGTAATCTGTCCCAGAGGTGGACTTTTTTTGTACCAGGCATGTCAAGGTCATGAAACTCCTTCATTTTGGCCGCTATAAGAGAAGAGATATTGGAATCATGCAGATCAGATGCTGATAATGTCTGATGAATTCACATAGGAATAAAAGAGATTATTCTCATTTGAGGATGGGTGTGACCATAAGAAGTTTAAAATTGCAGTAATGCTAGACGGGTAAAGGCAGAGCCTAAATTTTGCTTGTGATTCACAATGCAGAAGACCTGCCTTTGATCCTCTCACTAATTATGTCAATTTTATGCTGCATTCATTCTATAGTTGTCACTCATGAATCTTCAAATACCAAGTTGCTCAAGTGTCAATGGAAGTATAAACAACATCAACATTAAGATATTAACAAAAGCAAATTATATTACCCGTGCATGGATAAACTCTTCAACACGACCATTAGCAAACCGTCCTAGCAGACGAGGCCCCTGCCCATGCTTAGACATACATTCAAATGTCCTAATCTCATCATTCCTGTCAAGGAAAATGTCCACACCCTCACCATAAATTCTTACTAGAACTTTTCGTGAGGCTTCTTGTGTCTTTGTTGGCCATTTTATCTGGAATACCTCATTTGTCATGGCCCCCTTAAGAGGAATGACCTGCAATTCATTGGCATCAAGAACATCATCCCATTTACTGGCCAATGATTTTAAAATATCCTTTGCTTCGCCTGGAAGATAATCTGCTTTGTCATGTACAGGACTTTCTGTAACGCCCATCACCAAGACTTCACAACTTCAAGTAGAGGCAAGGAGTTGCTGAACCTATCAGGCTCCCTTCATACAAGACTTCCAGAAGAAGAAAAGTGTGGGGATAAAAGCCCTAAAAAAAGGATATTAGTGATATTGCTACAATCCGTGAACTCATCAAAATTACATCCAAGAGATGCTAGGTCACAATCACCAACTTATGGAGCAGGGAAACAGTCACTCCCCCTCTGCCCCAATGACTGTCCCTCTAAATATCCTCCTACCCAGGAAAAATCACAAGAACGGGATGAAAAGGAATAATAAAAGAGAAGCAGTTAACTTGAAGCTGCTGAATTTTAAAATGCTAACATACAAACATGCATAGAGTTAAGGAACGTGATACATGAAAGAGAAGGATGTGAAAGGGGCCAGGGAGGGGATGGGAGAAGTCAGCATAAGTGTTTCCTGTTTCTTTCAAAGTCAGCAGCAAAATTAAAAATCAACTATAACAATGTAAAACAGAAAATCTTGAAACTAGTTCAGCAATAAAAATGATAAGAAACTCAGTTTTCTATTATTTCCCTCTAGCTTCACATGTTTGTAAAAGCCAAAAGATATAAAGAAGATTAAATTTCTTCTTTGCACATATTTAGCTTTTCAACTGAATAAAAATGAGATCAGTACCACCTTGCTTAAGATTTGCCTTGGAGTTAATCCATGAGTTGACTCCTTTGTGTGTACTCTGATTCTTAAGTTAACTAAGCACTTAATTAGTCAATAATCGGAAACACCCCCTTTCCTCATTTGGCTAGTAGTATAAGACTTTATTATCTATCACTCATTCAAATTCTCGTAAAAGTTTCTGGACAATTGGACTAGATTAAGAAGGATTGTCTTGATTCTGGTGTGAGAGAATTCGGAATGAATCATCTTGTTATTCAAGAGAACAGATAAATTTATAATCAAGGGGGTATTGGGCCTTGGTAATTTGGTGTCTGAAAGAATTGTTTTCAAAAGCATATGGTCATGGTGTTTTACTCCATAATCAACTTCCTTATGGCAGGAGGTAATTTGAAGAAACAGCGGTCTGAATCAAAATTAGTCACATCCCAACCCAATGATTACTGCTACTCTCATTATTCCTTGGAAGTTTATTTCTCAGGGATATAGTTCTATTGGTTCTCCAGTCTCTCTGAAGACTGGTGATGGTTGTGATATCAGATATCAGGTTTTAGGAGGATATGTGGATGGGAAATAGCCTCTGTGCAGATCAGCCCGGTTTGACACTTCAGTTCAGTTCAGCGGAAAATGCATGCTTAACAGCTGACTTTGGGCCTTTGTGGTTCCTTGCTTGATGGTGAACTGCTTAGGCACAGATTCAAATGCTGGGGAAAATGCATTCATGCAATTTTCATTTTATATAAGGGATGCAACTGATAAAGACGTCAATGAACTAGAAACTCTTTTCCCCCTCTCACTGACAAAACTAAGCATAGGACAGTTTGGAGTCCACATAATTTAAGTTGCACATGCTTGTAAATCCTATTTTCATTCTTATATTCTCTTAAAATAGGAAATTTTTCTTCTTGAAAAGCCTCTTTGGAATTTTAAGACTACCTCAGAAGTCAACTATTTAATTTAGAGAGCAAAACTTAATAGAACTAACCCAAATAACGTATTGAAGATCCATAGACCACACACAGCCTTTTTGAATTTGGAGGAGCAAACACGGCCTAAAGTTATAAGTGGGATCAAACCTACAGCCTTCTACTCACAAGACGGCATGCAACTTTATTTCCCACCAGAGAAAACTTGGATATAATTTATATTTTTGATATTAAGCTCCCCAATAAAAACATAAAAGGTAGATTTCTTTATTACCCAGTATCAAATGATTAGGTTTCCAAATTCCTTTTTCACATAGTTTGTATTGGAAACTTCATAATAAAGACATAATGAAATGCGCTTAAACATAATCCATTTTTGTACTGTGTGCACGAGTAGTGGAGAAACTGGATAGCATTTTGAAGAATGACTGCTTCTTTGTGTAACAGAGTCTTATTTGCCTGTCGTGAGAACAGGCGTGTCAGCAGCATCTAGAGCCATTTCTTCGCATTTGGTTCAGAGGTTTTGTACTGACAAAGCAAGGTATAAATTTTGGGCGATTCTCTTGTGAAATTATTTGGTAGGAGTGGTCTACTACAATGTTTATTGCTTTGCAAGGGTCTTCAGTTCAGGAATATTTTATGGGAGTGTCACACTGATAGATATGAAGAGGGATTATACAGCTTCGCCGCATGTTTAAGTTTCTTGTTCTATTTTTAAGTTTTGGTCTTTTACCAAAGGAGGACTCCTATCCTCATCATTCGCGACTTCCTTTTTGATATAATTTCTTCTTAATCCAATTAAAAGTGAAATGAGTTAAATAAGAAGATAACCAATTTCCTGAAAACCGCCTAAGGACGCGGCAAGTAGGCGTAACAAGTCATTGTCCGCATATAAGCATTGATCAAGATACGACCAGAACAAAAAGAACACAAATAACAACGATGAAATCTCATGATGATTCCAACTCATCCTGCTACGAGAACCAAACAAGCCTTCGCGTGCCCGAAAATCCATAGAAACATCGGAGACTCTTGTAATACAAGAATAATGAATACCAACCTGAAAAGAACCGCAAGGCAAGTGGAGACAGATCACGGCGACGATATGGCGGGTCTACGTACGATGGCCAGATACGGGAGACCTGGCCGCCGGAGAGTAGCCGTGAAATTTGCTACTGTTGGGGGGATGGAAAGGCGGGAGGTGGGATATAAGAGAGAGAAGAGCGGTGGAGATGAATTCTGAGGTGGGGCGTGAGATTTGCCAGCAAACGTGGGGGAGAGAGAAATAGCGCGTCAGGTTAGCGAAGAATCTGTTATTCCAGTGAGTGTATTTTGTTTTGGTGCCAGACTGGTATACATGATGAGAGAGAGGGGGGATGAAAGAGGGAGGACCGAAGGAGTGGGATCTTGCGTGATAAGAATTTGAACTCCGGAGGAGGGCACCGCGAAGTTCGTCATATTGTAAGGCGCCACGAGGTGTTTAATTTTTTAAAAAAAATACGCATTTTAATTTTTATAATTTTTTATATTTTATTAAAGTATTAATACTGCATCTATTCCCAAAAAAAAAAAGTATTAATACTGCATCTAATCCTTAATATAAAAGCAAGTTTTATTCTTAATTTGGGCCTAAATAAAAAAAAAAACTCATCCATTTTGTCTGTTATATTGATCTATTTTTTGAAAATAATCTTTATAGTAGTTGCATATATTAAATATTTTATCAAATCATAGTTCTATCTAATGTATATAATTAGCAAGGGTATTTTAGAGAATACAATATCTATTTTTTACGAATAACTAACTTTTTTAATCTACTCAAAGTAATCAACTAATTTTTATATTAAGGATCATGGTATTAAAATAAAATTAAAATTAACAAATAAAATAATTCACTTCTAAAATATAAAAATAAAAAATTAATACAATATTAAATTTTTAACCAGAATAAATTTGAACTAGAGAAAAGCTCCTTAATTAAATTAGCATCTAATAAATTCCCATAGATAAAAATTCTTAAATTTTGAATCCCTTAAAAAATTGTGATAATATGAATTTCAACAAACCACTTGATTAAAAAAATTGATAAAGTGCTAAATATTAGGTTATGAGCATTTAATTACTATGTGAAATAGGATAATTACAAGGGCCTAAGTCAGCACACTAAAATATTTTTCAAGGTGTATCTGGCATTTAGCACTCTAAAACATCTAATAATCAATTTTCCCCCTAATATATTAAAAATTGATCAATCCCATCCCAAGCTAACTGTCCAACATCTCCTTCAACAACAAAAAAAAAACAAAGAAAAATTACAACACAAGTGTAAATAAGGAAAATATGGTACAATCCTTACTGGAATTTGTAAGAATTTAGTAGTAATCGTACTACTAGTAGAAAATGTAATGAAATATAATGTAATGTAATAAAAAGTAATGTAATGATGATTATATGAGTTTGTCGGTATACCATTAAAAAAAAAATAATGCATAGACAGAAAAATATTTAGTTAGATTACAAAGAACAAGAGAATAGGTGAAAATAATATATCAAAAAACAAAATTATCCTTTTATATTACTGAATTAAAATTTGTTTTTTTCCACCCAATATACACGCTAACCCTATCCACGTATATAATTGTAAAATAATAGATAAAACTGCCCCGATCCATATGTATATATAATAAATTAAAGTATACTTTTTTATATATAATAAATTAAAGTAAAATGTAAGTTTAAATTTATATTGCAAAGATCAATTATTAGTAAAAGCTTATTTTTAAGAAGGAATAATCTCTCCCATGGAGTTATTGATAACGAGTGGAAAAATAATAAGTGGTGTGAGAGATAGTATATTAGAAATATTAATAGGAAATTTAATACTCATACGCACATATTCGTACATACATACAAGGGTTAATTAATCCGCAAGTCCTTATAGTTTCAACGAATTTTGAATCAGGTTCCTATAGTTTTTGTTCTTTTTATCAGATCCTTATACTTTTATCTTTTTTTAATTAGGTCCTTATATTTATTTTTCTTTTAATTAAGTCCTTATAATTTCACTAAATTTTTAATCAGGTTCATGTAGTTTTAATTTTTATTTATTAATTAAATATAAACTTAATTAAATAGATTAATACTGAAATATAAAATATTAATAATTAAATTAAATTAATAATTATGTAATAAAAAAGTAATAAAATTAATTAATTCAGGAAAAAATTTTAGAACAATTAATTTTTTTGCTGAAAAAATTAAAATCATTATAATAATTCAATATCTTTAGAATATTATTGTTTATAAACTAATATTAAATAATATATACTATTTTATGTTTATATAATAGTACTATTAGAATTAATAAAATAAAGAATAAAAAATTCAGAGACTTAGTTAAAAATAAGGTCAAATTATAAGGATTTGATAAAAAGAAAAATAAATACAAGGACCTAATTAAAAACAGGTGAAAGTATAAGGACCTGATAAAAAGAAAAAAACTATAAGGACATGATTCAAAATTAGTTAAAACTATAAGGAGCTGTGAATTAATTATCCCTACATATA
Source organism: Neltuma alba (assembly GCF_004799145.2). NCBI lineage: Eukaryota > Viridiplantae > Streptophyta > Magnoliopsida > Fabales > Fabaceae > Neltuma > Neltuma alba. The sequence continues at coordinate 156,708 of NW_021635027.1, read as the reverse complement.
TTTATATATACATATATATTATGACTATATTATAATCAGAAGAATAATTTTTAAATAAATATGAAATTGAGCCAATAAGTAAATACATAAATTTATATATAAGAACAAATAAGTTAAATCATGTCCTCATCAATTTAAATTTAAAAAGAATCAAAATGTGTCTCGTTTTCAGGGACTAATGAGAATCCAATCCTAGTGATAATGACTCTGTAATCTTAGCATGAGCCTTGTTAATCTCACCCCATGTGAGATCTTGTATTCTCATAATTTGCCTTCGTAACTTCCTTTGCTCTATCCACATCACAGGACCAAAGCTTCTTGAATCCTTTCGAATTTTTGCAAATTCTTTGTATAAATTGCCAGCAAACTTCATTAGTGTGTTGGAGGAAGATTCCTTCAAAGCATCAGCAAGCAACACTATAGCATCGCAACTACTCCTTCGCTTTCATTTTGCTAATAAATTGACATCAATTGGCTACAAAGGTTGTTACTTAGACATAGCGAAATTTGTATCTTTATTGAATACTTGTTCAACATTAACTTCAACTTCAATTCTAGAATCTTCTTCGACATGCTCACCAAGAGATGTAGGCATCTCTGCTCTACTACACGATCCTTAGCCCGAACATATAATAGCTCTTCAAAGTAGGGTAAGCACCTATTCTTGAAATTTCCAGCTTCTTTCTTAACCTGAAAATGAAAAATAAGCACAATGATGCAATGTAAGTATTATCGTTAGCATATATTAATTATTATTAGTATACATTAACAATAATAATAATGATGATAAGATATAACGCACAATTACTTTCACATATTTAGCCCATACGTTTTCTTTAACCGTCACACACTTCTTGTTAGGATCCCATCCAAAGCCAAAAGTATTTTTGTTATGCATCGTATCATGTACAATCTACTATTGCTTCTTGAAGGTCCTCAACCTGGATATAATATGAGGGCTAGCTTTTAAGCCACAACCTTAAAGCTTCACCTCTAGCATGTCCTCTAGCTATTTCAAATACCTCACATTGAATCCTGTATCTGTGACAAATTTTTTGTTGGTTTTTAGTTGGACCAAGCATTCAACCAGAATGCTATCTTCTTGAGTAGTCCACACATGCTTACTTCCTTTCTTGTTGTCTTTCTATGTTTCCATTCTATGTATATGATGTAAAGAAAAAGCAATAAGAATCATATAAAATTTAAAATTATGAAAAATAATAAATTATAGAATACAAGTCATGAAAAGATATAATAATACAAGGGTGTGTTTAGGTATCTCCTCAAACCATGGTTTGGGAAAAAAAATGACCCAAACACCCATAAGAAATCAAAACCATGGTCATGGTTTTGACCCAAGAACCATGATTTTAGAAGCATAAAAAATTTGCTTTTGGAAGAAAATTAGAGAGTGTCATACGGATATGAGGATCTTTTTTTTTTTTAACCAGACACATATACCCCTCAAGCTTGAATCTTTCGCCTTCAATCCTTCACTGTTTAAAGAGGTAGTGTGTGTGTGTGTGTGTGTTTTTTTTTTTTTTTTACCAGAAAGAGGTAGTACATTGTTACATTGTACCCTTTTTTATTTTTTTCTGTTTACAAAAAATTATTCATCTTTTTCAACAATATTTTTAATCTTATATTTTATAAATATTTTTACACATGTAGTAATAATTAATTAATTATATTAAAGATGAGAGGTAGTATGTTGTTATAAAAACTAGTTGTGAAAAAATGTTATAGAATTTCATGTTTAAAATCTTCAAAGCAAATTAATATTTTTCTATTAGAAAAAATAATCATTTTTCTGTAAACATATTTAATCTTATAATTTAAAATATATATACACATATTAATTATTTATTAATTATATTATCTTATATATTATTAATTATGTTGGTAAAAAACTATGTTATTAACAATTTTATTCCTTCAAATTAAAATATATTATAAAACCTATCTTTTATGTAATTATCATATTAACTTATGTCCTTTTTAGTAATTTACCCATAAAAAAAGTGCTTCTGATAATAACTATCCAAACACTCTCACTTCTTAGAATCACTTTTTCACAAAATCTATTGTTATCAGAATTTATTCTCTAAACTATGGTTTGGTTTCATCCAAACACCCCTTAAGTCTATCAAAATCATAATAACCAATACAATTAAAAAGTCAAACAGACACATATTCAAACATGAAAAATATTGGTCCAATTTAGTCAATAATTTACAAACGTTATCTATTAGTCCTACAAGCTCTAAAAGCATTAAACATTTCATTAGCCATATTCTCTCAGAAAGCACTCCAAGCATTTGATGATTCCATGGTTGATATGGAATTAGCCATATGATTGTCTTCTTGGGAATTTTATTGATCTATTGAATCAAATTCAGTCAATTATGCAATAGACAACAAGTAATTATATATCAATTTTGAGTCCGAATGGGATAGTATGATGCACTCCTTAATATTGCCCAATATATCTTTAAGATCCCAGATGCTTGTTCAATGACATTCCTAATTAATGAATTTCGCATGTTAAAACACTCTCGTAGAGATTCTAGATGTCTATCATTACGCCACTCACTTAGATGATACCGTTGTCCTCTGTATAGGGTAAGGAAGCTTTACAATTTGTGTATCCTTGTATCAATTAGATAATAATTTCCTATATAAAACATATTATCACTGTTAAAATATAGAAAGTAAATGAATATATACAACACATAGTTTAAATTCATACCCTAAGGGACTTTCAAACCATTTGGTCTGTAATTGCATCTCTCAATACCCTGCTATCAGCTATAGATCCTTCCCATCCCAAAAATACAAATATGAATTCTCCATTTGAGAGCAAGCACTAAAACATTGGTAGTTATGTCCCCCTTTCTATTCCAATACCTACCCTTTATTTCTGTAGGCACTTGAATCGTTACGTGAGTTCGATTAAGTGCACTAAGGCAGCCCTACAATTATTCATCAATCATTAAACAAAGTTTTTCACTTAAAAAAATGGACACATTGGTTTTATGTTTACCTTGAACTACTTCCACCTCTCATTAGCTGAATCTTCAGGAATTAGCTTAGGTGTTTTAAACAAATCACCTAGGAGGCGAATAACTGCTTTTAAACTATTTTGAAGCATCTTATGGTTTCTCCAGACCTTCCAAACTCAAACTAAATAACTCTATTTTTCACATGGTAAGCATGCAAGAAGATTGCAACTTGCTCATCCACTAACATACACCGAGTCAGTTTAAGATGAGCTATAATCTTTAACATGCTACGAAACTGAAAAAATGTAGTTCTATACATCCTAGTTTGGTTGAAACAAGTAATATTGCTACCGTGCACCATCTCCCTAAGGTGCCTTCTTTTCTTATGAAAATTAAGGATATAAGACCGGTCATGTATGTGTCTAGTACTGTACATAACTACACTAAATATCATCTCAAGAAACCTTTTTTCAATAGTGTAAGCAGTTATAAAACTGCCTAGCATTGTGCGAAAAAGGATTTGTTTGTTTATGTTATCCATAATTAACTATACCCAACCAAAACAAGGTTATAGCATAGAAGTTCTACAATAATGGTTGTAAATAAATTCCTGAAAGAAAAAAAAGCATATAAAAAAATGAGCATAATACCAAGGTCCAATGATGGCATCAACAAGTATATTTAAAAAATCAACATAATACCTCTTATTTGATAAGGTACAAAAAAAGAGTATTTGATAAGAAATTAAAAATTTTGAGAAATAGCCAAAAGAGTTTTTCTTTTCATTGATGATATATGAAGACAAAAAATCAAGAACCACAAACATAATCAAAAGCTTTTTCTTTATTAATAATATCTTAACACAAAAATCGAATAACCCATGGCCAAAAACACAAGGAAAAAAAAATCTAACCACATGTGATATGGCAGCGAAAGGGATATAGTTAATATAATCTAATATGCAAGATAAAAAAGAAAAACAAAGAAAGAATACCCAAGAACATGTGATATGGCAACAAAAGAGAGGGACTAATATATTCTAATATAAAAAAAACCCAACAATAGGTGATATGACATCGATAGAGAGGAAAGACAGACGGCTAATAACATTACCCTTACCAGTTCACCAGTTGTAGAATGTGATGATGATCAAGTAACATGGCTATGATGACCACCCTCTTTGTAGTCCACAACGGCAGCAAAGAGGAAAAAACAAGTAGGTGAGGGCTTCCACTTATTCAACACGTGTCCAGTCTTGTCAGTTTTAAAAATTATAAGGGTAATAACATTTTTTCTAATTAATTACAAGAGGCCTGCATCCTCATTCAAAAGTCTCAGCTATATAATCCCAATGCATCCATTTTATGTAATCACCATTACAAAATGTAGTCCTCTTTACATTATATAGGCCTAACCAAACATATAGATTGGACATTTGTTCTAGGATTAGATACAATCTTCTTTCATGAAATTTGTGACAACCGTCCTTTTAAAACCCATTTAGGTTAAATCAAACAATTTATTTGAAATATTAACCATGATAGAAAAGAAGAAACTTTAAAATTTTAAAATCACTATCATGGTTAAAAGAAATAAACATATATCACGAGCAACGTCGATAAGTAACTTGGGCCTTAGACTCCAAAGTCCAGGAATATCATTCAACCCTTAACCCAAATAAAACTCATACTTTCAAAAGCATGTCATGTGCAAAGTCTTAGAGACATCTGGTCTTCTACCGGCCCTCTCATCAAATAGCAGAAATCAAAAGTATTAATTTACAACATCAAAGTAGATGAGCACTATGTGGCAATATATAAATACTCATCACATGACAAAAAGGAGGTTATACAAGATAAACTTTATAGCTAAGCCTCCGCATCTTCCCCTAGAGCTATTACCTGAAAATGTTAAATTACAGGGGTGAGACAAACGTCTCAGTAACCAACTTTCCAACTCATCACACATACTAACATGTACTCGTGAGGTATCAAGTGGGACAATTATTAAATCTCAATATATATATATCAATGAAAATACAAAAATGTATATTCAAATAATCTCAATCATCCAAATCCTCATTACGGGGTCTAACACACAAGCCACATACGTCTATCACTCACTATAAGGGATCAATCCGACATATAGGCCTATCCCACACTTTGGGGATGAATAAGTAGTAACAAAGGTCCATATCTTATTATAGGCCTATCCCACACTTTGGGGAACGAATAAAAAGTCACAAAGGTCTATCCCTTACTCTAGGGACAAAGGAAGCCATCCAATGTGCACTAATAGTGGCCTTACCACGTGGTAGGATAGAGCTCAATCCAAAATCTAAACAACAATCAACCATTCACAATATAACAAAAATATCTCAATCTTTTTCCCAGTATAATCCATAAAATATAAATCATATATTTTTTTTCAAACTTCTCAATCGCAATTCCAAAAATCCCACAAGACAATTTTCATAGTTCAAAAGATATACTATATCTACTCGAATTCCAAATAACAAATATTATTTAAAAATAAGAAAATACTCACAAACAACATATTAGCACATATAACAAGTGGAAAGTGGTTACCTCTCGTCAAAGTAATAGAAGGATTACCACGAGGTCAATCCTTTACTCAACTAATAATTAATCTACACAGTTAATATAACCACATATTAATATAAACTAATTAATTAATTAAGCTTATATATTAGTTAAATTCCTAATTTAATTTAATTTTCATTCTAAATTATCACAACTCTTATAACCCAAAATTAAGTACTTTAGAATTAACTGATAATTTTCTAACAAGCCAAATTATTTATTTACATCCTCCAACTTATTTACTTTAATAAAAAGAAATTTCTGAAATTTCTAAATATGAAATTACTATATTGTAAATTCTAAAAACCTCATTTGAAATTTAAACCTCAAAACCAAACCATCAAAAATTCAATAGTGTCTCAAATATTTATATATATAAATAATCTAATCAAAATTTTAATGGCATATATATTTTTTCATAAATAATAAACCTTAACTACAATAATTATTTTAAAACCTCCAATCACCCAATAAATAAAACTAAACCGATTAAAATCTCAATAATATGTCAAACAACCCAAATAAATTATTTAACTTAATTTTAATTGGTATAAATATGATATATCTCATAAATAAAATATTTTTAATTAAAAATTAATTTTTAAATAATAAAATCAACAAATGGATAAATCCAAACCGGTAGAAATGATCTACTATAACATATCTATAATATTGTGGTTAACACTCATAAAAACTAAATACTTGCTCCAAACTTTATACCAAAAATTTTCTCTAAGCAACACAAAATTACTATTGTTAGATAGATCTAACTGAGTAGAACAATTTTTATGAAGGAATTTTTGTAATTAGAAGTAATTTTACTTACCAAAATGATCTGTAATGATGGAGAAAGAAACAGGAGGAAGAGAGTGACGCTGCAAGTAGGGGTGAGCAACAAACCCATTACCCGCTAGCCCGCCCATGACCCATGAAATTTTTGCCCATTTAAGCCCCCAATTAGCCCAAATAAGAGATTATAAACGGGCGGGCTTAAATGGGCGGGGTAGCCCATTAAATGGGTTGGGCTATGGGAAAGGTATTGGGCTGCCCATACCCGCCCGTTTAAGTTTTAATTTTTTTAAAATATTTTTATTCTTAATTTAATTGATGATATTGTTTCTCATTCATCTTTTATCAAACCTTCATGCTTGTTTAAGCTTTTATTTTATCCTTTAGGTAAAAGTTGACACTTTCAAAGTTTATGAGACTTTATGACTAATGACTACTTTTATGATTTTATCAGACTTTGATTGTTTACGAATTTAAGTGAAGTTGTATGATTGAATATGGTTGATGTTATTTTATATTTGATTTGTTATTTAGCATGCAAAATTTATTGATAGCTTCATAAGGTTACATATACAAAATAACTATACTGAAAAAATTTTAAAAAAAATAAATGGGTTACCCCGTAACCCGGTCAGCTCATATGGGCTGCCCCGTAGCCCATTTAATACGGGCTAAATAGGCTACTACCGGGTTATGGGTTAGCCCATGCCCATTTATGAATAAATGGGCGGGCTATGGGCTAACCTTCGGGTTAGCCCACCCCGCCCATTACTCAGCCCTAGCTGCAAGCCACAACGCGGAGGGAGAGAGAAGGAGAAGAGAAAAAAAAAGACGGGGGAGAAGGTAAAAAGAAAACACTCGGAGTAAACTGAAGTTAAAAACCCTAGGTAAAATGAAAAAAATAACAGTTTGAACCCTTTTTTTTAAATATTTAAATCCTTAGAGTATAATTTAAGATGTTACAAAATTGAACCAAATAGGATATACATCTTTTCTCATATCATCCAATTTATAAGTTGTTTAGGAAAATAAAATTTTTTTCCAATGAATAAAGACCTAGAATAAAGTAAAAACATCTTGAAGTATGTTAGTATATAATGTAACGTATTTATAACATCTCCAATGTAAAAATCGAGTTGCACTTACAAATAACAAAATAATATTTGAAACAAATAATTTTAAACGACTAGCTACAAGCGAATGGTGCCAAATAATGATCCTTTCAAGTAGGTTTACAACAAAAAAATCAAAGCAAAGAATTTGTAAGTGGATTTTTATTGTTATGGACAAAAGTTAAAATTAACCTATAATTTGAATTGATCTAGTCCAGCTGAATACATCAGGATAATTATTTTTTCAAGAAGAACTTGAGAGACACAAACTAACACTTCCAAATCACCATCCAAATATATTCATAGATCAATAACTAAAGTCATTAACATTTTTTTCTCTATACATTTACTCTTTTCAATTTTTAAATCATCAAATCAAAATAGTACCTTACTAAAACTTGGAAGACTCAAAACGCAGACATTACAATCCTCCGAAGACTACATATTAATAAATTAAATTAATTAATAATACATTTCAATTCCACATGCTTCATCCATTGCAACTTTATATTAACCAAATGCAATATAATAAAAGATCAATAGATAGACACATATCATTATGAAACTCAAGTATATTAAATAAAGAATTTCAAGAGACGAGAAATGAAATTTTTTTTTATAAAATAAATCCTTGTTTTTATAAAAAAATGTAAATGAAGAAAAATATAAGACCCAAGAAGTATTACTACTATCATACAAGGATCAAGTAATCAATTTTAACATTAGTTCTGTCTAACATTTGATAGGATGCCGTTTAAACAATAACATATATAAAATAAAATCTAAGTGACATTATATAAGAACCAATTAATTAACTTCAATTTTAGTTCTGCCTATCATTCAATGCCACGCAATTTTAATTTTTAATATTAATTGTATTTATTTAATAATTTCCAACTTGAGAGTGTTAAAGAAAATAAATAGTTATATCGTAAAATTTGAATTCTTAACAACTTACTTGAACACAAGTGATTGTTAAATCACTAACGTATACTCAAGTTTTGTAATTTGAATATAGCAAAAAAAAATTATAAGTACAAAATAATAGTGACATTTCCTCCATTCTTATTTATGTTTCTTTAAATAAAAAACACAAACGCGAAGGAAAAAAATAAAATCTTAGTAGTATAAAAACCAGTTAATTTTAAACTTCAGTTTTTATATATCATTCAATACTACACAATTTTAATAACCTCCATCTTAAGACTTAAGAGTGTTAATGGAAATAAATAATTGTCACTAACTGCTTGCTTCTATATTTTTCAATTAATTCTTCATCTTTCAAAAATAATGTGTGTACAATCAACCTTTGGGAAAATGTCATTTTCCAATCACATCACATATTTTGGAATTAACTATTTGGTTTTCAAATTTAATTAATCCGTCTGCCAAAGTCATATAACTAAGAAGCTTATATCAAAGAACCATGAACACTAAAATCAAAAGTGAACACCAAATGGATATCTCCCGAAACACAAAATTGGGTGAATACAAGAGAAGGATTAGTTCAAATTGCATCATTCCAAGTTCATCCTTACAATCGAGAAAGAAAATCACCAAATCTAAAATACACACACACACACACACACACACACTAATGCTAATCCAATACAAAGCCAATGATAACATTGGTTGAATCTCCAAGCCTAGCTTGAATCTAAAAAGAAACCAGTCCATCAATTGCACAATTTAATAAATTCATCTCTAGAGGATAATGTCAGTCAAACTCCCATAACTATAACAACATAATAAAGGAAGGACAGCTAATAATTTAATAAATTCATTATTTGGAAAAAATTTAATAATTTCATTAGAAAATGAAAACTACTTCAAGCCTTAAAACCCTTGAAAAATATCTACTACCCTCTCTCACAATCATCTCAAACCTACAAAATAAATCATGATCGAGAACCACAGTTTGGATATTTTTGTCAACTTCAAACCAAACAAAATACCAAAAACAAAAACAAATGAGAATTAAAGAAACACGCACAAAAGAATTGGAAAAATCATTACCTGCCTATCTAATAGAATGAAGTTTAGAGATCTCAACTACACACATGATCAAAAAACATATCATCATATGCCTGCATAGCAGAAGCACCGATATGCCTATCTAGACAACCAAACCTTACTGCTACTAAAGGAATCTCAACAGAGGCATTCATTCTTCCACATCGCACATAGACAAGCTACCCAGTAGCTTTCCACAATACAGAAAGAAGGAAACACTGTAGAACACAATGGAGTCAGGACACACGAACAAGAAAAGCACAAAAAACAATAGAATTTTCCATCATATTTATAGAACCCAATAACACAGGAGTTAATGAAAATAGAAGCACTGAAAAATGCAAAAGCCAACACAAAATAGAGAGACGCAAACATCAAAATGAATGCATGCACCAAGAATCCACCCCTCTTTACCAACGAAAGGAAAACATTATCACCCATAATCAATGGAATTAGAATGTCGAAGACAAATACATGCATCAACAATTGAATGTCATCGGCCCATAGATGAGGACCACGTGGACCAATTATAGAACAACTACAAGGTTTATAGGATATATAAATTTAAAAAGTGGCACTTTTATAATTTTAATAACAATATTGACAAATCATATAATAATATTAACAATTCACATAATGCCATTAACGATTTGATATGAGAGCTTCTCAAACTTAGAGAGATTAGCCATGACATCATAAATGGAGAATTTTACAACTATTGTAATATGACTAACAAGCTTTTTAATGCTATTAACAAGTTTATTATCACCTTTAACGATAGACTTTGCAGAGAATTAAAAAAATAGCACTTTTACAACTTTAATAACGTAATTAACAAATCGTGTAATAATATTAATAACTTGAATAATGCCATTAACCATATGATCTGATAACTTCTTACCCTTAGAGAGATTAGTCATAGTATCATAAATTGAAAATTTTACAACTCATGTAGCGTGGCTAACAAGTTGTTTAATGCTATTAATAAATTTATTATCACATTTAACAAGAAGTTTTTGAGAGATTTTAAAGTAGTACTTTTATAACTTCAGTAACCTATTATTAAAGGCAATAACGAACTTGTTAATATCGTTCAAGAATTAATTAACCATGTTAAACGGCGTTTGCTTCTCTTTCTTTCTATGAAAAATTACTCAAGGCAATATGATCATTTCAATAAACATAAAAATCCCTAATTGGTCGTATATGATTAAAAAGAAATTTTCATTTTTCAGGTGACTATTTGAGAATTTTCAAATTTAGATATCATTTTTTTGTCATCCCCCCATAGTTAAAACACCAAGATAACAATTAGAAAATTTAAGAAAATGAGGCAAAGTAATGGTCTTAACACTAGGAAAAGAGGAATTGTGAAGCAATGCCAAAATCTCCAGTCAAGTGATGGACAACAGTTAAAACAATTATGATGGAATATGAATGAAATATTTCTTATAAATATTAGATGGTTCATTTAAATTCTAAAAGATCTATTATGTACCATGTACTATACTTGGGTCGAGTCTGATCTTTATCCTAGGATATGTTTAAGAAGAACCCCTATTTGTTCACAACTTCACAAGTATGCCCATCAAGATAGCTAGTTTTCCATCACCCTAAACATAAAGATACAAGACAGATTTTTTTTTTAACTCATAACCTATAAATAGTAAAATTAATTCACCAAATATTATGTGGCGGGAATTATTTCCTCAAATGCTATGGTCAAAGTTGTTCAACGCTTGAACAACTTTTAAAATTGATCTAGGCAAGAACAATTTCTTCAATAAGCATGCAATTGAACTTCATTTTAATATGAACAACTTTTAAACTTCATTAACCCTTGAATAACTTCTTCACTCTCCCACACCACACATATGTTGTAGCAGCCTCTGTAATTAATGGCAAATAAACATTTCCAAAATGATAATTTATTCTTTAAAGATCAATATATAGAAAAGAATTAGCCAAAAATATTTAGGTAATAGCTATGGTAGGAAGAATAAAACCAATCAAATAGAAATCTACCATGGTCATTAACAATTAATATCCTTGACAGAGTAGTAGCTACTATACTAGAATAGTAAAGATAGTTAATCAAATAAGAAATAATCAACATTTAATTTTTCATGTATGTATTGAATCCATCAGCAATACTCTGGAATCTTAAATACAATTAAGACCAATTATAAATGGGCTAGGGCATTTGAAGTCCACCAAAATAACTACCATTGCTACCCATTATCAATCACAATCAAAATAATAGTCATATATATCCAAAAAGGGCTCCGCCCAATAGTACAAATCTAGAATGCTGCGGAAAAGCTAAGATTATATTAAGTATAACAAAAGGACCCTAAAGTTTGGCAATACACATCAATCAAGGCATGTATAACAAAACAGAGGCTATATAGAGTAGAAAGGGAAACTCAAGCCTAGGACAACTTTCCCTTGAGACTAATACCTGAACCATCGCCTGAAAAATATTCAATAACCACGGGGTGAGTCAAATTGACCCAGTAACCACAATTCCAATTTAACAAGTATACAGGGAGTGATTACAAGATAGTTAAGAGGGCAAAGTACAATTTTAAATAACATATAGGGTAAACATCTTTACAGAAAACAATATATAATAACTCAAAAAGTAACTTGCATGCACAAAACTTCATCAACCATCCTTATAACCTCCTTGTAACCTCTGACAGAACCCATGGGCTATTCACACATAACAGGATTCGTCTCTTTTACAAGACTGCACCAAGCTCTCCAATAATGAGGTATAACTCGGCCAAAAGTTACAGAGCTCATATTGGACGATGGGTTTCCTTTCCTTAGAATATGGAAAGGTGTCATGTCTCTTGGGCTGACCCTTGACTCGGCCAAAGGAAGAGTGATACTGAGGGTCCTAAAAATGTTAAAGCCAGCCACTGGGTGCTAAGTGGCGGCTATACCATGTGGTATAAATAATCAAACCTCCTACAATTACATTTCAGCACAACCCAATACAACACAACCCAACCATCCAATTCCATACAATTCAATATTCATAAAGTATTCTCAGATTCAATAATCAAATTTGTTCAATATTAACAAGATATTCATAAGATAAAATAATTCATGCCCACTTAACTAATAAATTTATCAAAACATAAATTTTCATATATATATATTTCACTTTTCACATAAATCACCATAACATATAATGATAACATTTATAATATCAACACATGCTTATAATCACATCAACAAGCATACAAGGTAAATTAGAAAGTGGTTACCTCAAGTTCTTGACACGAGAACTAAAATGAGAGGATTAAAGACTCAAGAGCCCAAACCAAGCTCACTCTATAATAATGAATTTATAAACATATACTAATAAAAAGACTAATTAATATAGCATTAAAATAGTTTATTAACTAAATCCCCATAATTGGCTTACTTTTAAAAAAATTATCTTTAGGAAAAATAATAATTCATCTATTCCTCTAAGTGACAATTTCTAGTACTTCCCAACTCTATTTCTCTCATTCACATTATTAATAAGAATAATTCCTTCAAATCATCCAAAAATCTCCAAAAAATACTTACTTTAACTCTTAGAAAAATAACCACATATCAACTATGCCTCCAATCATTATTACAATCTTATTCCCTTTTTCCATTAATCATTCCCCATTTATTAGAATCAATAACTTATATAGTTTCCTCAATTTATTCAAAACACCCAACTTCTACTAGTTAAAATCTCTCCAAAAATCATCAACACTCCTATTTCAACAAAAATCCTTAAAGTTCAAGCATTAAATCCTCAATATAACCTCAAATAAACTCAACTAAGAGATAAATTTTGGAATTAATATCATCATTAACACAATTCATCGTTTCCCAACCAAACCCTAACTTACATTGCCTCAAATCAACTATCTAACTAAAAATCTAAGTCATAAGGCTTCTATTCTAACCCCATAAGCTCCATTAATATCATCAAAATAAGTTAAAAGCATCAAAGATTAAAAAAATTAATCAAGCCCTAAAAATTTTATTATTCTGCCAAAAACTTAGAAAAATAAAAGAAGAAGATAAATAGAAAAAGTAGGAAGAACAATAACTTACCTAATGACTTAGGTGAGACCAAGCAAGACCTTTTTTGCTCTCTCACACTCTCCACCTCCCTCTCACAGTCACTCTCTCGTGCGGACCAGAGGAACAGCGAAGACGAAGCACAAGGGGGCACTGGACAGGGGGAAAAAGGAGAGGGGAACTGAATATGAGTGTGTGCGTGATTTCAAAAACAAAAGGGGGTCACATGAGCCCCACACCTAAAGCCTTACTAATTTTTCTTTTCCCAAATAGATAAGGGGCAACTCCCCCTCACCCATACTCTCGGTAATGGGTGGCCACGTGCCACCCACTTGTTTTATTTTTTTTAAATATATATCATACATAATTTTTTTAAAAAAAATTTAGTTATTCATTCTTCTATTTTTTTTATACATATAATTTATATATCACTGAAATTAAAATTTTCAACTTATTCAAGAAGATTTAATTCTAATAATATTAATTAATCTCATACCCATATAACTTAAATCCTATAATAAGATAAAGAAAAATGGAATGTTACATATGTCCCTATAATGATTTAATAATGATTTGATTATCATTTGCCTAATAAATTATGAGTTAATCATTATATAATAATAATAGCAATAATTAATACTATATTAACTAAAAAGTGATTAATAAAAATAAGTAATGATTAGATTTTAAAAATTAAAAATAATTAATGATTAAATTGACATGAACAAAAAATAAAAATTAATTTACCTTACAAATAATTACACCCAGTACCACATCTTAGTCTCCTCCGCATATGTTGTAGTTGTTGTTGTATAGTTATTTCTCCTTGTATTTGATCTAATGCCTCATTTATCTATGTAGTTGGCATATTTAAATCAAATCAAGGTGATTCAATTAAAAAAATTGGTTGTCAAAGGGTAGCAAATGTTTCATTTGATGAACCATCTTGCTCAAAAGTAAAAGTGTTATGTTCAACCGTAATAATACAGGATCATCAAATAAAGAAATGAATGACCAAAATTGAGGAGGAATTGGTGAGTCAAAATGGGATAATATTGATGATAATGGCGTGTAATGAGGGTCATATTAAGTTCGATTGGAAGATGTGATAGGGCAAGATGATGAGGTTGGTATATGATGAGAATGACCAAAATTTTAGGGTTCTTGTTCCCTTAAATTTTTATTCATAATTGGTAATTGAGTATACAAGTAACCGCCACATCGTTTGCTCTATCTATTTTGAGGAATTTGTGGATAGCCAACTCAATTGTTGATGGAGATGACGAAGGATTCATAGCAAATCACTGTTCTCTAATTGTGAGGAAGATGTTGCGCAGGTCTCAAGCAACCCTCCCCTAATGATCAATCCAATCAGACATGTTGAATGAGAATTAATCGATAGCCTATATAACTCTTTTGCTTTATTAGTCTGAAATAAATAAGACATTAGATTATAGAACTTTTTGTATAAAAGAAAATGATAATATTGATGAAAGAACACACAAAAAATATCTTACCATGTAGCCAGTATCACCACCAATATGTTGAATCCATCGTTTCACATGTCTCCAATACCATTGCATGTACTCAGATATTTGATTAAATTCACCAAGTACTAAAGGAGTGTTCACAACAGCGGCCATCTATTCCATGCTGCAATTAAGTCAGAGTATTGTTGAATCTAATTTGTAGTTGCTTTGCCACGTAGTTGTATTATATGGTAATTTTCCAAATGAATAGGTGTGATAGGAATAGGTAGTCAACAATCGAATTGCCTTAATACATGATTAGCGTGATGTCATTCTATAATATAAAAACATATCAGATGAACTAAAGCAAGCCAAATTTCAAGTGTTACGAAGCAATACTTTGGTATCAATCAGTACATTTTGGAAAAGTCATATGGCTGCCAAATTACCTTGTCATCAATCATTTTGTTAAGGAAACTCCTATATTGGAATAAGGATGTGGCACTTGGATAAGGGTTTTGTCTTACATGTTTCCATCTAGCATTATAAAAAGAAGTAATATTAAAATTTGTATAATTGTAATAATAAATTTATATCAAATATTTATAGGGTGAGTTATACTTGAAACCTGAGGGAAGTAAGAGACAGTAGATATCATATGTTGGATCTGAAGATGCAGGTCGTTACGGTGTCAACATAGGGAAGCGATCCCATACCCATAAATGTAATAATGATCAACACTCTCTAATGCCATCCTCAGTTGGATTAGTGGTATTACATAATTCTCTGTATAGGTGAGCCAAAATAGTTAATCCCCAACTAAAATTTTCAACTTCTCCTAATAAAGTAGTAGAAGTTATATTAAATACATCTTAGTACCCAATCCATCTGGTAAGTGAAATCCGCCAATCAACCAAAAAACATATGCTTGAGTGAATTGTTGAACTTTTACATCGTCTACATTATTGGATAGGTGATTAAAGCACTCATTCAACTAATTCATAAATAGTCATTGTCTAGGTATTCTATCTACAGGTGGTCTAATACCTAGAAGCCATTCACAAACATCTAGCCAATTAAAGCCAGTTTTCATAATGACAGGCATTCCTGTATATAAAAGACCTAACTGTATAGCAACATCCTCTAATGTTAATATGCACTCTCTATGTATAGTATGAATGCGTGAGTCTCAGGATGCCATCTCTTAACAAAGGTCGAGACCAAACTCCAGTCATAATCAAATTGTCTTACTTGAGCAACACTAAAATCTAGCTAATCTAAGATATTTAATTATTTGATTAGGTGGCTCAATCATTCTATTAGTATGCATGACTCGTTTAATGTATAAGATCCAAGAAACTTACAAAGAAAAATTAAAAAAAAGGTTAGCATCAAAACATAGAATTAATAAGCATTAGTCACAATAATTTACTTACATTATCATTCTACACTTGTTATGAATATGTTGAGCTTGTAAGTATAAAAACAAGTCATCCTCTAGGCCATGGTTAATGACCTCTTTTAGATATTGGGCCATTTTCAAATATCTAAATACAATAAAAAAAAACCACATAATATAAAAAATTACAATAACCAATTAAATTTCATTTTTATTTTATTTATATACTATAATATTATTTTTTACAAAGGTG
Organism: Neltuma alba; assembly: GCF_004799145.2. Lineage (NCBI taxonomy): Eukaryota > Viridiplantae > Streptophyta > Magnoliopsida > Fabales > Fabaceae > Neltuma > Neltuma alba. Next base: position 139,988 of record NW_021635027.1, on the reverse strand, counting down.
AAATACATAATTTTATGTCTTGATGTTACTCTTTGGGGACAAGTAGAGCGATTATAACTAATTTGTCAACATAATCCATACTTGTTGGTTTGATTGGGTGTGGTCCAATCTATCTTATTATATATGCAACTTGATCAAGGATGACTTTTATCTCTAATCATTGATGGATCAGGTACTGGAGTAGGACAATCAATTTGTGGCTAGTAAGTCCTACCTCTTATTGGATGAAAGTTGTTACTATAAGCTATTTGCATGGCTCCAATCTATCTAGCAGCAAGTGTATGTTGCAATATTATCTTTGCTAATTGTTAGTGAACAACATAATATTCATATGCTTCCCCTACAAATAAATAGTTACTAACTTGTTAAAAATAATTATAAAATCATAAAGTTATCATGTCATAAAAAACACAAAAAATTTCACCGATATTTATAAATTTTCCTTTTAACCAATTTGTTCCATATGCTTTGTGAAGATTTAAGGCCGCGTGTCGCAGACAAAAAATATGATGTACATGTGGTGGTTATCATCCAAGTTCAAGATCAAAACTTGCAGCCAAAATCAAATGACATCTATATGAATTAAACAAACTTTTATTTTGTCTTTTATGATACAGCAGCGCACATGGTAAAACCATATCCAAGCAAATCTTATCTCCCCTTAACTATAGCAAAGCAAGTGGCACAACATTTTGATCACCATCTTGTAACATGGTTATAACTAACATGCCCTTATATTTTTCATATAAGAATGTTCCATCAACTTATATAATGGGTTTTAGATGTGGAAATGCATCAATGTATGGTTTGGATGCCCAAAACACATGATGAAATATTTCTATTGGTATGCATTTGTAGTGACCTGAGAGCACCCTTTATTTAAAAATTGCACGTATGACCTAGGCATAAACACTTTATGTTACAGCTAACCACCTTAGGAGTGAGGAATATGAGGTCTTCCAATTTCTAAAAGCAATAGCAATAGCTAATTGTTTTGCATTCCATGCTTTCTTATATTAGTCTGTATAACTAAACATGAATTGTATCCTCTCAATAATTTGATAGACTTTCATATCCGGCTTGTCAGTTACCATTGTCGTGATACAAGATGATATAACATTAGCATCTAATTTTGGATGGTCTTGAGTTAATAATGTACTTATGTATGTGTGGGGCCTCTATATTTTGTAATTTTTCAAAAGTTTTTGTTGTCCTTCTTACGAGCTCTTACTCTCCAATTGCAGTGTTTTTCATAGTTAATGCATCGATATTCTTTATGCTTTTTATATGAATAATGGACCTTAAATATACGATAAACTCAAACAGAGTATAACTTGATTGCACCTCTTAAAATGGAACATTTCTAAACATCTTTTTGATATGTAATTCTTCATTACGATTGAAAGGCAAAATTTCTTCTAATTTGTTGAACTCAAGCCATAGCCGACTGACTGCCTAACTCAACATTAATATGTGAGAATGTCCCTGTTTATCTCATCGTACTTATCATTATCATCATTCTCATCCTCATCACCAATATTTAAATAGGAATCATATTCATCCTCCTCATCCTCAAATTCATCCATGGTATCTTCCATTTGAGGAAGAGAACACAATGATCCATTGTTGCCACCACCTAGGAGAAGTTTAAATGGGTGGAGATTTTTCATGTGATCGCTAAACATGGATCCTTCTTCCATAATGTTCACCTAATTGCTACTTGATGGAAGAGTGTTTCCAACATTGTTGTTTAGTAATTGTGATTCAATATGGTCATTATCTTCTATATCACATGTATTGGCAAACAACTTTGCACATGTTAATTGAGTTGAGAATTGACGGCTTACTTACCACATTTGTTGTATATCTAAATCATCTTCCAAATTGCATGCCTGATCTTGGACTGGTTTTATGCCTGTAGAATATCTGTATACTAAATTTGTTACAATTTTATTTGAAGAAAGTCATAGCTTTCGTTCAATAACTTCCTTCCTTTCCAAGATAATACTTGGATCAACTTTCACGACTTTCACTCTATTAGATTCAAATATTACATCGGTTGGGCCATTAAAAATTCATCTATTTACAAATATAAACACAAACTCTTTTCTATGATTCATTCTGCTTCTTAAATATTACATTATAATTAGTACTTAACAAATAGTAAATTGTACAACAAAATTAACTCCCCAACATGATTACTTTTTAAATTCAATTATTTATTTATTTTTCAAAACATAGTGGTATAACCAATCATTTATTAAAGTTATAAAAATCAAGCTATTCCTTCAAATTAAAAAACTTATCTGACACTTCAAATATTAGTTATAACATTTTTAAATATGGTAGTAACATGTAATATTTTTAAATAAATTAATGATTAATGAATGATAAAAAAAATATACATGATCTCTTTTATGATAACAATTTATTTTAAATATTATATATTAAATTTAAATTTAAAATTCTAATATATATAAATATAATATTAAAACTAGGAATTAAATATTTTAAATATATTGAATAAACAATATCTTATTCATTATTTCATATATTCGTGACAAATTCTAAGATAATTTAATTATAAATTTCAAAATCATATAAGTTATTATAAGATGTGAAAAGTAAAATATTTAAATATCAAAAAATAAAATATTATTTATATATTAATTATGGATTATAAAAAGTTCTATAATTTTAAAAATCCATTTTAAATTTTAGAAAATTAGTTAATTAATTTTAAAGTACTCTAGTTGAGCTATTAATAATTTTTAACTGTTTTTACCATTTACCGTTATACTTTTTATTTTCTTAATAAAATTTATAATTTCTCATAATTCATTATACCTAATGTTTTGTTTTTTATAACTTAGTTTCCTCATTTTTACAAAATATTTAACATTCACAAAACTTCCAAGTTTATAAAAAATGAGAAAAGTGTTAAAGTATTTTTATCATCTTTGCATCTTTTTCATTAAAGTCAAACAACTAATCAACTATATTTGTAATATTTCTCATGAATAAGTTAAAACAAGAAACAGTTATCAAATAAGGAGCTTTATCTAACAAAAAGTATTATAATTCAATATTTTTTTTATGAAAATTGTAATTAAATATTTTATTAAATTGATAAGTACTATAATTAATGAAATAAATAAGTATATGTTGAGAATTGTAAGTATTCTTTTTTTTTTTAATGAAATATATATACTAATATTTACAAAATTTTAAATGTAAAACTCAACATATACAAGGTCTACAGAGTAGCATATAAAAATAAATAAATATAAAGATTATATTAAAACATACTCAACATATAAAATGACTAAACATAAAATTCTACTCATCATTCAACAAAATACATATAAAAATTATAAAAGAAGTTAATCAAGCAGATGTACCTTAATCGAAAAATCAAGTTTGAAGTTGAAACAAAACGTATACAAAAAAAAGTAGGACACATCACAGGCTCTATTAAAAGAATAGAAGGAGAAGAAACTTAAAATAGAGGAAGAATGGAAAGATGAAGGAGGTAGGAGCTGAGGGAAAACAGATTTAAGAGTGGAGGGGAAAATGGACGTCGTTATTTATAACCTTATATATACTAAAAATGGACTTTGCACTCACATGTTGAAATAAAGTGACAAGGCATAGCTGAGAGTGATGAAGGGAATATCTTGAAACCACAATCTGCGTACTTGGGGGAAGAGCAGGTTTTGCGTGTGAGGAGGTACTAAGAGACGTTGGCAAAAATGGAGCACTGAAAGATAGAGCTAAAATTGTTCAAGATGTTAACCCCGAGGGGTTAGGTCAGCTGGCTGGGGCTGTCTTAGCTTAACCACAGGTCTCGAGTTCGAGCTGTGGGAATGCAGCACCCTGAGGGGCCAGAGGGCGCCGACCGAAAGGTTCCTTGCAAGCCTTCGATCCGGATTAGTCTGGGGACGTTGTCACGGCTGAAAGACGCCTATTTCCTTGGGATACCGGAGGAGAAATCCAAAAAAAAAAATTGTTCAAGATGTTAACAACTTCATTTTTTTTAGTTTGGATTTCACTAAACTCACTGTTAATAAGAACGGGTTTTACAATTTTCAATATGGGAACTTGTTCCTAGTAAAAACCAGTTCTTTGTAATTTTCAACTCGATTTAGGTCTAAACAATTTTAAAATGTAACTTTTGGATAAATATTTTTCCTACTGTAGCATCTAAGTAAAAAAAATTAGGGAAAATTAGGGATAATCCCCATTGAAAATTTAATTGGCAAATGAGACCTAAGGACTTTGTGCAACTTAACTTCTTTTGTGTGCAACTTATATTTCCTTGTATGCAATGTATCTTTTCTTATGTGCAATGATCTTCTTCTGTGCGATGTGCAACTCAATTTCTTTTTGTGTAAATGAAATTCTCTTATGCGTAAGTCATCTTTCCTACGTGCAAACTAATTCCTTATATTCAAATAATGTTTTGTGCAAACTATCTTCACTTTGTACAACTTATCATCCTTTGTGTGCAGCTAATCTTCCCTTGTGCAATCAATCATCCTAGGTCTCATTTACCAATTAAATTTTCAATGAAACGTTTATACCTAATTTTCCCAAAAAATTATTGTTTACAGTATATGAGTGAAAAAATCAAACAAAGCAACATGCGAAAGTTAGAGAGAGCTTCAACTGTCAGTTTCTTCTTTTTTTTTTGGGTTGAATTTAAACTTAGAGGAGTCGACCTATTTTGAAGGGGTTAGTGTTTCGAAAAATGACACAATTTATTTTTAAAAATTATTTTAGACAAATAGTCAAAATTTTTTAATCCACTTGTAATTGTTTCTAAGTAGACTGAACTTTGAATTTGTTTATGATTGGAGCCGTGGTGCCCCATCACCCCATAACTCTACTTTGAAATTAATGGAATTTCACTTTTATGCCTTTATGTTCTCTCAAATTTTTGTTTGATTTATCTTACTTCGTTATAGTTAATTTCATTAATCCAAGAAAATTATGATAAACGACTTTAGGACACTTATATCCTTTCGATGGAGGTTGAACCACCTATGGAACACTTGGTTTATGAAGTTACTCTAAGAGTTCGCAAACAATTTTTTTGGGGATGCCCACTAGGACTTGTTGCTGGAGACCTATACTTGAATAAAAGATGATGATCATGCTTACTAAGCTCCTCCTCCACTTTATTTGATTGAGGCTTAGTATACTTCACTTTACACTATTTCTAACAATACCTGGTTTTTTGACATGGGAGCTACACATCATATAATCTCAGATTAATCGCATCTCAACCTTTATCTTGAACCACACAAAGGCACTAATCATGCTAACATGAGTGATGGTATTGTACTTTTACACAATCCACATATCAATAACCATGGCATATATGTTCTCTCTAACTTTTTATACATCTCTGCAATTTTTAAAAAGTTAATTTATGTTTCTAAATTGGGATAAGGTGTTTAAATACACCAGAAATATCCACAAAGGAGCACCCAGCACCTGTAAGTTTTTGGGACTCTTGTATGCCCTAAAAATTTATTTTCATAGCAAAAATATCCTAACTGTTATCCACCATTAAATTTGACCTTTACATTGTGTGGTTTAACTGGTGTTTTTAACAGTCAAACTTAAAGACGAATAACCGTTCGAAGCAGAAATGCTACAAAATAAAATTTTCAAAAAACTTTCAAGTGCTACATGTTTTTTAGTGAATAACTTTTGGAATATTTAAGCACTTATCCTTTCTAAATTTTGTTATGATAATTATGTCTATTTTGATTTTTTCTCTTCTTATTTTGTTCTTAAGTATCTTTTTACAAAAAAAATTCTTCTCAAAGGCCCAACTAAGAGCTTACTCTATCCTTCTACCTCATCATCTTCATTAGGGTGGTTTGGGATCAAAACTTCAGCTAATGAATGGCATGAAAGACTAGGACACCCAACATATAAAATTGCCTAGCATCTTTGGTCAAAATACTCTTTGTATTCTTTTTCTAAGTTTTCTACTTCTTGTTTTACTCATTCTAGAGTTATGTTTTACCTCAATCTTCTTCTCATTATCATTCTTCTTGTCCTCTATTTCTTGCATTTCATGATTTTTAGGCCTCTTATTTTGTTTATTCTTGTTCTGGCGATAGATATTGTGTATAATTTCTTGATGACTATACAAGATATTGATGGCTATATCACTTGTGCACAAAATTCTCAGTTCTAGTTGTCATCAATTTTGAAATTTTTTATTCGTACAAGTTTTATTAAATAATAATAATTATTATTATATCCTAAATATGTTCAAGAATATGTCTATTATTTGGAGTTTTATGTAAATAAAAACTTCAATAATAAAATTTGAAATATCTTACTACTCCCTCCATTTCTTTCCATAAGAAACAATGACAACCTATAGCTTGCTTTTATATATAAGATATTTTAGATGATGTCTCAAATTTTTTTATTAATTGGTTTCCGTTTAACTACTCATTTTAATATTGATACATTTATTGCCACATGACTTCTAAAATGTCATTCCCTCCTTCACTCACACCATCTTTCCATCATACGTTCTCTCTCTTTCACAATCCTCTTCATTTTAATAATTTTCTCGTTCTCTCTTTTACATTCTTCCTTTTTTCAATAAACAAATGTATTTTTAGTGGAAAAAACATTGCTGTTTTTAACATATCTACAATTTTTAATTAATTTTAACTAATTTTTTGATCAACATGTTTTAGTCAAATATTGTTTTAAAAAAAAACCGAGAGAGTAAAAACATATAACAATTTAATAAACAATTACCTACATTAGTATACTCATAATAGTTAGTTCTAATTTCATTGGCAAAACAAAGAGAAAAATTGGGGATAAGTCCCTGATTGAAAAATTAATTGGGCAATAGTATATGAAATATTTAGGTTCTTAAGTGTAATTAATTTGTAATGAGAGAAAGACCAAATTACTCTAATTGTATACTATTGATCCAAAGTATCCAAACTTACATATTGTTGATTCTAATTGCATTTTATGAATACATAGTTGCAAATAGCATCTTATTGCGTATCACGAATCCTGATTGTGTATCATTAATCCAAAGTTGCATATTTGTAATTTTAATTGTATATGTAGATGTTTAGTTGCATATGATACCTTATTACATATCACGGATCTTAATTACATATTACTGATCCAAAGTTGCATATGACTGATTTTAATTGTATATTATGAATGTTTAGTTGTATATGAGACCTTATTGCATATCAAGGATCCTAATTAAATATCATTGATCTAAACTTGTATATTGTTTATTCTAATTATATAACATAAAATTTTTGTTTCTGAGTATTGTATAGAGAAATTTGTTTATAGAATTTGCACATCAAAAAAGGTGATTTGCACATTACAAGAAAGTAGTTACATATTAAGGAAGATGATTTGCACACTGTGATGTAGATCCTTATGAAAGAACATAAGAATCCATATGCGAGTAAGCATCTATTATATATGAGTGAGAATCTGTTATATGCGATTAGCTTTTATATTAAGAATTAACATGCAATACCCATATGCAAGTAGAGACATGTCATGCAAGTGAGCAACTATCATATTCAATGAGTCATATGCAAATAAGCATATATCATATGCAACTAGTCATATGCAAATGAGGATTCATCATATTTAATTAGTATCCATTAGGTAATATAGTCTTTTTCTTATCGCACTTACTTGTATTGTAGATCCTATTTCCCAATTAATTTGTTAAAAGGGGATTTATAGCCTATTTTCCAAAAAAAAAAAGAGAAGTTAGTTTTGATTTCACCAACAGTTACATATATTCTATAGATATATTCACAAAATATAAAGAAGATTTATTAGATTCTTTTACCCGAGATTAATTTATTAGATATATTAAGTATTAAACAATTCACTTCTGATATTTATACTATAAAATTAGATTAGTTTAAACTTTAATAACATAATTTGAAATAATTGTTTGATAACATCCACTAATTTAATAAACATCTGAGCTGTAAATATACCCATGAAATTCTTTTGTATGCACATCTAATATTATAAATGTTCCTTGAGTGCCAAAATATACATAAAAATTTGAAATTATGGATAAAATATCATGATTCATGAGTGTTAAGTCAATCAATATTAAATAGTAAATAAACACATCAATTAAGAAAATAATGCAAAAATATAAATAAAATTTTTAAAATGATACAAAAATATCATAACTATCAAGTGAACTAATATTAACCATTTAGCACACAATTCTTACATGTATTGCACAAGATTTTCACTCGCAGTAACTTGTCTTTTTCCATTACGTAATGGCTGCATAACTTGCTCTGCTTCTTTGGTTTTTTCATCATCAATGAATATGATTAGAGAATTTAGATGTGTTGACTTTTGTGATAATGAACCAGTCATTTTCAATCTCATCTTCATCATCCTCATCTTTGTCTCTTTACAACACATGGTTAATTTATAACAATACCCTTAATGAAGGGTATTGAAAGACGCGCAACGGAATAAACTTTAAAATTTTCAATCCCTTGCCCGGATCGGATTGTATTTAAGTCAAGTAGTAAGAAGCATTACCTTCGATGTTCGGTTTCTTGGTGACTCGGGGATTCCGCCATTCAGGATGCCTCTGCTCACCTCTTTTATCGCTCGAAGTCGACAACTCCGGTCGGCTTCCTCTACCGGTATCCACACGAATAGCTCTCTAATCACGAATGATGTGCTAGCGCCTTTTGTCCGTCTAGGGTTTTTTTTCTCGAAGAATCCGTCCTACCTTCTCTATTTCCTAACCGTCTCTTATCTGCAAGCTTTTTGCACTCTCACCCCCAAAACCCTAGCTCCTAATATCGAATATATAGGATGCTATAGGTTTTATAAAAGATATTTAATTTCGAAATTAATCTTAAATTAATTCTGAAATTAATACAATATCAAATATTGCGTAACCAGATAAGAAAACAATTAAATAAATGTGGTTTATATTAAATCCGTCCTACAGATTTAATTCACCTATTTATTTAATTCATAATAAAGATATGACGGAATTATATTTGATTTATTCTCATAAATCAAATTTGAAATATTATATTATATCTTATCAATTTAAAATTGATATATAGATTTAATTTATCCTAATAAATTAAATCTAAGATATATATATTTCTTATATATAATATGTATATATATACGAATTTATATATATATACGTCCACCCTATATTATTCATTGAATCTGGACATATCTTAGATTCAATGAATCTGGACATCATAGCTCGTGTTGGGCTATTTTGTGTGCGACCCTGTAGGTCTATATGAAGTTGGCAGTGGGCCATTAACCATAATGACTCACAAGTCGTAAGCGGTCTCTAGCAAGACATCACGACTACCCAAATCATATGAGGATCGTTGAACGATGTAACTTTTCATACAACTATATCATGTCCCTTTTGTCACACGACATTTTGGTCATGGATGAGGCATGGAGAACGTCATCCTCCTATTCATGACCATCTGAGTATAGAAACAGAACTACCTTTCTATTATAGTATGGCCATACATTTCTCAGACTCACTCATCGAGAGGTCCAGTAATATCTCTCTACGAATGTGAGGGACAAATTCCATCTTGACCATTCACATTCCTCCGCATGAAAAACCACTAAGCCTGAACATAGTCTTTATGATCACTCGGTCAAAAATGACTTTTGACTAGGTCAAAGCTGAGCGTTTCTCATGTAGGAATCCATGATGATCTTAGGTCAAAGGGCACAGTGACATGGTTTGTATATGAGAGAAGCTTATGACTTAACCCATGCAGCTCTCTCATAGCGGGTCGGTCCAACACCTTGTACTCTTATATGTGCCTATGACTTTGATTTATATCTCCATATATCTTCAAAGTCATACTGGTCTTATTTCATCTCTGCTCTCACATAGATGACCGACCAGGGATATTTAGAATAAATCATGAATTATCCAAGGATAATCATCATAGTAAACATGCAAATAATATGATAACATAATTAAGAAATTCATAAATCAACAATGTTCATAACACAATGATTGGCCCCTAGGGCACAATTTCCAACACTTAATCCATAGCTTGTTAACTTTAATGCAAAACATTTGACGTCAAAGGGGGAAAAGAAAAAGGATGACGAATGATGCGACTAGGAGAACAACAACTTTGGCACCATTAAGAACAAAAACGCTATGCAACATACATAGAGACTATTTGATAAACGATCTGTTTACTTAACAATTATGATATTTTTATACATTTTAAAGATTTTATGTATTTTTGTATCATTTTCCTAATTGATATGTTTGCTCAACATTAGTTGACTCAACAATCGTGACATTTTTGTACCAATTTTGGAACATTCATGTATATTTTTGTGCCTAAAAAAGTTCATTGTGTTTAGTGCGTATTGAGAAATGTTTCTTGGATAAATTTGCACCTCTACCCTTTGAAAAATAATAAAAACTTAGTTATGGATTTCAAATTTATAACTATATAATAAAATTAAAAAAGGAAAACTAGTTTACAGGTCCTTATAATTTATATCAATTTTGAATCAAGTCCTTATAATTTATTTCTTTAGAATCAGGCTCTTATACTTTAATCCGTTAAGTCCATCCACTCCTTAGAGTCTAAACTGTTATAACACCATTAATTTTATTGAGTTGGAAGCTAACTAAGCTAACACAGACAAAACAATGCGACGTGGTGGCCAAGTAGATTAATTCCCAATGTTGAGACTCTATAGTGCCGCCTCATCTTCCTCTCATCCTCTGGCTTCCTAAGCACATTCGCTAATAAGAGGAAGAAAAATCACTCTCTATCCCCACCCCTGCTAATGAACAGTTTCAAAGGAGAGTTGAGAGATAATGCCCAGTTTCTTCAAGCTGTTTAAGCTTCTATGCAAAATTGGCTACGAGAAGTATAGGGGTTGGCCTTCCATCTTTTTTTCCCCCCCATTTTCATTCAATTCTTCAAATTTCCTCATATCGAAGTAGAGAGGTTGTTGGGGTAGGGAGAAACAATCATTGGATATCATAATGTAGGAGGATGAAAGTGGGCAACACGTATATACTGTTCAAAATATAAAACTTTTATTTATTGAATCGAAATGAATTGTGAATTTAAAATGGAGGAAATATTTGAAGGGTTTGAGTTGCTGATCAAAATCTTAATTGGCAATAAAACTTAACATATGGGCTTTTATTGCATAAGATTCTTTTTCAATGAAATTGAAATATGAGAAGAAGAAGTATGAAATCTAGGAGGGTCCCAGTGATGATGACAAGCGAGCCATGTCCCTGAATCAAACATTAGGTACTGGTGATCCAGCGGATGCGGCGATTAAGAGAAATTTATCTTTCCTCATTTGAGAGTCATTATTCTTCTTTCTGTTAGCGGTTGTGCTAAAGAACTTAGGGTGAGATGAAGACGAGGCTGCACGATGACCGGTAAAGACCCTGAAGTCCTGAACACTGGGAATTAGTCCACTTGGCAGCCAAATCACATTGTTATGTTTATGTGTCAGCTCAATTAGCCTCCAACTCATTAAAATTAACAGTGTTATATCATTTTAGACTTTTGGGGATAGATGGACCTAATGAATTAAAGTATAAGAGCTCGATTAAAAAAAAAATATAAGGACCTGATTCAAAATTAATATAAATTATAAGGACCTGCAATTTAGTTTTCCAATTAAAAATTAAAAATTAAAGATATCTCAACAAATAATTTTTTTAATATAATTATCTAATTGGGTCACACAAACCCAAACTTGTGATCTCGTGCTTAAGCATCCAAATATCTTTCCATCAAATATATTTTATTATTTTATATTTCTTTTAGACCTTGTTATAAGTAGCTTCAACATGTTTCATATTATAACATTTTTTTTAAATCATTAATTTTTTTATTATTATATCTACTGGTTTTAATTTATATAAAGTTGTTATAGATATTTGCAATTTGTAATAAGGATAGGAGAGAGTCTAGTCATTATTATTTTATCAGATTATCTTTATTTATTTTCTTAAACACCGTGTAATTTAAAATTTTTGAAAGGCACGTGTATAAATAATAAAACAAAGATTGCGTATGGTGTGCCGGTGGTGTGAGCATGTGCGGATATTTTAGAGATGGTTGTCTACGTGTCCATATCTAGCCCACTCAAACATGCCTTCGAGCTCTCCCACCACGGGAAGCCCATCCTCAAGCCTGTGTCTTCCACTTCCCCCACCTCACTTCATTCTCTCACGAAACCAGATTCAAACAATAATCTACAAATACTTCAATCGTTTGCAGCATTTTTTGTGAGACAATTTCGGTTTCAAGTTTCTTTCAATTTCCGACTTAACATCGGCGTCACTCGTTCATTTTCCGACAATGGCCTGTGCATTACAAGCAACCTTGGCAGCCAACAGCTGCGCGTTTTCTTCTCGCAGATTCTTCATGAAACATCAGAGAGCCAATAAGCGAAGCAATGGATTGTTCACAGTGAGAGCTTCCTCTGAGGATGATGACTGCAATGAGGAAGAATGCGCCCCCGAGAAGGAAGTGAGTTCAAATTTTTGTTATTCTTTTTTAATTTCTGTTCAGATGAATGTTGTGGTCGTCTTACCCTTTTATTAGTTTTTGGGGTTATCTGGTTGTTGTTTTTCCTTTCTCATTGTTCCGTACCGGAGAAAATGCGTGTGGAGATTATGTTAGAATACACATACGCATATTGGATATATTAAATTAAATGGAAATAAACTAAGATGCCTATGAACCTTCGATGAAAATTTGAAGTACAATTAACCTTGGTTTGGACCTTTTCTCTGGGCTAGTATTTAGTACCAGAGAAAATACTTGTTGGAATTTATCTCTAGAGAGAATGCTGATATTAGACATAAGTGGACAGTTGATAATTGACGCGAATCCACATGATCAATAGAAGTATTGCAAATACCTTAATTATAATGATGAACAATGATCGAGAGGCTGTATCTCAAAGCTGCATTTCTGTGGGAATTACAAAAGCACGAAGAGTGTAATTAAATTGAATTTTATTTTGTGCATAAACTCACTTTAACAGAGCAGGTGATACCATTTTAATGGTCTTTCTATGATTATACTTCATATTCGAATTTTGTGGAGGATTGTTTCTCAAGGAGGAGACTGAGAGCTTTCTAGTTGTATGTTAATGGGACATTGTAATTGATTTACTAGATAGATATGGTAAATTCTTTAATTGTTGACGGGCTTAAACACATCCATTTATTATTAAAACCTTTCAATTTCCGTTAAGCCTATATAAGCTTGCTCCATGTGCTTCCTGTTATGATTGCATCCCAATCCTGATGGTCTTTCCACTGTCATGACTATAACTCATAGCGAAAGATAGCAGAAAGCTTCACACCCTTGTGGTACTTGCTATTTATGATTTATAACAATCTAGATGTGATTGACACATCTAGACACATAAAAATGAGAAGTCGAAAGGGATGATAACATTTCTGTTCCATGATGATTTTAGGTTGGGAAGATCAGTGTGGAGTGGTTAGCAGGGGATAAGACCAAAGTGGTAGGTACATATCCACCTAAGAAGCAAGGTTGGACAGGTTATGTTGAGAAGGACACTGCTGGACAGACAAACATATATTCAGTTGAGGTTAGTAATTTTGTGTTTTGTGCACTCATTAAGGGTTGCACGTTTGATTTTATATTTTTGTTCTTCAACATATTCCTTGTCACTCTTTAGTGAGACCAGTTGTTCAACATCATACATCTAGTTTTCAGAGCATTTGGAAAAATAAGATACCTGCATGGTGAATTTTATTGTGAGTTTTTATATGGGTTGAGGAGCATCCAACACCTTGAAGTATTTTTCTAGTAGCATTTAGTATCCTAAACTAATCTTTGATGTATCGATCAGAATAAACTATTTTTTCCCGGTATGTAGCATCCAAATTAATTTTTGTGCATTAAACACTCTAAAGTATTTTTCCAGTAGCACTTAATATTTTAAGTTTAGAGTGCTATGAGAAAAACACTTTAAGAACAAAATTACACCAAAAATTACTTTAGGATGTTGGGTGCTACTGAAAAAATATTTTAGCATGATAAATGCACTGAAAATTAGTTTGGAATCCTTAATGCTACTTGAAAAATAATTCAAGGTATTGGATGCATCGTAACCCTTCTTAAATTTAAAATAATTTCATGAAGTAGTTATTCTGAGCCAATTGATGCATGTAATTATTAGATATAGAAGGAAATAGAATGAGGAAGTGAGTGGAATTGACGGAAAATGACTTCCATACCCATATGTAAATAATTAATAAAAAAGACAGGCATTATTTAATAATAATAACAATTGAATATTAGACATTGCCCAAAAAAATTTACTTTTCTTTTTCCTTTTCTATCATGCTACAAAACGGCCCAATTGATGATCTCATTTGAGTAAATTGTGCTCACTTTAGTGTCTAGCCATCTTCATCATGAGCTTCCTGGCAAGCTGTGTGGATATATCAGTAATTTGAGTAGGATTCGCCTTTAATTTGACTTGTTCATTATATATCTATTTCACCTTCTTGTAATCTGCCTATGATACACCCACTGTGTACCTAAGAATTTCTCACATTTTTGTGGTAGTTTGATGTTAATCTGATAGATTGTGATCTTTCCAGCCAGCAGTTTATGTAGCCGAAAGTGCTATAAGTTCTGGAACTGCTGGTTCTTCATCAGATGGATCTGAGAACACAGCAGCAATTGCTGCGGGCCTCGCCTTGATTTCTGTCGCTGCGGCATCGTCGATACTGCTACAAGTCGGTAAAAACCCTCCGGCTCAGGTTCAGACAGTTGAATACTCAGGACCATCACTCAGTTATTATATCAGCAAGTTCAAACCACCAGAGCTTGTTCAGGCTTCCGTACCAAGCCAGACAGAAGCAATACCATCAGCAAGTCCAAGCACAGAGGAATTACCGTCAGTTGCCCAGTCTGAAGGATCTCCCTCAGAAGCTCCCCAAGTTCAGGCTCAGACCTCAAGTGAGAATGTTGTCTCATAGGCAATGCAAATTATGCAACCCCTTTTTCTGTAAGAGCGCGGATTTAGATCTTTTGAAGTTACTTCAAAAGGTAGTTTGAGGGAGAGAGGAGAAAATATAGGGTACACGTTTGCTTCTTGAGTCCTACATGCGTGGACTTTTTTATTTTCTTGTTCTTTCTTAACTTTCTCTGAAGTTATTTTCAGAAGATCTGAGTCCCCAAAAACACAATAGTAGGGTTTATTCTGTATCAATAGTATAATTCTCTACATCATGAGTTATATATATACACATTAAAGTTAGTTATATGACTACTGGCATGTAACAGCTAATCAATTCTTGCCGAGTGTGCATGTTTTCTTCATTTTAAATTAGTTAAATTATGCAAAATTCCCATGTTATCATAGGTAACTAGCCTCCGTGACCTTTGAAACTTTACGAAACGTTCATGAATTTTAGCATTTGCATAGATAATATGCATTAAAAAAAATAAAGTGCAAGGAAATATAAATTTAACAGTTTGGGATTATCTGCATAAATTTAAAAGTTTTTGAGGTTTATTGTTAAAATTTAAAAATTAAGGAGGATATTTATATATGTTTATTAGTATTTAGTTTAAGAAATTTCAGCATTTTTAAATTCTGAAAGTAGTTGTCGGCAAAAAGAATTCTGAAAGTATTTCTTTTTGCAAGTCTCTCATTTGATTACCAATAATAAAGCTCAAGAAGTTTCTGCCTAAAAAATGGTGTTTGACCAAGGCTTTAAGTTCGGATGCTATTTACAATTGCAAATTATACCCTGTTTGGTTAAAATATGTAATACTTTACCAAAATAACGTGTGGTACTTATTATATTTTTATTGCCATGATTAATTGTTAATAGTAATTTTTCATTAAAACAAAATGTTTTTCAAATTACTTGTGTGATTTTAGTTTGCATCACCCTGTCGATATATATAATGAAATTTATAGCAAGATGTACTACCAATAAATTATGTCAATATGATTCATTGACTGGACCACGAGATTTGTGCACACCCCTGAACTGGAATGTGGACTAAAATTTATATGTAGGTTTTTTTTTGGACTCAATAATGAGCCTTCAAAAGCCTTGAAGCCTTTTAAAAGGCCAACTTAAAATGTTGACCTTTTAAATAGGTTTAAAAGTGTATGTATAACTTAAAATGTTGACTTTTTAAATAGGTTTAAAAGCATATGTATCTTTTCAAGTTAATGTATAACTCTTCGGGTCTATTTAAAAACATATTCTTTTGGGTTAAGCACAAGTAGCCTCTTATTAAAAATTGTTCTATAAGATTTGAACCAACAACATTAGGTTTTGGAGACCTGTGTTCTATCGAATTAATCTTGTATGCATATGTTATCATAATCTATGTATATATATATATATATAACTCATCATATATATTGATAGAATGTCCATCTATTTCTATTGAGCATGTATGTTTATTTTTTTAATCGGTCTCCATTGATCTTTTGTTACTGCTCATAAGATAAGTAATAGTTAGGAATAGGGATGATAGGATTTGAACCTGTGATATTTTGTAGCCAAAACATACGTGGTACCAAGATGCACTTCATTCCTTTCAATTGGTTTAGAGTGCTATATTGCAAAGAATCTTTGTCTTGTTTTTCATATCTCGATTTTCTTGGTTGATATATATAGATCATGTTTGAAACACTCTTGGGTACTAAATGTGGATATCTTTTCTAACAGGATTTCATACCTTTAAAAACATATTATATGTTTTTTCATTAAAAAAACATATTATATGTTTTTTCGTTATGTTTTAAGTGCTTAGAATTCATTCTCACCTACAACATAAGAGATTAGTATGGGAAAAAAGAATATATAGTGACAACAGTTGTTTAAGTAAAAGTAAGAAAAACCAATCATTCATTGACTAAAGAGATATAATTTCCAAAAGCAACTAAGCATAAGTGGCACGTAAAACTAGATTTTAACTAGTTCACTTTTGTTGCATAAATTGGAATAAACTCCATTTACTGAGATTATAATATTTTATTTAAACATCACTAAAATTAACTTATAGCAATTATTATGCTTTAGCAAATAATGCTAATCGAGAAAGAGGAAGTGAACTAGCATTGCCATCTCGAGTTATCAAAGAGAAGAGAGGTAGAGGTAAACAATTGATGAATGAAATGGCAGATCTTGTGTGTGAATTAAAGCTGTAAGTAAATAATTTTATAAATAACTTACCAAATCGATTTAGGTTATAATATATATAATTATATATAATAGTGCATATTTAAAAAAAAATCTAAATAGGGGATAATTGTAGGCTTGTAAGCTAAGGCTTATAAAAATAGGCCTGATATAAGATTGGGCTTGAGCTTAAAGTAGGCTTGAGCGTGGCTTTTGATATCACTTGTATAGTTTGTTAAACAATTTGTTGATTTTAAAGGACTTTAGGTTAATATTTACAAAAGTAACTCTTATCTCAACTAATTTTTGTAAATTGAAGTTGGGGTAAAAATTAATTAGTATAATGTAATTTATATTTAAATAGACATTTATTTTAAAAAAAGCTGATTGACAAACTGAAATTGTTTTAAATAATAAAATTGAAAAACATAATTAGATATAAAATGATTTACAAATACATTAGTTTAAGTGTTTTTGTGTGTGTATGTTACGAATATAATGCGATGATTTTAAGGAATATAAAATAAAAAAGGTTAATGTATTATTGAAAAAGTTTTAAATATTGAAACACTTAATTAGATTCATTAGATATATTGAATGGACAAAAAAAAATACAAATTGCAAGTCATGCGAATGTCAAATTTTTTAACCAAATATTGTTGTTATGACTACTTGGATGTCATTACTACAAAACAACACGTAATTAGTGGCAGAATTTAGTAATAGAATTAATAATAAAATCAAATTAGTGACAGAATTTTTTATCTTTTTTTTTTTAATTTTAAAATTCCATGCAACTCCTCCATTGATTGTCACCTCATTACTAGTGATGACCGCCAACCACCTCGCCACTACATGTTACCATCGTATAATTTCTTCTCAAAGTGACTTCTCCACGATCTGAATCAAAGACCCCTTGTGCATATGCGCACGTCTTCATCAATTAAGCTGGAATGAACCTACTAATTTTAACGCAAATTAAAAATATATATATAATATTCTTTTACCTAAATAATTATCCATACACATATATATTATTAAAAACTAAAAATAAATTATATAATAATATTAATTTTAACTATTTTTATGACACAGTAAAGTTTCAATATCTTTGTTAATATTTATTTTATAATATTTTATTTCTTTTAAAAATTATTTTTGATATAATATTAATTTTTAATGAAATTAATTTTAAATTTTAAATTGCAAATATTTTTTTGTAAATATGTTTTTTAGATAATTAATTATCGATCCTTGGATCAAATTAAATTAAATTTAGGGGGTATTTGGCAAAACCAAAACCAAGGTTTCAGAATCACTTTTCCGCAAAACGAAATAACTTCCTCCACATATTTACTTCGTAATCCGTAAAAACACTTCTAAAACCATGGTTTGGTTTCTATCCAAACACCCCCTTAGAATGCAGCAAGTAATGTAAACCAAAGTTGTTGAGTCAAAAATTAACTAGTCTTAAGTTAACTAAAATTAAAATTGCTATTAAAATAGGTTTTTTCAGTTAGGTTTTTCAAATTTAAAAACTACTTTGCAAATAAATTAAAAACAATTCTGAACATTTTTTTAAACTTTATTTTATATAAAAAAATGAAAAGGTAATTTAAAATTGAAAATGGAAGAAAATTAATAAAAAAAGATAGCAAATGATAAAATTTGGATTTTAGGAAAATATGAGGAATGCTTCTTGAAAAATAAAAATTGGGTTATTCTTACTCAAAATGATTTGAGAGTTATTTCATTTATTAATTTAAAAACAAAATTTTAATCACCAATTAAGTCAAGTAATCTTAATCAATGGATGTCCTACAAAAATGCCATTGAAAACCAATTAGTGAGCAATTAGGATATAAATCTCAAACTGCATAATTCAATCTCAATCACAAAAATTCAATCCCAAACTAGAAAATACAACAATCTGAGAAAATTTAATCAAATAATATCAATTCTAACTTAAAAAATCCATTACGAATCAAAGAAATTGGGACAGAAAAACTTTCCTAATTAACTAGGAAGCTAAAAATCAATCCTCCGCCCCTAAGCAGCACAATGAGATTAGCTACCCATGATTTTGAATACCGCTAGCATCAGTTCACTGTGCAAGTCGGCCATGGAAAAGTAGTAGTTAGCGTTGATGATCTGGCCGAAAGTGATAATGAAGGAAGTAACAGAGCTCGCTGGCGTGGTGGAGGAAAGGGGAAGATGACGATGATGCTGCAGACTCACCAGCGATTAACAAGGAAGGTCGCTACTTGCTGCCTCGCCCGTTCCTGCATTAATGATGAAGGTGCTCGATGAGGATGGGGATGAATGATTCACGGTGAATCTCGCTCAAGCTCTCCCTCTGCCGTGTGCTCTCGCCGTCTCTCTCTCTCTCAGCCCTGCCCCGCTTTCACACTTACAGATGATGAAGGTTACGCAGGATGATGGCTGCGTCGATGATGATGGATAGTGGTTGGGTGTGTGTTGAGTAGTGGTTGGGTATGAAGGTGAGTTGAAGGGTGGTGGTGAATCGTCAACCGTGTGGATGACTGGCTTGCCGCCAGGGCTGCGGTGAGCCTGTGAGGATGAAGATATGTGAGGGGTGGGATGGAGAATCCACCAAATCTCGCCGCCGTCCTCTACTTTGAATTTTTTTTTTTTTTTTGGCAATTCTTTAGGCCCTCAATTGTTTTTTTTTTTTTCAATTTCAGCTTCTCATTTAATTTTCCGACAATAAAATCCAAAAAAATATAATATTATAAAAATATAATATTTTTACTCTTTTTCGTAATATTTTCATCAAATTATATTCAATTCAAATTAATCATAATTAATGCATTTAAGCCCAATAAATATGATAAAATCCTTAAATAAAATATAAAAAATCATAATAAAATAAGAACTTATAAGATATGTAATTTAATTATATATTTATTATATTGCATTATATCATATTATCTATTTTTGTTTTATATATTTGATGAAAACTATTTATAAGTAGTAAAAAAATCTAATTATTTTAAAAGATAATTATTATAATAAAATGTAATAAATTGTTCTATATAAAAAAATTAATTGATTAGTATTGATTATAATAAACATCATTTTCTTACTTATGTGTGTATCCTATATAATTTTTTTAAAAAAATTTTATATATACAATTTGTTTTCATGATCAAATTTTATTGTTTAATGATTCAAATTCTCGATTCAATATTAGTTTGATCTATAATTATAAATTGAGCTTTTCATATAAATTCATTATTTAGTTTTGAATTTCTATCATATGTTACATCTTTCAAAATAGTGTGTATATATAATAGAATTATTTCTTTCTTATATTAATTTGCATAAGAAAGTTATTAATATTCTTATCATATTTGTTTAATTATTAATAATCAAGAAGAAATGATTTTAATAAAACGTAAAACAAGTTTTCTAAGAAATTCTCTTCCTGTTTCAGTATGTATCTAATGATGAGATGAATAATCTTGATATCTTCATTAACACCAACTCCACAAATATATCAATTTATTTTACAATTAAAAATATACTTAAATTATTACATTCTTAATTATGTTATTATACAAATTTTTGATGGATTAGAGATGGAATTAGTGACATAATAAACTTAGCAACGGAATTAATAATAAAAATTTCCAAGGCAAACAATTTAGTAGTAGAATTAGCGATGAAAAAATTTTATCACTAAAAATTTTATAATTAAAATTAGTAACGGATTAGCGATAGAAATTCTGACAAAAAAAATTACATCACCAAAAATTTACCAATAGATTTTTTGATGGATTAGTGATAGAATTTATGGATGGAATGATCTTCCGTCACTAATATTAGCTGTTCCTAAATTTAGCAACGGAAATTTTCGTCAGTAATTTGTCAAAAATTAGTTACAAAATAATTTTTCGTTGCTAATTCTTTTGGTAGTAAGCTATGTTTTTTTTTTGCAGTGCATATATATTCAATACAATTTGATCTCTAATATTTGGTTAACTAAATAACAGCTCTGAATAGATTATTATATGTATTTGCTGCATCTATAAAATCATGTTAAGCTTCATTTTTTTGGATATTAACATTTTGCTAAAGAAATATTGACGGAAAATTAAATTAAAAAAATAAAATTCATAATGATCATTCCTTCAATTTATTCATTTTAAAAGACATAATTTTTTAAAATCATAAATTATAATAATGACTTTGACTCATTTGACTCATTTCTTCATATGGTAAAATCAATTCTGTATACCAAGCAATTGCTGGAAAATTTCTTATGTAAAATAGACTTTGCTTTAGACTAATGCTTATGTAAAGGTGGAGGTAGTAATTGCTGGAAACTTTTCAACACAGGCGAGTGAAGGTAGCAAAGGCCTGTGTCATGTTTCTTTGTCAAATCTATGGTCAGTTTGGTGGCAATATATTTGGAATCTACTCAGCCCTTCAACATTTTGTAAAATGCTTCTTCTTTACCAATCTTTTTATTTAATCACATTCTGAATTTGTTTACAATATATACTTTTCTGTACACATCTATCACATTTTATTTAATTAATTCATCTAGAAATCTCATATTTCCTGACATATAGAAACCATGTTTTAGTTTCATTACTTGAAGCTTAATATTATTGTGTATCTTGTAAGAGTTTTTTGATGTGTGGGTCAAGGGTTGTATGTTGTTGTGTGGATTTTTAGATATTGTTCATTAATTTATTGCTTATGTCCACGTGCAAGCAACAATAATTTAGAAAATTTCCAACATTGGAAAATAAAGGCAGCAAAGTATAGATCAATTTTCTTGCTTATAAATTGAGCATTGTCAAATCTTTGGCTTGTCATATTAGAGCTTCATGTTGCAGAGATGCTGACAAAGTAATGAGCTTTTTAACCCTTCGTGTGCATGATTTCTTTTTGGATTAGATTTTTACCCTGCCGTTAACATATATGATAACATGTGCATGATTTCTTTTGACTTGGATGCATTTGGCTCTCCTTCGTTTCAAAAAGAATGCGTATGGTGTATTTGACCATAATTAGAACTTTCCGTATGAAAGAACTCCTATCATAGATAACCTTAGTTTTGGAACCACTACTTGTTGGTGTGTTTTTTGTTTTTATGTTTTCTTCCCATCTTGCTGGGCACTTTCTTTTGTTGCTTTTCTGCTTACTTTCAAAAAAAATTGGTTTTGGTGGTTTCGTTGGATTTTCAAAGTTGCAATGTAGAGTGCACATTCTCACGTACTTCATTGTTTGGGGTATGTTAAAATTGACTGAGGAAGATGTAAAGGAGACTAATGGGTAGGGTAAGAAAATATTGGAATATCATTTTCACTTGCTTGAGGACTAAAATCCTAGGTTCAAAATATGCTTTTTGCTGATTATGCTCTATGCCTCCTGCTTTTTAAAACTTGTTTAACAATAATTTCATATTTAATATATGAATGTACCGAACATTTAATTTAGTTGCATATACTCCTTTTTAATGTTATATAATTCTTTCACATACTCCATTTGCGCATAGTGATTTTTAATTTCACTATTAAGCCTTTCAAACATGTACAGATAGGATGTTTTGCTCATGTTAGCCCTATCTACAAAGGTTAAATGTTCTCATTACCTTTCTTTTTATTATGCAGCACCTTTTACATTACTCTATTGCCAACTGCTAGCTTCAGTGCCCATGCAGAATGAGTTTGATAAGGTGAACACAATTTTTTCTAACAATTCTGACCTGAAGATGAAAGAGGTCATATTTTGAAAAGGAATCAAATACTTTATGCAACAAGTTTTGGTTTTTTTCCCACCTTCTTTCATTTCTTTCATGGTTGTCACCGTCATTTTTCACATAACATGAAAACTTCCTTTCTGCTTGAAAATCTTGCGTTCTCAATGCATAAATGCTCCGTAAAGGAACATCTAAATACTTACATACAAGTTTGTGTGTGTTTTGGCTGTGCACTGTGCCCAAGAACAAATGAAAGCAGAAGGCATAGAAGCAATGTGGCGAGAAGAATTGGTAGAGGATATTGAACAAAAGGTTGGGGTTGAAAAAATTGAAAGATGCAGGAAAGAAAGAGGAACTTGTGAAATGAATTTTTTGCATTCAAATACTCACCACCTCCATCCCTGGACTATTTTTTTTTTGGACCAGCCATCTGTGCACATTGAACCCAGCACAACCTCATTATTTTTCATACATCTTGTGAGTTGTTAGATTTAAATGCTGCTTCTTTACTTAGATTTAAATGTTGCTTCTTTACACTTATTCACGAAATGACCTTATTTTAAGAAATTTGTTGTATTGAAAGGTATGAGTTGCTCTTTTTCTTGATTGGAATAAGAAGGACATGGTTTTCGATTTGTAAGCTCTCCCGCATTGCACCAATGGATTGAAGATAGTATTATCTAATAGCTAATACTTTCGAGGAAGAAGATGACAACAAATATTGTTTATAAGAAAATTTTTAGGAATTTACGTGGGTCACGAAACTTCAATGTCGCTTGTTTGTTCTTATTACAATTTTAATATTGGTTGGTTCGGGGAAATAAGAGATGTAAAATTTTCTTAATTAATATGAGTTTGTTATACTAATTTCAATAAAAGATAATATAATTTCTTAATTACAATCTTCCAGCGCATAGTAACACATTCTAATTGGGGGTGTTTAGAAAAATACTACAAACACTTAAAAAAAAATATTTTCATACAAGTTGAGATAGAAAATTTTTATACATATTTATCCTGTAAACTGTAAAATTATTTTTTAAAAGTTAATTCAAATGCTCCTAAATCAAAGAAAGAAATAAAAACATGGTGATTGATTCACAGAGGAAAAAGGAAAGGTGATAGGAATGTGAATAAGCCAATAAGGTATCCATGTTTGGTATTGCCTTAAAACTTGAATGCAGTATGTTGGCCTCTAACTAACTTAACCTGAAGCAATTCTTCAGTTCAAGTCATTTTTTTTTTTCTTCTCTTGATCATGTGATTTTGATGCAGTATAGAATTATAAGTTTCTTAACTTCACTTTCCCCCTTTTCTTTTTCTCTTCATTTTTTTTCCCTTGATTTGGCATCGCATTAGAAATTTTTAGAAATCAATTGGGATTAAAAAAATTGCTCGATAAAAAAAAACGATATTTAGCATAGCTCCGGAGGCAGTTAATTTTTGGTTCAAGAGTCACTTTTAAGTTAAACTAAATTTTTTTCTAGCTTTTGAACTTTAGCTTTTCTTTAAATTGTAATTGTAATATTTTGAAAGTGACTTTTAGTATATTATCCATACAAATTTACGTTAAATGACTTCTTTACAAAAGTTTATCCAAAAATAAATCACATTATATTAATCAATTTTTACTTTAACTTCAATCTGAAAAAAATTAGTTTCAATAAGTTTTGCATAACCACCATGTATTAAGAGTGTTTGGATTAATTTTTTAGAAATAATTTTACTGTAATTTTAATTTGTCTCGGTATATGTGAAATTAGTGCTTGGAGAATTTTTACGCACCCCTTAAGTAAAAGGTGAAAGTTTTCAATTTGTCCATTTTTATTGGTGAAAAGAAATTATACCCGTTTGATGTGCTGGAATTGAGGCAAACGGATATGGAAATGGAATTCATTTTCAACACAAAATTTGTTTGGTACGAGAAGGAGGCCCTGAAATTGAATTCTTTGATGGAATTGGCTTCCATTGAAAAACCGAAGATTTCTAATTTTATCTCCAGTCTCCCTCTCTTACCATCCCTACGTACGATGGCCCCTCAGTAACCGCCAATAGGGACTCCAGCAACCACCACCAGCGCTTTCCCCACCTACCGCCGGCGAGCTTCTTACCACCAACACTGACGACAGCCTTCATCACCATCATCGGCGACGGCGACTTCCTGCAACCGTGACAGTGAGGGGGCGAACCATCACCTTGCTCTCCAGATTTGTCTCCATTGCAACCTCCACCCTCCGTCACCATTACCAATAGTAAGACCTAAGCTCAACATCACTAACTTTTTACCTCCCTCACGCCGTCGCTAGCAGTATATATGGTTAGTTTTTTTTTTTGCATCTTTAGATTTTTAATTTTCATGAGAGATGCAATAAGAATATGCATGTGCTTTCAAAACTAAGCACAGATTAAACTTTGGGCTTTAATTTGGTGGTTGAATCTTCGGCACTGAGGACTTGAATGGCATATTTGAAGAGCTTCAATGGCAGAACCTTTTCTCTGACTTGGTGGGGCATCAATGGCGGCAAAGAAGATGGGTTTCTCGGGTTCAGGTGGTTAAAAACATGAAAGGGTATTGTGGTCTTTTTGGCGAGAAAATACTCATTTTAATTAAAAATTAGGCTAAAATACATATAAGGCCTCTGAACTTTGAGTCAGTTACATGTGATTACCCTGAACTTTAAAATTTTAACTTAGCACCCTTACCGTTAATATTTGGACCACCAATGTTAAAAACACCGTTAAATTTAACAGCACATGCCAGTCAAATAAAGACAAATGGCATCGACACCTGGAAGATTATGAGAAATCTATTGTAGGCAACACCTACAAAAATAATAAAAATATGATTTGAGTTGTATCTAAAGACATTGTTCTTAAGAGTTATTCCACCACACATGTTAAAATAAAAAGCGGTACTCCTCAGGATTAAACGAACCCTTTTTGCTTAAAGCAAGGTGACAGAACAGTATAAATTTAAAACTTAGGAGAAAAAAGAAAGGAAAAGAGCTCGGGGATAGAACTCGACACTTTTGACCATGCATCATATATTGTCTTTTATAGGCAGATAATATGTGATCGTTGGACTGCCATAATGGTGATTAAGTATGATTTTAATGAGAATTAAAAGGGTAGTTTTTAAACAATTAATTAAGGTGAATTAAAACATTTTAACGCCATTGAATATGTTTTATGAAAGAATAAAATTGACTAATTAAGACACATAAATGCTTCAACAGTCATCTCTAACGGTCAGTTCTAACGACTCCTTTTCTTATTTATTTTATTAACTCAAACTCACATCTTAATAGACACTACGGTTTTCTATATCTTGAGTAATATGAGACTTCTTTTGACACACTCACATACTAAAACTCCAACATTCATGATCCGTTTGGTTCAAACGCATTGCAGCTTTGCAATGGTAATCTTTACCCCATTACCATATATGGCTTGTTTGATTGAACTTATACATGGTAAAACAGATTGCAATAGTAAAATCTGTTACACATTTTTTGGTATTATCCATTCATGTGGGGGGACCTATGAATGATCATTGCAGGATTGCAATTCCTTATAAAATGTCTGTTTTATCCCTTTTAATTAATATGAAAGGACAATAGTTGCCCTCAACATTTCTCTGTTGATTGTCTCTCCAGCTAACACCTTGTCCCTCCATTACCTTGACTGCTGCCTCTTCTCCTTTATCATCTCCCTTCCTCCATAATCGTCATCTCCTCCTTCTCCTTCACGAAGTAAAAGGAGATTAATTCGTCTATATCTATATACAATTTTCACGTCATAACAATACCCAATTGCGCCGACTCACCAATTTTTGCATTTTCCCAACTACTCCTCCTCCTTAAAAATTATTTTGATCATCCCACTATTAACTGCAAAAATATCTGACAAGCCCTCCCAATGTCAATTTAATTCATAATATTTCATTTTTCATTTGATCTACGTAGTGGTGGTACTCTCTTGGGGTGAGGCATTTGGGGGGTTATGAGTTGATGGTTCATTGTCTTGTTGGGTGCACAGGCTTGGTCTAAAAATTTGAAACTAAATAAAAAAAGGGAACAAAAATGGAGTAGTAAGAATAAAGGTGCATTTGGATTAGCAGTGATAGAAGTAACTTTTTTTCAATATGACTTTCATAAAAGTCGAATTGGGTCAAAAGTCAAATAGTATAATGTGATTTATGTTTAGATTGGCTTTTGAAAATAGTTAGTTTGAGAAACTGAAACTTGTTTGGATGATTAATGAAAAAGTCAGTTTATATGTAAAATGACTAAAAAAGATATAATTTTTATTGAGTAATATTACTCCGGTCTTTAATCTAAGAATTAGTTTGACATTCAACTTGATTTTAAATAGAAGACATTATTTATTACAAATAATTAATTTAACTAATCTTTTTAATCTTTCTGAGTTGGTTAACTAGTTCTTATATTAATGACAAAAAGTAGTACATATTAATATTAAATGTATATGATGTGAAAATTGTAAAAGAAATATTGAAAATAAAATAATTAAAAATAAAAAATTAATTTATTATTAGAAAGAAATTGAAAAATATTACTTTTCCACCGCACCTGTAGTTCCCACTATTAAAAGCATGATTCATTAGCTTCTTCCATAAGCCCATCTAAGCTTCAAAAGTCAGATTATAAAAATGCTAAACCAAACATCACTTTTCTTGAAAAATCACCGTTTATCATTGGAATTGTGCATTTTGGTGTCAAAACGTGGATACAAATACACCCTAAATATGTGAGTTGCAGAAGGAGGCGTACGAGTGGAGGAAGAGCAGAGGAAGAAGACGATTGTGGTTGTAATTGAAGGACTTTTAGGATTTTTTGTTAATATTTTTATTTGTTTAAATGAAAAAAGTAATAGTTTGCCTAATTTTTTTAGGGGGTGTTTGGATAAAACCAAACCATAATTTAGATAATAGTTTTTGGCCCTGTTTGGATGTTTCCCCAAATCATGGTTTGTGGACCCAAACCATGATTTGGGAAATAAGTTAGCCAAATAGAGGAAAAAAATATGAAACCATAGTTTGGACTAAAATCATGATTTGAATCCCAAAATCATGGTTTTCAGTGGAAATAGTTTGAAGTTGCTCCTAACTCAAATTTTCCATACATTGGTGTGGGCCCAACAGCATATGACAAGGCAGCCCTCATAATTGATACCTCACTCTGTCCTTCACTATTTAATCTTATAATTTATAAATATATATACATATTAATTATATTATTTTATATATTATTAATTACGTTGTAAAAATAATTTTATTAACAATTTTATTTCTTTAAATGAAAATATATTATAAAATCTATCCCTTTTTAGTAATTTACACATGTAAAAAGTGTTTCTGGTAACAACTATCCAAACATTCTCACTTTTCAGAATCACTTTTTCACAAAATCTATTCTTCACAAAATCTATTCTCCAGAAGTTATTCTTCAAACTATAATTTGGTTTCATCCAAACACCCACTTTGGAAAAAAAAGTTATTTTTGAGAATAGATTTTATTAAAAAATGATATTGATAAAATGAGAGTGTTTGGATAATTGTTATCAGAAGTATTTTTCATATGTATAAATTACTAAAAAGGACATAAGTTAATATGATAATTACATAAAAGATAGATTTTATAATATATTTTTATTTGAAGTAATGAATTTGTTAATAATGTATTTTTTATAAACATAATAAATAATATATAAAAATTGTAATTAATAAATAATTAATATGTGTATATATATTTATAAAATATAAGATTAAATATGTTTTCAAAAATGATTTTTTTTGCCAACGAAAAAATATTATTTTACCTTAAAGATTTTAAACATAAAATCTCATAATATTTTTTCACAAAATTGAATAAACATAAATAAAAATAACATATTAATTGTCAAAATAATTATGAGCAAACCATGGTCTGGGTAAAAAATTTGCCAAACAGGGAAATAAATCAACAAACTACGGTTTTGGGCTCAAAACCATGGTTTCAAAGAAAGTGAATCGATTCTGCTTTTAACTCAAATTGAAAAATATGATTGTGCCTGTCAGAATAGATCCCGATGGTAATATGACTTAACAGCCCTCAATTATTTTTCTATAAACATATTTAATCATATGTTTTATAAATATATATACACATATTAATTATTTATTAATTACATTCTTATATATTATTAATTATGTTAGTAAAAAATATATTATTAACAATTTTATTCATTCAAATTAAAATATATTATAAAATCTATCTTTTATGTAATTATCATATTAACTTACATCTTTTTTAGTAATTTATACATATAAAAAGTATTTCTGATAATAACTATCCAAATACTCTCACTTTATTAGAATTACTTTTTTAAAAAATCTATTCTCCTAAAAATCCATTCTTCAGAAACTATTCTCCTAATTATGATTTGCTATAATCCAAACACCCCATAATATTTGTACTAGTTTTTTTAAACATGTTACAGTGCAAGATAAAATAAATAAATAAAAAAGACATGAACGAGCAAAGGAAAAGACGATTTCAGTCTAAAGGATATCTGTGTTCAAATACGGTTATCTAACTTCTAACACCCTTATAATTACTCCAATGACCATTTTAAGCCTCAAAAGTATTTTTTTTTTTTGCTTTTTGCAAAATCTTGGTTTTGGAGGCTAAAATCATAATTTTGTCCTTAACCATGGTTTTCAAAAAATTTGGAGTGTTTGAATAGATTTAGGTGGACTTAAGCCGTGTTTGAGACCCAAAAGTGCTTTTTAACAATTTGCCAAACACCCTCTTAATAATATACCAAACGCCTTGATGATAATAAATACTCCTCTGGTCCTAAATATAAGACCCTTATACTAGTGTGTATAAGGGTTTTACATTTAGGACCGGATGAGTACTATATTATCATCTCCAAACACTTAGTAATTGAACCAAACAAGTCGTCAGTAGTTTAGAAAACTATAATAAATCAAATTAAAATTAGTATTACCACGGCAGTGTCATTTCATTGATCCCTACTTCGTCTCTTTTTTACTGGCCTCCCTTCATTCTTTTCTTCGAATCTAGTAAGCTTAAAGAGGTCATCTACCATTCATGGCGGTTCAAATCATTTTACGCATATATAAAGCTTGGGTTGCACATTTATATATAAAATTTTGCAAAGCTTTCTTCTTCTTCGATCGGGGGTAAGCTTTCTCATTAATAAAGGAGAATGATCTTCGAATTAGGCTCTGGCGTTTAACTACATATCAAATCTGCGGGTGATATAAAGTTGCGCGAAAAATTGACCATAAATGGTGCTGCAAGAGTGGTTATATAAAGTGTCCATAGCAGTATAATCAAAACACACAAGAAATTAATACTGCAGCTAGATTTGAAAAATCGAAGAAGTTAATGGAGATTCGGGATGCCTATGGATTGGGATTTCCAAGGAAACATGATGACCTCTGAAAACTTTGCAGATTGGAAGTAAATGACGAGGAGAGGCCACAAAAGCATAGACAAAGATGGGGATCAAATAATAAAATGTTGCGGTCAATTGATGTTGTTAATTTTAATTCGATTTATTATAATTTCCTAGACCGCTCAATTTCACATCATCTACCAGGTGTTTTTGCCATTTATTTTTATTTAATCTGACATGACATGTGCTGTTAAATTTAATTGTGTTTTTTTAACGGCAAGGGGTTAGTGGTAAAAATGTTAAAGGTGAGGGTGTTAAATTTAAATTTTTAAAGTTCAGCGTTGTTATATACAACTGACTTAAAGTTCAGGAGAATTATGCGTATTTTAGCCTAAAAATTACTCTTCTGGTCCTATTTATAAAACATTTTCAACATGTTTCATACAGACAAAAAGAAAACCTTAAACTGCATTAACTCTTCATTAAAATATAATAGCTTTCCAACTTTATCCCTATTTAATATATGCATCTTTAAAAAAAAATATCTACATTATAATAAATGAAGGACAATATGATACATTCATGGTAAAAATTTAATGAAGTAACTTATAAATAAGATAAAAAGACCTTCTCTCTTTGCCCTATAAATAGGACTAGAAGAGTATATCTTTTTTCTATAAACATACTACAGTTGGTAATATGAACCCACCAACCTACCAAAAAATGTTGGCTAAAAGTGAACTCGCCAGTAAACCGCAACTCGCTAACCTGCATTTATTTTAAAAATTTTAAAAATTATTATAATTATATTATTATATATAAATTCTATCTAAAAATTTTAAAAATATGTATATAATTTATTTGGTACTTTCAATCAAATATTTCAAAAAAAAAAATCTCATTATATTTTTTTGGATATTGAATAAGAAAAATATTAAAAGATAAAAAAATTTAAAAGAAAAGGTAAATAATTGTTGATAGGCTAACTCATCAACCCACTTTGAGCCTATTTGGGATAGTGGTAAAAATTACTCGTAAACACGTTTTACGTAAACTAGAATATGGGTTAGGATCATATGAATAATACTTTCTAACCCGACTTGGGTTTAATCTGAACGGGCTAACCCTGAGTTACCTGTATTACCACCCATTCCAAACGGGCTTCTAAACCTTGTGTCTGTTTGAGATCATAGCAGAAATTCTTTATAAACACGTTTCACATAAGTTGAAACAAAACTCCTCTAATATCCTTGTCTCATACTACCTCCGATTCTAATTATAAGAGCCAGTTGACTAATTTGAGGAGATTAAGGAAGTAAGTTGAGTTAGTTATTTGTCCCAAATAGGTGTTGTCTTTCTTAAAACATCCTTGCTGATCAAGTATATTGACTATAACTATCATTGTTAGAAGGGCTATTTTGGAAAAAAAATGTATAAATATGAGAGATAAAGTGGATTGGGGTATTATATTTAGAACCAAAATAAAAGTCAAACAAGGTCTTATATTAAGGACCGAGGTAGTATTTTATAAATCACTATTGAAACTATTTATAAGTTACTTAGTATGTATTTGGGAAAGTTTAAGAAATCTCTTATAAGCACGTTTTACGCAAGTCGAAATAAAATTCTTCTCATGTACTTGTCTTGTATTTGATAAATCATTATTAAAAAACTATTTATAAACTCTTCCAAAACATGCCTTACAAATTTTTCCAAACCGAAATAAATTGTTTCAAACGGGGCTTGAAGGGGTTCTTGAAGGGTTTTAGCCTTGTGGGGACCTGTCTAGTGTAACGGAGCGCTTGAGCGGTTGCCTAGCAGTTGCCGAGGCGTCTGCCGGGTTCGTAAGAGGAGCGCGAGCGAGGCTTGCTAATCAATCTATACTTATCAATCGCTGCTTTTCAAATTGTTTTTGGATTCGTAACCCCCTAGCAGCAGCTGATTTTTTTTCCCACAATGCAGCAGAATCAACCGTACATCCTTTCTTCTTCACATCTTTATTTGTTTTTTTGGATTTCTTCTTCCTTAGTATATAGTTCATTCTTATTTTCTGTATGTTTTCACTGCAAATGTTCAGTGTTGGCGTTGATAAGCAATATCTTGCCGCACCTGTAAAATCAGCTGTCGACAAATTTCAGCTTCTTCCCGAGTTCCTGAAGGTAATCTTGCATTACATGTTGATTCGTTAGTGGTATTTGCTATCGCTTACGGGATGTTATTATACCGGTATTTTGTAGGTTAGAGGATTGGTGAAGCAACATTTGGATTCGTTTAACTATTTTGTGAAAACCGGCATTAAGAAAATCGTTCGTGCAAATGACCGTATTGTGGCGTCAAAGCACCCGAGCATATATTTAAGGTACAAATGTTGGTTTGCTCATACATTTAGTTAGTTGTGCTACTTGTGAGTGTTCTTTGGATATATTTAAGTTTGATATTTTCAATTTTTTGAATTAGACAGTTCTAAATGCTGGAACTGAGAACTGGCGTAAATTTTAAGTTGATAGGTGACACCAAAGTTTTTTCTTAATAACTTAGTTGCGATGAAAAAGGAACTTTGTGTGAATCAATTCATATTGCCGTTCTTTAGTTTGCAAAGGCGTGCGGTACTTCAGTTTGCTTTCTTTATGAGTGGTGGACAATTGGCTCTTTTTGTAGGTTTAAGGATGTCAGAATTGGTGAGCCTTCAATAATGGTAGATGGTAGTCCAGAGAAAATTACACCACATACATGCCGCTTATCTGACCAGACGTAAGATTTGTTTTTGTGAGAAACACTGTCACTATCTTATGTTTTATATCAATCCTTAAGATAGATATTTAATTATTTGCAAGGTTGCTCTTGATTGTGTCTGTTTAGTTCCATGATGTCGCAAGTGAAAGAAAGGAGCAATAAAGTAGTTTTGTGCTGAATGATAATAGGGACTTGTGACTAGACAAAATCTAGACTCATTCTTTGTGTCAAGTACTAACTGAATAGTGTTTCATTTTTTGGTGTCTTACACAAGATATACGGCTCCAATATTGGTTAATATTGAGTATATTCAAGGAGGCCCTGGTCAGATGGCTAAAGTGGAGAAGGTATAAAAACACTATTTATAAATGACTTCGGCATAGACTATATAGATGCTATCAGTCCTGTGTATTTTTTTCGTTGCAGAATGATGTTGTTATTGGAAGGATGCCTATTATGTTAAGGAGTTGCTGTTGTGTCCTGTATGGGAAAGATGAAGCTGAACTTGCAAAACTTGGTTCGTTTGTGTAGAGGATTTAATTTGGATATTTTTGGGTTTTTGTGCCTTTACTTTGTCCTCTTATCAATTCCTTATAGTAATCTACCTTCTTTTCCCAATGGATAGGTGAGTGCCCTCTTGATCCTGGTGGGTATTTCATAATCAAAGGAACAGAAAAGGTGATATTCGGACTTTTCTCAAATGCTTCTTAACATTATATAATTTGCAAAGCCTTTTATTTGTTAAGTCAAGTTGATACTCACATTTAGATTAAAGCAATGTAATTTAAGGAATGAATTTGAAATGATGAAAGTAAAAGAAATAAAATGAAAATTGCTGAATAAGAAAGATAAATAAAATGCTAAGCATCATTTTGATTTCAATGTTATACTTGTTGGGGGGTTGTTACCTAATCCAGTTTTACTTCTTTTTAACTTGTTCCCCATCCGCTCCTAAACATGATACCTTTCCATACTAGAATGAAATCAGCAAAACAATATTGTTAGCAGTTTCTGCTGTGTGTTTCTCAATTTGTGCTTGCTGTTCAAGTGGCAAGCCTTGAACACAGAAAAGTTGGTTGACTGAATTAAGTAGATAGCAAGTTGGAAATATGGATTTGGAAACAGGAGATAAGTAAAGACTCTGGATAAGGAGGCGGACATTGGTGTTTTTTGTCTATCCGTCCTTACTCCTTAGTATTTTCAGTCTTTCCCATGATATAATCTGAAATTGCGCAACACTATTCTTATTCTTATTCTACTGAAACTGATCCATACATATATAGGGACAGAGGTTGACTAAATCACATAAATTCCTCTCAATAATTGAAAAAATAAATCAAAAGATATTATTATGTGATCCCTTAAGATATGCAGAATTCAGTGCTAATAATGATAAAGATAACAAACTGCTAAACACTAAACAGATAAAACTAGTGTTATAAAATGGGCCGAATATGAAAAAGCCAACTTCCAGCGCAATCTTTTCCTTATTATATATTGAATCAATTATTATTGTATGATTTATTGCATGTCCGTTATCCTATAATATTGGTAGGATTCTAGTATTTGAGAGAATGTTGGGGTAGTTTGTACGGTCAACTTCATCAATGATAAATTCTCTCTCTCTCTCTATTCTTTTCTATGAACTCAACTCTTTAGAGGAATGTTGCTTTTATTTTTTCTTGATAATTTCTCCCTTTAATGCCGTAAATCTTTTTCAGGTGATGTTAATGCAAGAGCAACTTTCAAAGAATAGAATAATTATTGACACAGACAAGAAGGGAAAGTTAGTAGTTCTTCTGGATTCTAGTTATACCTTATGCTTCACCTTGTCATATAATTATATATTTATGTAACATATGCATATTTATATTCTAGTTAGACCTCATGCTTCGCCTTGTCATATAATCACATATTTATATAATAATATGTGCATATGGACATGCCTAAATCTTTAATTTTGGATTGATCTCTATCTTCCTTCTCCTCTCCCAGTCTTATGTAATTTGAGTACTCTTGCGTGATATCTGTAGTATCTTATTTTGGGTACTGATATTAATTGACTTAATAATATTGAGTTTCATGCCTTGGATTCTCTTTGGACTGGGGCCTGTATTGAAAGTTTTATTAACTATCTTCAGCTGTTTATGGTGAAATCTGTTTCTTAATGGTTAATGTCTTATTCCTTCCACATTGTAGATTAAATTGTTGATACTATTTCATGTTTCTCAAAGGCTTATTGAAGGATGATCCACTACTTTTGATTTGATTATTTTAGCAAGATGATATTCCGCAACATTCCATCCTATTTTTCATTTGGTGATAAATGTTTCAATATAGCAAAATTTTTATTGAGATGGAATCCTATTGCACCCAATGAAAAATGATGTTTGGACCTTGGAAGTGATAATGGTTACTATGTATTGAAGAATAGGGTAGGAGGGAGATGTCGAGAGACTGTTTAAACTTGTATATTATTGATAGAGAGTCCATGTTTTGTACAGAACACTGGCTCTTCTTAGAATCACAAGAGAGATCAATTACAATAATTAGAAATTAATGTAGTGAGAGAGAATTAGATCTGCCCCTGATTTGTGGCTAGAGATCTGTGAACTGAATGAGGTAAAATAAAAGATATGATAATAACGAGCAAGAGGAGATTTGGGCTATGATTTCTAACACTCCCCTCAAGCTGAAGTATAGATATCTAGCATTTCCAACTTGCCTCGGAGCCCTTCGAACTGTACTTTGGCAAGAGGTTTGGTCATGATGTTCGAAATTGGTTTGATGAGTAGATGTAGGATAGTTCCATTAAGCCTTCTTCCACTTTCTCTTTGATAAAATGCCTGTCAATTTCCATGTGCTTAGTCCTATCATGATAGATCGGATTTTTGGTCATTTCCATACTAGGTTTATTGTCACACCACAAGTGCATAGGTCCTTCATAAGGAATTTTAAGCTCTTTCAAGGGTTTGATAATCCAAATTCCTTCACAGACACCTAGTGCTACTACTCTTGGCTTTGCTCCAGCACTGCTTCGAGACACAACTAACTTTTTTTTTTTTTTTGCTTCTCCATGTAACCAAATTTTCCCAGACATAGGAGCAATATCCGGTGGTAGATCTCCTATTCTCTACAGACCTGCCATGATCTGCATTGATATAAATCTCTATACCTCTTGTTCTATTTTTGGCAAAGAAAATGCCTTTCTCGGGGTTGAGTTTTAAGTATCTTAGGATTCGGAGTATTGCTTCTAGATGTTCTTCCTTAGGGTGGTGCAAGAATTGACTAACAATCTCGATTGCATAGCTGATGTCTCGTCGAGTGTGGGTCAAGTATATCAATTTTCCCACAAGTCTTCCGTATCTTTCTGAGTTCATAGGAGTTCCTTCTGGTTTAATTTCCAAATTACATGTTGTTTCCATAGGTGTCTCATCTGAATTGGCTCCAAGGAGTCTAGTTTCTTGTAAGAGATCTAGAGTGTACTTTTGTTGTGACATATTAATTCCATTTTTCGTTTTTGCCACCTCCATCCTGAGGAAATATTTTATTTGCTTGAGATCTTTGACCTGAAACTCCCTAGCTAGTGCCTTTTTTAGTTGGGTTATAGAGGTCTCGTCATTCCTGATCACAATGTCATCAACATATACAATGAGGATAGTGACCTTGCTGTTGTTATGTCGTGTGAACATCGTATGGTCAGCTTGACCTTGTGAGTAGCCATTTTTCTTTAGGGCTTTGGCAAATCTATCTAACCATGCTTTGGGTGATTGTTTGAGTCCATACAGGGACTTCTTTAGTTTGAAAACCTTAGTGGCATTATGTGGCTTTCGTACTCCATCTGGAATTTTCATGTACACTTCTTCTTTTAAGTCACCATTTAAGAACGCGTTTTTCATGTCCAATTGGTGTAAGGGTCAATCCAGGCTAGTTGCTATTGAAAGTATGACATTAATAGTGTTGAACTTGGCACTGGTGCAAAAGCTTCCTAATACTCTATGCCATAGGTTTGGGTGTATCCTTTCGCAACTAGTCTTGCCTTGTATTTGCTTAGACTCCTATCTGGATTGAATTTAGGTTTGAACACCCATCTGCATCCACCCACCTTCTTTCCTTGGGTTAGAGATATGATGTTCTAGGTTTTATTGTCTTTTAGGGCCTTTAGCTCCTCTTCTATAGCTTTCTTCCAGTTTGGATACGTCACCACTTGTTGGAAGGTCTTTGGTGTCTTTATTTGTGAACTATTAACCACAAAGCTTTGCATTCTAAGAGAAAGGTTAGTATAAGAAACATATTTTTGTATAGGGTATTGGGTGCAGGACGTCACCCCTTTTCTGAGAGCAATAGGCCAGCCTCATTCCTCAAGGTATGTCGTCGAGCGTGACGGTCAGAAAGCTTTTGGACAAAGGAAACTGATAGTCGCATTTCGTTCCTTGAAACATGATTTAAAAATTGCATTAGCTTTCCCCGTGTCACTGACGTCAGCCCCTACTTCAATTAAAGCTCGCTCAGTGTCCGGAATCGGGACCCGGTTGGACCATGGTAACTCGGCGAGTCACTTACTCAGTTGGAATCATGGCTATGCCTTGGAGTGGGTGAGACTCTATTTTCAGCACTTTCTTCCATATTTTGTTCTTGGTTTTGTCTGTTCTCGGTGTCGTTTTCCCTTTGTGGAGTGTGTTCTTTGCTGGTTGTGTCAGGTTCACTTGTTTCAGGTCTGTTAGATGAGTTTTCAGGTGCATTTTCTTGTGTTTCAAGTGTTTCAGTTCTGCTAGGAGTGTCTTTAGATCTGGTAGGTGTAATTTCAGGATTTTGAGATATGGTACTGGTGTTTTCAGATGTATTTGCAGGCCTGGCAGGTTTGTCTTCAGGTCTGATTGGCAGGTTTTCTAGTGTGCATTCTTGTATATTGTTGTTTGAGGCCTGAATTAGTCATTCTTTAGCACCATAGTCCTCCCCCTGAATGGGTAATTTAGGATAATAGGTGTCTTCTTCATAGAAGACATCTTTGGAGAAGTGGAGCTTTTTGGTAATAGGACAATAGCACTTATACCTTTTTTGGGTGGAAGAGCATCCTAGAAAAATGCATTTTTCAGCTCTTGGACTTAGTTTGCCCTCATTGTTGTTGTAGGCAAATGCGGCACAGCCAAGGACCTTTCGTGGCAGGTTGTTAGGGCATGTGAGGATAAGTTTCACAAAGTTTTTGGATAGGAGAGATATATTTAAGAGTTTTAGAGGGCATCCAATTTAGGAGGTAAGTTGTTGTCAGGGTAGCATCCCCCTAGAAAATATTTGGAACATTTTTGTCCAATATTATGGCTCTAGTTACCTCTAAGAGATTTCGGTTTTTCCTTTCAATCACCCCATTTTGTTGAGGAGTGTATACACAGGAAGTCTGTTGATGAATTCCATATTGCTCAAGAAATTTTGTGAAAGAATTGCTCATGTATTCTCAGGCATTATCACCTCTAAGCATTTTAATAGTTGTTTGGAATTGATTCTTAACAAGTGTATGGAATTTTTTAAAGGTCTGATTTTTCTTTTAGTAAATAAACCCATGTTACCCTTGTATGGTCATCAATAAAAGTGACAAACCATCTGGCATTTGAAAGAGTCTTAGTTTTAGCCGGTCCCCATATATCACTATAAATTAGAGTAAATGGTGAAGTTGATTTATAAGTTTGTTTGGGATAAATGGCCTTTGTTTGTTTTGTAAATTGGCAAGTGTCACAATGAAAAAGAGTAGAATTTTTATTAAATAGATTTGGAAGCAAATGTTTCATATAATTGAAACGAGGATGCCCTTGTCTTTGGTGCCATAATATATTATCTTTATTTACAGAAGTCGAGCTAACCATAGCTTGTCTTGTTGAGTTTTTCATTCCCTAGAAATAGTAGAGTCCATCCCACTCCTTAGCTATGCCAATCTTCCTCCTCGAGGTCAGAACCTGAATCACACGCTTGTCATCATCAAAAAAGACTTGGCATTTCTATCCTTTGGTTAGTTTGCTAACAGAAACTAAACTGCAAGTGAGTTTAGGTACATAAAGCACATTATGAATCACTAATTGATCATATAACTCAATAGATCCAATTCCACACATAGGAGCATAAATTCCATTTGCTACCTTGACTTTAAGATCTTTGTGACAGTACTTAAGGGTTTGAAACAAACTTTTGTTGCCAGACATATGATCAGTAGGCCAGTAGCACTGGAGTCAATAATCCAGACATAATCACTAGTTTCCATAGCATTAAGGGAAATTATGGAGTTACTTGATTTTACCAAATTTACTTTAGGTGTACTGGTCTGTTTCTTGAGTATTTGATGTAGGAGTTTTAGCTCCTCTTTGTTGAGGGTGTCTCCATCCTCTTCCCGACTTTTTGTGTGGTAACTTGTCCTAGCTGTTTGCTATTTACCTTTTTGGTTTGGTGGTTTACCATGTAATTTTCAGCCTATATCTTTGGTGTGCCCTCTTTTATTATAGTGGTCACACCATATTTCATTCTTCTTGCTGGTTTGTGCGGAAGAGTTGGGTCCTTTGATGGCAAGTGCAGAAGCTTCATTATGGATGGACACGCCTTTGGTGAGTTGTTTCCAGCTTTCTTCGCACTTCATCATGTTGAATGTCTCGTAGAGAGACAACAAAGGTTTAATATGTACTACTTCCGGTCTTAATTATAAGAACTAGTTGATTAATTTGAGGAGATTAAGGAAGTATTGGTTATAACTATTAAGGAAGTATTAATTTGAGTTGAGTTAGTTATTTGTTAATAGGTATTGCCTTTCCTAAAATATTCTTACTAATCAAGTGTATTGGTTAGAACTATTATTGTTAGAAGGACTGCTTTGAAAAAAAATATATAAATATGAGAGACAAAGTGGATTAGGGTTTTATATTTAGGACCAAAATAAAAGTCAAACAAGGTTTTATATTAAGGACTGGAGGTAGTATTATTCTGCCTCTGACTTCTTCAAACTCATCAGTCAGTCCTAGGAGGAGGAATACATATGTCCTCTCTCTTTAGACTAGTTGCTTGTAGTATTGTGCGTTTGCTACACACTTCTAGGAATGGACTTCAAAGAGGCCCAATTGCTGCCAAATACAGATTAGTGAACTATAAAATTGAACGACAGTCATTTTACCTTGTTCGAGATCACTAAGCTGTTTCTTTAGTTGAAACAAGGTTGCAGTATTGTCCACCGAAGAGTAAGTTTGTTCGGCAGCAGCCCAGATCTCTTTTGCTATCCTTGCGAGGAGATATCCCTCAGTAATTTCAAGAGTCATTGAGTTGCATAGCTATGACATCACCTGGTTTTATGCAAACCAAGTTTCCAAGGTAGGATCCTTGGAAGTGGTTGAACCGCCTCACCATTAATATATTTCTCTTTTCGCCTCCCTCTGCGATACATGAGTATGCTCTGTCACCACTGTAGGTAGTTGCAACCGTTCATTTTGTGCACCATAACCATACTCTGGTTTTTGGTTATGGAAGCAAAGTCTATAGGTGCCATGGTGGACAATGTGACTGGACTGGTTGTTGAGGCCAAGGTTTTTGAGTTGCTCGACTAGGTCTGACTTGATGAGTCATCCATCAGGGTCGTCGGTCTAGTACCTATATTCCCTTGGTTTCGTCATAGTGAATGGAACAGAGGTGGAAACTTGCTAGAGTCCATTTTACTAGCACTCTGATGCCATATTGAAGAATAGAGTAGGAGGGAGAGACTGTATAAACTTGTATATTATTGATAGGCAGTCAAGCTTTTATATAGTACACTAGGCTCTTCTCAGGATCACAAGAGAGATCAATTACAATAATTAGAAATTAATGTAGTGAGAGAGAAAATCAGATCTGCTCATGATTTTTGGCTAGAGATTTGTGAACTAAATAAGATAAACTAAAAGATATGATAATAATGTGCAAGAGTAGCTTTGGGTTGCGATTTATAACACTATGAGTTTTTTATTAAATTGTTCTGTGCCTGCTTCATAGAGTGACTGATTCTTTAATAAATTTTTTATAAATATCGAATATTTTATTTTATATTTTCTTCATGGGTATGTTGTCTTAATGGGTATTTTGACTCTTTCTTTTGCTATCAGCATCACTGCATCTGTTACAAGCAGTACGGAAGCAATAAAATCCAAAACAGTTGTTGTGATGGAAAAGGAGAAGATTTGGTTGCAATTAAATCAATTTCCTAAAAAGGTTTCCATTTTGTGTTACTCACTGATGTTAAACTTTACTCCTTATCATATTATAAGTAGGCTTTGGTCATTTGTTCCTTATAATTCTTTTGAAGGTCCCTATTATGATTGTAATGAAAGCTATGGGGATGGAGAGTGATCAGGAGGTTGTACAAATGCTTGGAAGAGATCCCCGTTATAGTTCACTACTTTTACCGTCTATTGAGGTAATGGTACAAGATTATGATTCCATAAAAAAAGCATACTTATGCACTTAGTGAAGGAAAAAAAAACTCAGGTGTTGCATGCTACTTTATTCATCTATAAATGTGTGTTTAGATAGTCTTTATTTGCTTAGACCTGTTATCTTATTTTATTGGCTCCATTATTGAGCTCTGGAATATTTTCCTCCATTATTAGGAATGTGCAAAAAATGGTGTATATACTAAAGAGCAAGCGCTGGAGTATCTAGAGTCAAAGGTTTGTTATCTTTTTTTTTTTTTTTTCCTGATGATTGTGAAGATTTTCTCAATATAAGATGTCTTGGGGCTGACCATATTTTTGTTTTCTTGAAAAAAGTTTTGGTGAGTTCAGTGTCAAGAACTCACCAGGGCTAAGTAGACCATATACTCTAAACCATTATTTTGTTAAATTATCTTCCCATTATTTGGACCTAAAGAACCTTGGCCCTATGTGAGCATTGAAACCAATATTGGTATTTTGGTTCATCACTTGAAGCTTTATGGAGTACAAATGTTTTAATGATTGTATTATTATAGTGATGGAGAAATTCTTTAGCATTATTTTTTTTTTTAAATTGCATTGTATTTGCTTTATATTGACGAATGAAAGTGTATGTGAGTGGTCAATTGGCATTAGGCTGTCTTTGGGACCAGTTGACATTGATTTAACATAAAACAAATCTGTACCCCACAATATTTGATTATAAGAAGTAAGTATCATTGTTTTAGCTTTTGAATTCAACGTAATACTCATAAAAATCTTGTATTTTGAATCTTACAGGTATTAAATAACAGTAACTACGTAATCAAGTAGTTGATAACCTCGATATTGATAAATAAATAACATTTTGATTTTTTGTTTTGTTTTAGTGATGATTGAAAAAGGTGTTAGATTTATGTTATTTTTGTTGTAAGATATTTATGATAAGAAGTTTCAACATAAGGGTGAATTTTGTAGGAAAAGCATCTAATAAGAAGTTATGTTTTGGTGTAAGATGGTCTCGATCAAGATGAGTGTCAATTGACACCTCCTTATGTGCATGCATGTAACAAATTCTAGTTTGGCCTTAGAATTAAGTCGTTCATTTTGTCACTTCAATGTTTTTTTTTCTTGGGAAGACAACCCAAAATAACCACTGAGCGTAGCAAGCTATGGGAAGCATTAAATGCAACCACATTTTATTTTATAACAATCGAAGGGATAAAGTAATGGCATTGAAGAGACATGGATTTCTATTCCTCCTTTCATATATTACTACCTCCAGTTCTTAACATAAGAGCTAGATAACTAATTTGCAAGTATTAAAAAAATTAGTTAAGTTAATTATTTATAATAAATTAGTGTTGTCTTTTTTAAAATATTCTTATTAATTGTGTGCATTAGAATGAAAATACTTAACACGTGTAATCAGTATGGGGAAAAATGAATAAATATGGGAGACAAAATGGATTGAGTTTTTTTATTTGGCACCAAATTGAATCTTCAACTGGCTCTTATATTTAGGACTGGAGATAGTATCGTCTTTTCCTTTTTTATACACCTGCATTGCCAAGAAATTGTCAGATGCACACTTGTTAGGTAGTGTACGTAAAATTTTAGTGTAATAAGAGTTGCCAATTTTTATCTGTATAACTCTTTTAGTGTTTTTATTTTTGGTTAAGGTGCAACTGTGTCCTGTAAGTTTTCACTCAGGAGCGTTGGGTATCCAAAACTTTTTTTGGATGCAAATTTACCTCAAAAGTTTAAAGTCGTAACAATATTGCACCCTACCATTAAAAAACTAATATTGACTGTTAAAATAGTGACTTTGACCATTAGCATTTTAAACGTTAAGGGGCAATGTTGTTATGATTTTAAACTTATGAGGATAAATTTGCACTCAAAAATAGTTTAGGGTGCCCATTGCTCCTGAGTGAAAACTTCCAAGACAAATTTTCACCTTAACCCTTTTTATTTTTATACATATATATATGCTTAACATGTTTTTCTTATTAACCTGATGTTTGTATTTCTTTGTTCAGGTCAAGAAGTCCATGTTTGCAAGTGATTCATTTGAAAGGGTTAGTGAATCTCTGTGTGTGTGGGGGTCTCAACACGGCCACACAAACAGATAATAGAATTGTTTAATTGATGTATTTATGCAATTGATAATATCGTATGATAACTTTGACACTTTTTTTGTGATGTCAATTCGGAACATTTTATATAGGAAGGCAGAGCATACTCTGTCCTGAGAGATGTATTTCTTGCAAATGTGCCAGTAAGTTGATTTCAGTCAGTTGAGGGTTCTTACACTTGGTGATTATTGTTGAGACTGATCTAAGCTGCTTCTGTTTTTCCCCCATCAGGTGCATCAGAATAATTTTAGGCCAAAATGTGTATATGTTGCTGTTATGATCAGACGCATGATGGATGCTATTCTAAATAAGGATACCATGGATGACAAGGTAATATCTTTCTTAATATGTGAGACTGTATAAAGGCAATAAAGAAAAGGTTCTGTTTTACATGATACAAGAGTAGGGAGAGCCTTGTTACTTGTGCTTCATGAATGAAATGTGCTTCAATGAAGAAGGCAGACTTTTTTCAAGGGTTACAATAAAAATTATTTATGTGCCTTTACTTAATTGCTTAGTATTGACTTGAAATGGTCA
The DNA here is from genome assembly GCF_004799145.2 of Neltuma alba. Classification (NCBI taxonomy): domain Eukaryota; kingdom Viridiplantae; phylum Streptophyta; class Magnoliopsida; order Fabales; family Fabaceae; genus Neltuma; species Neltuma alba. The sequence goes on along the minus strand of NW_021635027.1, from coordinate 95,741 downwards.
TAGACATGGTATATGAGCCCCTATGACCCAGCTGTCAGGAGTTTGATGCTTGCCACTCTCCCATGCTCCATAATTAATTTGATATTTTTGCACTGGGTATGGCCAACCTGTTTCGTGTCCATCTTTCAAGCCCAAATGGCTTTTGCCGAGGAGGTTTAAATATTACAAGGTCCATAGGGTTGGACCTTGTCCACAATGAGAAAATGACTTTAGTGTATTGGAGATTATGGTAAATTTATTTATTGGCATTCAACAAACAGTTGAAGTGGTCATTGACAAACAATGTCGAAAATATTCTGGAATATTTCTATTAATATGAGCATTGAGCTTATGAAATCAAGTAAATAAGAAGATTATCGGGGAATAAGTGCCCAGTGGCTAAAGATTTAGGGTGGGAAAAGAAACAGGAGGGATGATGATATGTAGGTCTGTAATTATTATCAGGATTATGCCAGATTTGGTATTCTTTACATCTTGTTGATACTCATATTTATAATATTTTTTCCCCCAAAACATACTCTAACAACTGAAGCCAATGCAACCTCACTTTCCATTTAAACTAATGCATTCAGCTTGAATGATCACATGAATCACATAATTTATTAGTCATTTCAAGAGCATCCCAAAAATAATGTCCCCTTTTGCTGCGTGTAGGGGCAAGGTCTATGTGCTATATCTATTAACTGTGTCGTTTAATTTATTCTAAAGGATTATGTGGGGAACAAGCGGCTGGAGTTATCTGGCCAATTAGTATCTCTTCTTTTTGAGGTAGCATCTAATTTTATTTATGCACCTGTTTGTTTGGAGATACTTTGCACGATTTTCATTGCACTAATTGTTATGCTTTTGATTGTTTTTAGGATCTCTTTAAGACGATGATAAGTGAAGTTAAGATGTACGTTGATAAATTCTTGGAGAAGAATAACAAGACAAACCGCTTTGACTTTTCTCATGTGAGCCCTCTTTAATATCTATGATTGAGCATTATCAAATGCAAAATGTAATCTATGCAATGCTAATCGAATTCATTCCTCAAGGGGTTCATCTTTTGGTTGCCTAAATGTATTTACTGTTGAATATAAGATCTAACAATAATGAAATAAAATTATATTTTCAGGCAAAGATTCAAAACTAGATGAATGAATTGGAAATAAAAATGTCACAGCAACTGTTATTCATTTATGATTTTTTATTGAAGTTTATCACGTGATATATATCACAGCTATTAGAATGTTTATTCAGGAATTGTTTTATACTTTGTCTGTTCACCTTGATCTCATGGTTGTCTTGATTTGTCTTGATTTCTGCCTACATTTCGCCCCTAATATGTGTATTATAGTATGTTACTAGAGACTTTATCACATCTGGGCTGGAAAGGACTCTCTCGACTGGTAATTTTGACATCAAAAGGTTCAAGATGCACAGAAAAGGGATGACCCAGGTTTATTACGTTCTTAACAATTTTACTTTCCATCATCTTCATATATTATTGGAAATATGATCACAGAAGGGGTTTATGTCTTGGTGAGAGCTTGAGTGCTGGGGATAAGGTCGCTTTATCATTTCTTGGCTCTAGGCCCTTAATGCAATTACACATTCTGACTGATGAGATTTCTCTATTTATAGGTGCTAGCTAGGTTATCATTTATAGGGACCATGGGGCATGTGACAAGAATCTCTCCGCAGTTTGAGAAATCCAGGAAAGTAAGTGGACCTAGAGCTTTACAGCCTAGCCAGGTAAGCCACATTTTTTCAGGTATTATATGCCATTGGACAAACTTCTGACCTTTAAAATATCTTTTCTACCTTCTGATTCACGCCCTCCATTTTTGTTCTATTCCTTTCAATACAGTGGGGAATGCTTTGTCCCTGTGATACTCCAGAAGGCGAGGCCTGTGGATTGGTGAAAAACCTGGCTTTGATGACTCATGTTACTACTGATGAAGAGGAGGGCCCCCTAATTTCTCTGGTATGCTTTTTCTAATGTAATTCCCGATTTTTTTACTACCTTCAGTCCTAATTATAAGACCTCGTTTGTAGACTATAAACGAGGTCTTGTGATTAAGACTGGAGGTAGTGTTATTTTGGCATATAAATTCTTATATTTTTAATTTGTAGTCTTTATTATTTTTGTGAAGAAATTTTTATATTGTAATTGTTTCATCTAGAGTGTGGGATATGTATGCCCTTCTATTTGTTTGGTTGTTTGAAATTTGTTTCTATGTCAAGGTGCCTCCTTAAGTGTGCATGCAAGAGTATAGGCAGCTGGCACATTGTTTCTTAATTTGTGTGCTATAATTTCTGAAGCTTAATTATATCTGTGGCAGTGCTATTCTTTGGGTGTTGAAGATTTGGAACTGCTCTCTGGGGAAGAGCTTCACACGCCAAATTCATTTCTTATTATTTTTAATGGGCTGATACTTGGCAAGCATCGGAGGCCACAGGTACTGTAATTTCTGTGGAAGTTCCCTCTTGATAAAGCAGAAGAGGCACACATGTTTGCACTAGTATTCCTGTGAAGTTATTATTGACATAATCATCATCATCATCATCATCATTTTTTTCCTCTCTTTTCAAGCGTTTTGCTACTGCAATGAGAAAGTTGAGGAGGGCTGGAAAAATTGGCGAGTTTGTAAGTGTTTTTGTCAATGAAAAGCAGGTAAATACTTCTAATTATAGTTTTTTTAATCTGTTTCTGCCATTTTCTGGTGTCTTGGTTCATTTTCTTTTGTCTGTAAATTCTACTTTGATTTAACTGTTTCTGTGTATCTTAAGGGCATCTAAGTGGGTAAAGAATCTTGAGTAGGTAGTTTTTACTCATTATGGGAGAATTTCAAATGAGTCTCACATTCTGAACTTAATTTCCAATGAGGCCCAAGACATTCTGAAATTTTATTTCAGTCTTCTTGACCCAAAATGAAATTAAGGTTGAAGTAAAAATGACCATGTTGGTCCTAAAAATTTTAACAACCTCATAGGTAAGTTTGCAAGTGAAAAATATGCATTTTAAATAGGTAAGTTTGCAAGTGAAAAATATGCATTTTAACAAGAAAGAAAAAGCTAAATAAAAACTGTACATATGAAAATTTACAACCCCCAATTTTCATTACAACAAAATGTGAACATGAAAGATTTGAAAGATTCACAATGCTTATACGCAAGCTTGCAAGTCAAAATATGCAAATTTTCATATAAACACTTATAAATTTTGCATGTTCACATCTTGTAATGAAAATTGAGCTGTAGGTTTTCATATGCGCAGTTGTTATTTAGCTATTTTTTATTGGTAAAATGTGTACTTCCACTTGCAAAACTTACCCATGATCACTTATGAATTTTTCATGTTCATCTTATTATTGTGAAAATTGGGAGTTGTAAAATTTCATATTTACAGTTGTTATTTAGCTGTTTTTTGTTGTTAAAATGCATTTTGGTTCAACGTGACTGAAATGAAGTTTCAGATTGTTTTGGGCTTGATTGGAAATTAAATAGAGACTTTGGGACTTGTGTGAAATTCTCCCTTTAAATATCTTATAAAGCATCCTATACTACTCAATGTGAGACTTTCGTATTTGTTACTACATCTTTATTGGATCTTATATCACGATGTAGTAATATCCTCTAGCCACCCTCCTTATCTTGAAGAAGAGGTGGTTATTGCCATTGTTGTTATCAAACCAAGAAACTTAAATTCTCTTCTGATATTTATTTAACATGTCGTCTCTCATATGTTATTGTTGGCCTTTTGTGTTGAAGCATAGGTATAGTTAGGTTTATCATAGGGGCTAAAGAAAACACTCACTTCAGCTGTGGACGTCTTTATTTGTAATATTCTAAAAGTAACGTTGATGTAGCCACAAGATATCAGATACTCAATCATGAAGATAATTGTAACTGTGGATTTTGGGAAGTTTTGTTCCATATTTCATTCATCATACCAATATTTACACACACACACACACACACACAAGGGAGGCAGCCACAAGATATTGGATGTTCAATCCGGCAATCCCCCAAATCATGGGGGAGAATCAAACAAAATAAGAAACAAAACAAAATAGGAAATAAAAAAGTAGGAAACAAGATAAAGATGGGAAACAAGATTATATAGATATATAGGTAATTGAAAAATCTACGACATATTCCTGATATAATCTTTCTTAAACAGAGTAATAAATAAAGTTGAGGAGATATTCAGAACAATAAAGGACTCAGTTATTGGGCCTTGTGAAGAAAGCCCTAAAATCCACCAACACGTGACAATTGTAAGACTCCTAGACAAATGCAAACCCCTAATCCTTGACAGCCCCAGTTGAATTTTGATCAAGACCTGTGCAAGCACGGGGAACCCTTAAAAGTCAACTCTTTGAGGAAGGACCATGCCACTTGATACTACAAGAGTTACTGTTGCCTTTTTTTTTTTGGCTCTCCAATACGAGACTCCATCAAACTCTAACACTTATCTTGGCATAAGTGATCTGCTTCTTAAGAGGTTCTTTGGTTTAAATATCTTAATTTCGTTTGGGAGTATACCTTTTAGCTTCACAATATCATCCATCCATCCATCCATCTTTCCATTTAATAAAGTGGTAACGTTGATGTGGATAAACACGCCTTAGTTCACATGTGTTATTCGATGAAACAAGTGAATACTTACAGGGAAGGAACACCGCCATGGGCTCGCAAGCCCATGATTACTAATGATGCAAAAACAGATCACAACACATACAAAGGCAAAGAGGAGAATAAAACATGCTAAATCACACGCGCGCGCGTGTGCACGTATGTGTATGCATGCAAGAATTATTATGTTTGTGGGTCTAAATAATCTCCATCAGTTGACACTGTTATAAAATCATTTTAGCTTATTGCTGATTCTCATTGCTTCATTATTGCCCTACACATCTCTCTTGCTTTATATGCAGTTTTGTTTCACTTCCCAATTTTCTTCAGTGACACTGTTTTGTGCAAGATACTTTACTAGTTGATGTAAGTGAAAAACTGATATGGTTGTAATTTATCTTTTTAGCGGTGTGTTTACTTGGCTTCAGATGGCGGTAGAGTTTGTCGTCCACTCGTCATTGCTGACAAGGGCATATCAAGAGTCAAAGAGCATCATATGAAGGAGTTAATGGTTAGTTTACTTAAAGCTTTTATTGTGGGAAGAAAGGAAGCTGCTCATATGAATTCAAATTTCATGCTTTTTCAGGATGGAGTGCGCACATTTGATGATTTTTTACGTGATGGCTTGATTGAGTATCTTGATGTTAATGAGGAAAACAATGCCCTGGTTTGTTTTTCTCTTACTACTTGTTGCCTCTTTTAGTCATAAAATCTTGTTACTATTTACTAATGAAAGTGAATCTTGCTGCCTTTTTTCTATGTTGTAGATTGCTTTATATGAAGGAGATGCTACAGCAGAAACTACTCATATTGAAATTGAGCCTTTTACCATCTTAGGGGTTATTGCAGGGCTTATTCCCTATCCTCATCATAATCAGTCACCCCGAAACACTTATCAGGTTTCCTCATCTTTCGTTGCTCTTGTTTCCTCTTTCTCTCATCTAAACTCATTATATGCTTGTTGCCTTGTATCATGAAATTCATTCTTTTTGGATAACTGTAGTGTGCGATGGGAAAACAAGCTATGGGGAATATAGCTTACAATCAGGTAAAATTGTTTTTCTTGTTTTTATGGAACAACTGTAAAAATTTGGAGCTTTTTTTTAAACACATAATTTAACAAGTTTTCAATGGATTTGTTTTTTATGCAAGTAAATATGTATGTTTGCGCAAGTGTGCAGGTCCATGTCCACATGGATCAAGATTTGAAATCCTCATGATTTTGTGAATTGATCTGAAACAGACAATATACTCTTTTCTTTGATACGAGTGAGGAGGATCCTTGTTCATATAGTCATGTCATGGGAGAATTTGCAACAGTACTCCCAAAACTAAGGAGAGTGTATTATCCCCGGGATTTAACTTATTTGACAATAGGTTCAATAAATAAAATAAATAGTAAAACACACTTCTAATGGATTCAAGTAATCAAACTGTCAGAACAGTAAAGGGGTATTCATAGCAAACAATATGTCATGGGTAGTTTTGTCGATTTTTGTTGAAAATATGCCTACATTTGTGATTATAAATAGTGTCTAATGGTGCTTGTTTTGACGTCATAGGAATTATTCCCAAAAATAAGTATCTTACATTGCCCCTTCTATGGGTAATCTTGGCTTGTAAGTTGGACAGGAAGTTGTTCTTTGCTACTCTGATTAAAATGTAGTCATGGGAATGGAGGCTGTGAGGATTTCACTCTAGATCACTTGATTGTAGAGATATAGGTTATATGTCAAAAGGTAGTCATCCAAAATACATATGCTATTATGTGCTGGCCCAGTCATGAGTTTTATTTCCATTAAATGTATGGTGGTCATTGATTTTTGGCCATGCATTTACTATTAACTGCGTCAAATGCATCTTGTAGATGTAGCTCCTGGAGTCAAGCCATTCTCGTGTTGTCTTTGCCTTTGGATTTCTCATCTATGGATGTCTTGCACCTTGTACCCTTCTTGGGTGGTGGTTGAATAAGACCCACCACTTTCTTGGGTGGCAAAAACAACCTGTGCTCCACCATACTTTGCTTGAGTGGAACCCCATTTTGAGCTGTTAGGCCTTCTTCTTGATCTTATAAGGCTTTTCTTGCCTTCTTGGCTTGTCTTTACAAGAATATCTCTGGCATCCTTGCAAGAGATTGGGCTTCGTGTGTGGTCTGAGGTTTAAATAAGTGAAGAGGCCTTGTGTAATCTTCTTGTAAAGCTGAAATGTATGCTTTCAATAAATACTCTTCGGGAAACTGAGGGTTTGTTTGGGTTGTAACAGAAGTGCTTCTGAAAAGTACTTTTCTACAAATCGAGATAAACTCTTCCATATATTTATTTCGTATATCGTAAAAGTACTTTTAAAACCATGTTTTGATTCTATCCAAACACCTCTGGAAGCTTGAAGGCAATCAATATCATTGTTAAATTCTGTTTTGCTCCAATGTTGTTGAAGACGCAACATATTCCTTTCTTACATGTATCCTTGCAATTGTGTTGACATTGTGAAGACCATCTTGCTCAATTTTTTGACTAGGTTCAATTTCTCCTACTGGCATCCAATCTTGTTGAGCCATTCCTCCGTTACCTTTGTGTTGTTCTTGTGGGTGCCAAGACCTGAGTGTTTCTGATACCACCTTTGTAGAATATTTATTGGGAATGAGAGATAGTGGGAGAAAGGAGGAGAATGAGAGAGAAAGATAGAGCAGAGGGGGGAAAAGAGAGAATAAGGAGAGATAGAGTGGGATGTGAGAGAGAGAAGGGAAAACTTTACATTCACAAGTTTTATTACAACATATTGAATCCCCCTTATTTATAGGCCTACTTAATGACTTGTTAACTAGTTCTGATTCTTTCCTTTTTGTTAGCATATCATATCATGTTACTCTTGCAAAAATTGACATGCTCAATGTATTTTATTAACTAAATTTTCTTTGGATGTTATGTTACTCTTGTAGCTTTGCCGGATGGACACCTTGTTGTACCTACTGGTTTATCCTCAACGACCTTTGCTGACTACCAGGACAATTGAACTGGTTGGTATATTGTTACCCCTGTGTTCTTCAAATAAAGTGTTGGGGCTAATCCTTAATTCTTTCAGGTTGGGTATGATAAGCTTGGAGCCGGCCAGAATGCCACAGTGGCTGTTATGAGCTATAGTGGCTATGACATAGAGGATGCAATTGTCATGAACAAGGCATCTCTTGATCGTGGGTTTGGCCGTTGCATTGTTATGAAAAAGTAAATAACTTAATTTGGTGATTTTACACTTCATCTTGTTGGGCAGTGTTTTGCTGTATTTCTTTAACCCTTCATCTAAGGTGACCAAGACATGGTATTTCCTTATGTATAGGTACACTGCTATTAATCAAAAGTATGATAATAACACATCAGATAGGATACTTAGGCCTGATAGAACTGCAGATAATGCGGGGCGTATGCAGGTAACATGCTTTGATAGAAATCACTCTTCTATTGATTTTATTGTGTACTGATTTGTTTGAAATGTACTAAGGTTATACTGCCCATAACTTATTCATATATTGTGATTCAAGAATTGTTTTGGTAACCAACTTTCTAGGGGAAAACTGTTTTGTGTACTGCCAAGGCGAACTTTTTATTCATAGGGGCTTTTGTCAAGTTAGATTTGGCTTCCATATGTTCTATAAGTCCAGTGAGTCAATGCTTATTCAGAAGTTCAAATAATCTAGAGCATTATTGACTTCTAGGATGAACCTTTGAAGAGACTGATGAGTGGTCATAGGAAAGAGGCGGTTTAATGTATCTTCCTCTGAGTAAACGCATTAATGCTTGTTGATAGGTTGATGGGCTAGGAGCTAAGAAGAATGTACAAATTTATTATTATCTCTTGAGCTTATAAGATATATAGTAGCGTCCATAAACTCAATCTGGGGGGTTGGGGGGGGGGAAGAGATAACAAAAGTTAGTAATCCTGCACTCCTGCTGAAATTTGTGAGGATGTGTCAAGAATACTTAGATGAGCAAACGTGAAATTCAGTTATTGCAGCTTTGATTTTGGACATTATCTTTTTGTTATTACATAGGTGTACCTCAATGATTTTGTTTTCTGATTTTTCTTTTGATAAAATCCTGATGAATTTTAACGTGCTTAGTTTTGTTACGGGGAACCCAGCTCTTCATAATGTCTCAATCTTGTGCAATGAATCCATGGGAGCATTAATGGCATTACTCCCGAATACATAATTTTTGTGTATTTTCTTGGGACGCCTCCTCTTTTCTGCATTGAGCTACTGTGCATGTAAAAGTACTTTAAAGCTCCCAATTTTGAATTTAAAAAATTCCTCACCCAATACTTTCTTTAGGTGAGTGACTTCATTACATAATATCGTCTTTGTAAACAACCAGACTAGTGCCTTCTAATACCTTGAGGAAAAGGGATGTGATTTGCTTCCCTTTGTGTAAAACCAGGCCTTAATAATTCCTCCAAAACACGCTCTTATGGATTGCTTGAGTCCATGTAGAGATTTTGTAATCTGTGCACAAAGTTGTTATTGAATTTGTTAAGCCCAGAGGGACGTCCATGTAAATTTCCTCTTCAAGATACCCATTGAGCAAGGTTACAATTCTGAAGGAACTTCTCTATCTGCCAAAATTACCACCCAAACCATCTTGGATGAACATCTTTGCTTGCTCTGGGAAAAGTAGTGCCTTTTGACGAGGATTATCTCATTTTAAAGCAAATCAGATACAGGTGGCGATTTCTTTTAGAACACTCACTACTTGGCTAGTTTTGCCAAATCAATTTCCAAAGCATTTTGGATATGTTTGGGAATTTGGAGGGGAGCGGAGAGTAAGGGAGGGAATGGAAAGGGAAGGAAGGGGATATGTTTGGTTGGTTGTATTTGTATTCGGGCATCATGTTCTTATACGGTGCAATACAACTGACCTTGTCTTTTCCAATTTTCTGAACAATCAAATAATGCAAATGAATACGGTCTGTGCTCGGCTGTCTTGTTTGCTGCGTTCCCATCCATAAGTGCGCAGAGATCAGTTGTTGTATCTCCTGATTATTCAAAAGGTGATTTAAGTTAAGCTTCTATCTGACTGTGACCAAACACTGTTGAGTCTTCATCTTGCTACTTATCTTCAGCCTGAATCTCTCGTACAGCAACTGGTTCCTACCATTGGGCTTTTCCTGTCATGGACTTTGCTATAATAAATTTGCTAGCAAATATTATTCGCACACAAATTCAAGCATGTTTCTGAGGCTTTTTAATTCTTTCTTTGCTGTGGCATAATTGTGATTTGTGAGAAACATATTGATGTGCTGTCATTTTTATAGTACTGTAGACATCTTTTTTTTTTTTTTTTGGCCAAGACAACTCATGATTGATTGAATTAGACCATAAATCTATTGTCCACAAAAACTATCTATGTTGATTTAAATGTGATTTAAATATTTTCCTATGCTGTTGGATATTTTCCTATTCTCCTTAGATACTTGATGATGATGGGCTTGCTGCACCTGGGGAAATTATAAGGCCAAATGACATATATATCAATAAACAATCCCCTATCAATACGAAGACTGAAATGAAAGGATCTGCTGCAAATTTGCCTGATAGGTTAGTCTTTGAACTTTGAGTGGAAATATTGGTACCAAGGGGACTTCTATTAGAGTCATGCTGCATGATGTAATATCCAATGTATTTTTTTTGGTTTCCTCACTGCCAGCGCATATCAACCTAGTATACAAACATTCAAAGGTCCTGAAGGAGAATCTTGTGTAGTGGACAGAGTGGTTCTGTGCTCTGATAAGGATAACAACATGTGTATCAAATTTTTGATTCGTCATACTCGTAGGCCAGAGGTAAATAGTTTTAGGTTTTGTTGTGGAGAGTTTTACTTATTTTGAATTTTCTTATGGACTTTATTTTTGTTGCTTTAGCTTGGTGACAAATTTAGCAGCAGACATGGGCAAAAAGGTGTTTGTGGAACAATCGTTCAGCAGGAAGACTTCCCATTTTCTGAGCGTGGCATTTGTCCTGATCTGATTATGAATCCTCATGGATTTCCTAGGTAATATGATTCATCCATCAATCATATTCTTCAATATGGCATGTGGGAAGCTGGGTAAAAACTTGTTCAATTTCTTTTGACATATCAAGTTATTTGCCATATGGTTGTAAATGAGGGAGATCTGACGTGAGTAGTAAATATTTGATTATTTGGGCATTATATTTAATTTAGAATAAGGGTTTTCCTATTTTAGAGTTTATTTGTATTTGGATATATTGAAATAAGGCATTATATTGGGATCATTAATGAAGTTCTGTTTTTACTCTCTTAATCCCATCCTATTTTCTTTTCCCATCTTTTGCATCACAATGTCATAATAAAAAGTTTAAACTTATCTTTCTATAAGTATGTTGGAAGGCTACTTTATGGATTCATGATTGTTTTCCCTGCCAGTCCATTTCTATATTACCTTGGATAGAGAAAGAGGAAAAATTGAAGATTTCACACAGTACTTGTGATCGAAACATTGACAGCTAAAATATTTTAAGGAAAGTTATTTGCCTATTTGTGGGTGGCTATTTATGTGATGTAGGCTTTTACTTTTCTATGGATAATTTCTTGGTTTATTGTAAATACCTTTGTGAATTCTAGTAGGTTTAGATTCTTAATCATTTTAGCCAAAATATATCCTACCAACTTGCTAAATATGATATGCGCGCGTGTAAATATATATATATATATATATATACGGATAGTTGTTGAGACTGTTTGGTCAAGCATGCATAACCTAGTAGATTGTCGGGGGTTTCAGACTCCTAGTAAAGCAATGATACTTGAAACTAGTTATGATTTTTTTTTTTTGGGGGGGGGGTTGGGTTGCTGAAAATGCTTTTTAGTTTGGCATAAGTCCAAGGTGGAGTGTGTTGAATTGATTGGTACTATACAAGCAAGTGCCATAGCTCCCTCTTTTTATGGGTCATCATTTTATTTCCAGCTTCTATTTTTTCTTTCTAGTTGCAATGTTTAACATTGAGCCATCTCTTATTTTTTCCATCAATACCATATTGTCCTTAGGTAAGAAATTTTTTTTGTAACATTGTTGCAAATTCTTCTTGATCTCACCTTTTTTATGGTATTAGTCGTATGACAGTTGGAAAGATGATAGAGCTACTTGGGGGAAAGGCTGGGGTTTCGTGTGGTAGATTCCATTATGGAAGTGCTTTTGGAGAAAGAAGTGGCCATGCCGACAAGGTTGAAACTATAAGGTATCTTACTTGTCTATGGTGTAGCCTTTATCATTTATCGACACTTGTATTCTTAAAAGTTTATTACACTATGGCAGTGAAACTCTTGTGAAGCATGGGTTCAACTACAGTGGGAAAGACTTCATTTATTCAGGTTTTCCCTTTGGCATCTCCTAGAGTTATCATCTATGCAATAAGTTTTCTATGACAATATTTTTGGGCTTTTGTTTAATGAAACAGCTTGTATACAAAGAACACTGATATCAGGTTAGATCCATAGATGTATGATAAAAGTTGAAGTATGAATATGACAAGATCTAATTGCATTGGCTGTTCTTGGGGGGTATTTAGTTAGAGTGGATGCTTATGTTATTGTATAAATATTACTAGCATAAATGTAATTAGTATAATCTGTATCATTAGTATAGGGTTGAGTATTATTACATTAGGATATTGTTCTGTCATTATGAGTCATTAATATTGAGACTCATTTCTCCCTATCTATGCACACCCATTTCCTGATCTTGAATATACCCAAGAAATCCATGTAATCTTTTTCTATTTCTTTAAATGTTATCAAGGCAATAAATTTTATTTTATTTTTAATTATTTAGCATTCTGTATCCTTTCTAGTCTTCCGGTGACACGGTTGACAGATTGAGGGTTTGAGTTTGAGCATGGGAAAGTATGTTGATATGTGGTTTGTAAATAAGTACTTAGGGTAGTTAAGTTATTTCATTTAGAAATTTTTTAATGTTTATAATATTTAATCGATATTCAAATTAGATATTTAACGATTTAAGTTGGATATTCAATTAGGATTAGGATCCCATAACTTATAAATACGAGTACTGATCAGTATTTTCTCATATGTTTTGATTTCTCAAATTATGTAGTCAACCTTGTTTTGTTTTCCTATTCTCTTTCTATGCTTCTCTCGCTTTCACCCTTCTTCTACAATTACCCTATCAGTGGTACCAGAGCCAAGCAACTCTTGGCCTGTATGCCTGAAACTTGTTCTCAGAAGAGCAATTTGAAGGATGGGTTCAAGCTATTAAAGAAGAACTGAGAGAACTTAGCGCCTTACCTACTATGATTTGGGCTCTGTCTAACCAAATAGAGATGCTCACTCAGGATGTAGCATCTGGCAATGATGGAGCGTTAATGGTCACTGTCGACCAAAGCGACCATGACGATGACGCAGGGAGTATCGACCTCCTACTTGATTCACTAAGGTGGATTTTCCCTATTTCTAGCGCTCTGACATAAAGCACAATGGATATTTAGATGAGGTCCTGGAAGAGTCAAAAGTTATGGCATCCACCTGGATGAAAAAGCATACCTTTGGCACCAAGTGCTAGCATAGGACAAGGAGGGTTCACAAGGCAAGTTCGAATTTTGCAACCACGAACAGTGCTGTAGGTGTGAAGAATAGCAAAAATAATGAATTTCAAATCCCACTTGTTGCTTATTCAGATGAATCGTTGATGGACATTAGGAAAAGTTGGGAAGAAGATGCAGATTTGAAGGGATTAATTTCACAAAATATTCTTGGGATGGATGATTTTTAAGGAAACATTGCAGATTAGTAGCTGGTGAATTCCCAAATGGTGTGGCGGAAAATACTGGAGTGGCTTCATGCTATCCCTCAAGGCGGGCATCGGGTATTCATGCTACTAAAGGGTGAAGTCATTATTTTGGTGGAAAAATTTATTTACAGATAGTACAGATTTTATTCAGCATTGTGATACACATGCAACGTCGAAATATGAAGCTGTGGTGTATCCAAGCTTCTTGCAGCCTTTTCCCATACCTAGTAGAGTGGGAAAGTATCGCTATGGACTTTATCAAAGGGTTGCCTAAGTCCAATGGAAAATATACGGTTTGGGCGATTATAGACAAGTTAAGTAAATAAGCTCACTTTGTACCACTCTTCCATCCCTTTTTGGCTCTATATTGTTTTAACAATTTTTGGACATCAAACACCAAAAATGTAATACCTTACTCTAGGAACCTCTATTAGCAATATTTTACTAATTATGAGCCACCAAGGACTTATTCAGTAGCTTGAAAAACTAGACTTCTAAAAATTTCTTCTAAAAACTCAAGGTACTAACGGAATGGAATTCTCTGAAAAATAAAAAATCCAAAGATTACTTTTAGCAAAACTAACTTGGTGGTTCAAACACTATCAATTCCTATTTGCAAAAACTTTTGATAACAAAATAGATCCGGATTCTTCCTCTTTCCTATTGCCCAACACATTCTTAATATAATCAAAAGAACCCATTTCTTACCATGTCAAGACTTAGAACCTGTATAATAGGCATACAAATCATTCAGGCGCATTTCATACATTTGCCCTATGAGTATATATATCTGTCAATTTTACGTGTGAAGTTGATGTTTAGAAACTTATTTGCCTTGTATGTGTAGGGAGAAGCCTAAGGATTGGTGCAAATGGCTTGCTTTGTTGAATGGCGGTATGATGCCACCTCAACAAGGATAATTCCTTATGAGTTGTTTGGGCAAAAGTCACTAGTGCATATCCTTTATTTGCCAACAAATGCCTTTGTTAGCGTGAGAAAAGACTTTGTTGATTGCTAAATATAACCTACATAGGGCTGTGAATAGGATGAAGCAAAAAGCAAATTTGCATCGATCAAATAGGGAGTTTCAAGTGGGACAATGGGTTTTTCTCAAGCTCCAACCGTATAGACAGATTTCTGCTGCATCTAGGAGCTCTCAAATATTGGGTCCTAGACATTTTGGATCTTATAGCATTTTGCAATGGATAGGGCTAGTTGCATACAAATTGCTTCTGCCACTTGATTCAAGGATACAATCCACCTTTCACATCTCCTTGCTGAAGTTGTGTCTTGATCTAACTGTTAAGCAACGCACTCTCCCATTGATTGGCCTACTTCACCTTAACACTTGGAACTCAAGAAGATTTTGAACAAGAGAATGGGGAGGAAAAGACGCAGAATTATTTCAGTAGTCTTGGTGCAATGGAAGAGCCTTCCGGATGAAGAACTATATCGATTGCAACAACACTTGTCATTTCACATCATGGACCCTTAAGGGCAAGCGCTCTTCACAGGGGTATTGATATGTGATTTGCGAATAAGTAATTAGGGTAGCTAAGTTATTTTGTTCAGTATATTTAGAATAATTTATTATGATTTGGATAGAATATTATATTAAGATTTAGATAGAATATTTTATTGATGCTGAAATTATATATTTAAGGATTTGAGTTAGATATTTAATTAGGATTAAGATTATCCATGACTTATAAACATGAGCGGTGGTGAGTCTTTTCTCATATGTTTTGAATTATCGAATTATTTAGTAATTCTAGTTTCTTTTTTCCCATTCTCTTTTTGTTCCTCTCTCTTTTTCACCCTTCTCATGCAATCACCCTATCATATGTTGCTTAAGAAAATCCTTATATGGCTTAGAGCAAAGTCCTCATGCTTGGATTCAAAATTCGATAGGAGTCAAAAGTAAGTGACCATTTTGTGTTCTGTTAGAGAACAAATGATATCATGATTCTCCTAATTGTGGGCCTTGATGACATTGTGATTATGGGTAGTAATACCTCGGGAATTTTATCACTCAAATCCTTCCTTCACTTCTTCCAGACAAAAGATTTGGGTTCGCTAAGGTACTTATTAGGAATTGAGGTTTTGAAGAGTAAGAAAGGCATTGACTCATAGGAAATATGTTCTTGACTTTTTGAAGGAAATAGGAAAGGTAGGAGTTGCACCATGCATCACGTTGTGGCCCCTGATCCACTACTTGATGCTTGTAAGAGCAAACTGTTTGAAGCTCTTGAGAAATATTGGAGACTAATTGGGAATTGAACTATTTCATGGCTAGTCATCCTGGTATCACTTACTTGGTCAATGTGCTCAATCAATTCATGGCATCGCCAACTGCTAATTAATCAGCAGCTTTGGAGTATGTCTTTTATCACCTAAAGGGAATCTCAAGTCGAGGTGTAAAATACAGGAATCATGATCACATAGACATTTAGTGTCCTCGTGGGTGGAAATTTGGGGTCTTAGGGGAGCAAGGAGCAAAATGCGGTATCAGAGTTGAGCATAGAATCGAAGTATGGACCTATGGCATAATCTGTGTGGTAGATAGTGTGGGTGTATCAATTATTGAAGGAGGTTGGTCTCAAGACCTTGTTACAAGTGAAGCCATGATGTGATAGTTAAGCTGCCTTACACATATGACTTAGCCTCCAACTCTGTGTTTCATGAACTTGCAAAGTACATTGAGATTGGTTGTCACTTTGTTAGGGATAAGATTAAGTAGATTTTTATTTCTACATGATGTGAAAATTGGGAATAATTGGGTGATCTGTTTACAAAAGCCCTCAATGGGGCTAAGGTTGATTACCTTTGTAGCAAGTAAGGCATGATTAATAGCTATACTCCAACTTGAGGGGGAGTGAAAAGATATTATTAGCATTAACGAAAGTAGTATAATACATATCATTAGTATAGGATCAGATATCATCACATTAGGATATTATTCTATGTCACCTCGAGTCATTAATAGCAAGACTTGTCTCTCCCGTATATGTACCCGTTTCCTAACCATGAATATAGACAAAAATTCATATAATCTTTTCTATTTTTCTATACTTATTGAGGGTGCTTTTGCTTTGACATTTGTTATTTTGTGGCTTCTTGTTGGTGTTTTTAGATGGTTTCTGATAGGATCAACCTATTTAAAAATACCTATAAGAGGCGACAGAGGCAGAAGCAAGCAAATGGCAACAGTCCTTTCTAAGCAACCTGGGAGTTGACTTCTATTTCCTACCTTTTTGGAGAAAGTAGCACACTCTAATGTCTTTTAGGTCTGTGTACTAGGTTGTGTATTTTGGGAGACTGTGCTGTTTACTTTTAAGTATTTTAGCCGTTGTAGCTTGGGGGGGGGGTAAGACGTTTTTTGCATGAGTGTATGGTGAGGAGAGAGCTGACCTCTCGAATGTCAGGACCATTGTATGAGCTGTGAGTGTGAGTGAATCATTTTGTGTAACTTCCTATCTCCCACTGAGTAGGAGGATTGCTATTGATTAATCATATTCGAGTAATATCTTCATTTCCAGGAACCCGTTTACTGTTTCATTATCTGCTTATTGTTGTGTCTAGTTCTGGTTCCTATCAGTTTCTTAAAGAAATGTTCATGTTTAATGCAGAGAGATTGAAAAGCTTTAAGGCAAAAAATAAATTTTTTTATTATTTCTTTATTCTTTTTGGCTTCTCTGAACTGTGTTAAAATGAAAATATCATTGTGTGAATCCATAAAGTTGGAGGCCTTATTTCAGCAATTTAAGCTGCCTTCGGCTAATTGTTGAAGTATCCTGATTCACCTTTTTACTCTTCAGGTATTACGGGTTGCCCGTTGCAAGCATATATTTTTATGGGGCCAATTTACTACCAGAAATTAAAACACATGGTGGGTGTGAAATTCTAAAATAATAGTCTATTTTTTTCACTTCTTATGCCTACTTTCAAGACTTTGATTATAGAAATGCTTCTATTTTGTTTATGTTCAATCTTGTGGGAGTGGATAATGCATTTCTTCTAACGATCGAGTTGTGTTGCTTGAAAGGTTATTTGATGAGAGCAGTCTTTACTTTGGCACTCCAGGGATGCTCTGCTTACTTGCAAATGATGTTTTGTTCACATGCTCATGGCTTATCAACTATCATATTTGTCCACCTTTTTTTTTTGCTCAAATCATATTTGTCCGCCTTAAATTGAAAAAGGGCCACACAAATTTCATTTATCCTGTCAGGAAAATAAAGGCAGGAGATGCTGATATTTTTTCTAAGACTACCTTTTACTGGTTAAATCTATGTGGAATTGTATCTAGATTCACATCCCCTGTAGACGCAACGTTCATAAGCGATTGTAAACACTTGGTCCTTGGCATCTTTTCCAGTTATTCAGAATTTCGCATAACTATTCTTTGTATGTGTCATGCTTGTTTTGGAAAAAGCAACCTAATTGTTCATTTACTAGATAGCTTATTTTTTCCTTTTGACTTTTCAAATATTCAAGATGAAATTAATGCTCCTATTTTAGTTTAATATACTGATACTATTATTTTTATATTAGAAGAAAATTTTATATTTGATATCAAGTAACTTAATAGACCTTCGCTGATAGTATATTTATCTTAAAAAAGCATTTTGCATGGGAAATCATTTTATTTTTTTGTTTACAAAGTAATATTGTAACCTTCAATTTATGAATATTTCCTCTCATGACTTCACATTTCCTTGCATTCCATATGAATAAAATTTGCTGGGATTTTAAAAGCAAGGTCTCTGGTGATGTTCAGGTGCTTGATAAAATGCATGCTCGAGGAAATGGTCCACGTGCAATGATGACTAGACAACCTACAGAAGGGAGGGCTAGAAATGGAGGTTCTGATTCTATCCTTTTTGTTGAATTGTTGATTTTATCGTTTACAAGAAAAGGATAACACGAGAGGATAAGCAAGAAGCACTTGATGACATCGCTCAAATTCAATGATAAAAGAAGAAATACTTGAATATATATGATACGTTCATAGAGGCGACTCAACAATGACAATTTTGCTAGGAGAGCCATAAACTTAAATGCCTAAGCAACGTAAGCTTAAAGGGCTGAGCAATCTTAATTCAAGGCTTTCTAAGTTTCTGTATAGACTGAAACTCCTACTCTTTATATCTTTGGCAATAATTAAAACTTACAAAAAGCAACCCTGTCTATTTCTCAAAGCTTTTGCCCGGATCCAGAAGACGTGAAGGTAGCCCTCCCTTGTCTTTTTTAGTGAATCATCCTATCTGGAAGTGATACTTGATCCGGAATGTAACATGCGTATAGTGGCTACGGTGAAGATAATGAAGATACCAAAATAATAGCATTGTTATGTGGTAGCCTGACTTGCTTCTACTTATATAATTAATCCCCCTTCAGGTCTACGGGTTGGAGAAATGGAACGTGATTGTTTGATTGCTTATGGTGCTAGTATGTTGATTTATGAGAGGCTTATGTTATCTAGTGATCCTTTTGAAGTTCAGGTAACTCCTGTACTTTGTTATTGTATGCATACATTTTGACATATTGCATTGTTTTTTTTTTAAAAGTTTTTTTTGGTGACATTTCATTTTTTTTAATCATCCCAATATAGATACAGTTCTTAAACTTCATAATTTTTCTAAAATAGTAATTGCTTGCAGCAATGCCGTCAATTCACATTTCTCTGTGAACAAACTTGCTTTGATGAATAGCAAACATTAAATCCCATAAGGTCTTACTCCTCTAGTCCTATTTACAAGTCACTTTCAGCATGTTTCATACAAACCGATGAAAACCTTAGACTACGTTAATACTCCATTAAAATATAACAATTTTTTTTAACTTTACCACTATTAATATGTACACCTTAAAAAAAAAAAACTATCTGTAATATAATAAATGAAGGACAAAATGGTAAATTTCTTCAAAAAATTTAATGAAGTGACTTATAAATAGGATCAAGAAAAACCTTCTCTCCTTGTCTTATAATTAGGACCAAAGGAGTACCTTGCAAACCAATCAGTCAATGATGTATTATTTCTTGTAATTGTTATATATTCGTGGGTTAGAAATATATTTGCTTTTGACATTTCTGCTTATACTGCTAATAAGCCTAATAGGTAGTATTTATGCAACGTAGGGAAGCTTGATTAATACCCAAAGAAAAAGGGAAAAACCTGTGTTAAATGCAGCCTATCTTATGTTTTCTTGGGCTGTTTCAATTTAATTTAGCTATTGGCCTGACTTAGTTTTAATTTCACAAACTTTGGTTGATTATATTATGGGAGTTTCCGAGATTGCTCTTATCCACTGCACCATCTAAGGGCGTCAGGCTCTTTCTGATTACCTCGGAATTTCATTGAATTTCAAATCTCAATGAAAAAAGTGAAAGTCCATTCATTAGAACCTTTTTTAATTGATTTGAATGATTGGAGTTTATATCCAATTTGTCTGATGATATCTATCTCTTGACACAGGTCTGTAGGAAGTGTGGCTTGTTAGGGTATTACCACCATAAGCTGAAAACTGGAATTTGTTCATTTTGTAAAAATGGAGATAATATTTCTGCCATGAAACTACCGTATGCTTGCAAGCTCTTGATCCAGGTATGTTTTATGCTTCCCCACAAGAATATCAGCAGTTTTGAATCTTCTGCAAACCCTCAAATGCTTAAATCAATCAGTTCAGATCTACCCCATCCCACAATACATATATATATATATTTCTCTTATATAGAGTATATTAAAAGTGGTAATGCACATCTATAATTCTTTTTTGTTAATTTCATTATGCTATTTGGTAGTAGATACTAGCTCCGAATTTCTTATAAATAGGCCTGGAGGTAATTTCATCTTATTTTTCGTTGTTAACTCATTCGTTTCTTAAATATTCAGGAGCTTCAATCAATGAATATTGCACCTCGCTTGAAACTGGCAGAGGCATAAAGGAGTGAAGACTAGATTCTCTCCTCTCTTTTTTTCCCGCTTTATTTAGGCGTGCTTAAATACTCTAGCAACTTCACGTTTTTGGATCTCTTGATGTGAAGCACATACTCTTCTGCCACACACTTTTATATGCAACTGGAGATTCTTGGACATAAACGACAGGAGAGATTCCATTGGCGAGTCGTAAGGTGATGAGCTGCTTCTTGCTTTGTAAATTAAAATGTAAAGGATAGCCATTCCATCGAAAATTGAAGATGGAAGTATAAAGGAAAAAAAAAATCATTTTATCCCAAATTAGGGGTTTTAAATTTTGAAATTATCTTCAAGAATGTAATGACATAAGTAATAGCATGAAATACCAAATTCTATGTATATACGTGATATAAATTTAAGTCTCTCCAGTATGAAACTGTAATTTTAAATATAGTTGATGGGAAGTCTTCAATTATGGACCTTTGTTCCTTTTGTTTGATGTCTGAATTGAACTTGAGTTTCTGGGTAAAAAAATTATTGAGTTTCTCTTGACTTATGTAGTCTTTTGTAAACCTTTTGTTATCTAAAAAAAAAATTGAAGAGGGATGGGGAAAGTCTCATCTAAATAAGCTCTTCCTCCTCTTATTATCTCACTTCATCATACGTCACCTCTTCTCATGTTGTTCCCACTCCAAGAGGAAGAACTCAAACCAATTACCTCCTCTATTCCAGAAGTCTACGATGTCCTCTTAGCTCTCCCTTGAAACCAGTCACATTAACATGATGAGTTGCTTATATGGGACCTACGTTAATGGCAAGTTTTGCCTCCCTTAATGTTAAGGGCTGTGTTCAATTGGATTGGTGGGGAAGTGCACCATAGCTCGTAAAGCATAGAATTGATGGTTCAATTTGGATTCTTGCCCAGACCGTTTGAAGAATTTGTATCACAAATATAGTTTGGGATTCAATCCCTTTTTAGAGTGATTCCTTTGTGTTTGGCGTTTCTTTCAGCCCTCTTATGTATTTTTTTTTTTAAATTTCTCACGCATCTGAATGCTGAAGATGGGGATGAATTAGGTGTTATGAAAATTTTGCAGTAATAGAACAATTTAAACTTAATCAATATAGAGTAGAATGAAGAAGATATCACCTATCATTTGGAGGAAGAGTAAGAAAAGATGTACACAGAAATCTATATTCATTCGTTTTACTACTTGAGCTACATTTAGTTTCTAAAACACTTGAGATTTTAACTATAACTCCTAAGACTTAGTGGGCTCTTGATACCACTGCATTAAAGCAACATCAATGTACTAAAGACAGTCGCTCCCCTTACCCATTTGTAAGACTATATGCCTACTTAGACTCCCACAATCCTAAACAATAAGTGAAAAGTTTTTCTTTTAACAAAGTAAATGGTAAACACTAAAACACAATAAATTTTCTAGAGAATGTTGGCAATGAATAAGTACTTGAGAATATTTTTTTTATATCTCTTCTTTTGTTCTATTATTTTTCACTCAATGCAACTTTTTCTATTTGTAATGCAGCTCTGAAATTTTTTGTTAGGCATAAAGAGTTTCTCTTGTTGAAACTTGTGTCTGCAGTAGTTAGGGCATTAAATGAAACTTCATGTTGAAACTTGAGTTTGAAGTAGTCGACGACATGTAATGCTTCTGACAAGAGTGCTTTTAGATCTTAATCTTCTCATAAGATCTCAAAACTTTCTTTGATCTCGTGCAAAGAGTGGTATATTATTTTCCAAAAATATTTTTGACAAGATACTCACTCAACAATCTGTAAGAATATTTTCAAGTATGGAGAAAAGATTACTCAAAAAGAAACCCACTGAGTTTTCGACAAATTGGAGTTACTTAGAGGAAATCATAACATGAAGAGTGAGGAGTGGCTCGGATAGGATTAGAGTTATTTTTTATTTGCATTGAACTTAGAATATATTCGAGTTAGATGTTTAGAATATAGTTTTAGAATTTTATAGCAACTCAAATTTAAAGAGTGTCTCGGATAGGATTAGAATCATTTTTTATTTGCATTGAATTTAGAATATATTTGAGTCAGATGTTTAAAATATAATTTTAGAACTTTGGAGCAACTCAAATATAAAGAGAGTTAAATTTGACTTTTGACGAACTTAAAGTTGACTCGAGTCAAATACTTAAGATGTAAGATACTATACTCAGATAGAACTTGGGGCCTTTTTGGCTTATCAAACTTAAAACCTATGCGAGTTGGTAGGCATAGATTCAAAATAAGCCTACTTGAATTTCCTCTGCCACAGACTATTTTACACCGGGGACTATCAAGAATACTCAACATTCGTAAAAGGAAACATTTGAAACTCCGAACCGACTCTAGGCAAAAGCAACTTTTGGGACATTTTGACAGAACATTTTTATGTTATCTTATAGATTTATCAATATATTTCTCATCATCAGAACATTGGGTGAAATAGTTCTTCCCTGTTGTTTGCCAGCTTACTTCCTCGCTTCCTCAGCTGCCTTTTGTCGGCTCGTCTTCCGCCACTGCTGAGCAGCTCCTCCCTGAATGAAGCATCGGCATCAGATTGCTCTGATTCACCACCGTTTGGTCTCATAGTATTGACAACGAACTTGGAAGTGGCTCCAGAGGAATCAATATGCATTATTAGCGCTTTCCTTTATGGTTGATTAAAAAGGTCCAGAACCAATGCACTACTCGTTGATGAAGGAGGAAGAAAGAGTGATTTTGTGTTGGGGAAAGAGAAGGATCTGTGAAAAATTTGTGTTGGCGGTGGCTGAGTCTAAGGAAAAAGATGAGGGAGGAAGAAGACTAACAATGAGAGACAAGAAAGCGAAAATGAATGGGATCCGCTTCAAAAAAATAAGCAGACGTTTGGGCAAACTAATAAGAGTCGGAAAATTGCTTCGTTTTACAAAGTTTGTATGCACTTTTGTATCCTTCAAAACTTTATGATGCCTTACATTTGTAGTGCAAAACTGTACTGTTAAAATTACACCTTAATTTTTACTTAAAATTTCATTAATTGCAACTTTTATCGTTTATTGGATGTAGTATATAGAATTGAACATGGATAAATTTGAAAAAAGAATTTTAGATAAAATTAATAAATTTATTTTCCACTCTTCAATTTTAATAAAATGATTAGAGGTGCCTTATAATATGGAGGAATAAAAATACTCAATTATAATTTCGATACTTTGATTTTTGTAGGAACACGTTTTTTATTTGCTCCACTAATTGAAGAAATTAAGTTGAGTCTCTCTCTCTCTCTGTTTTTTTTTTTTTTAAAATTAAACTCGTATGGGAATGATATTTCTCCCTGCTTCACTATTTGTTGTGGCTAATATAGTCTTGTAATATTTGGGGCGTAAAACAATATATAAGCAAATAATTAAATTACACGATTCGTCAATATAAATATGATTTAGCTAAGAAAAACGTTAGATTTTACATAATTAGATAATTTCCGTAATCCTTTGTAAAAAGGGAACACTAAACTAATCCGCTTGCGTATATTTTTTCGACATTTACCATTTTGTATTTGTCAGTAGGAACTCCATATTTTGTTTGGGTAATTGGAATAAAAATAAATATAAAAACAAGAAAGAAAAAAGAAAGAAAGAGGTTAAAAAATAAAGGGTCAAATACCTTTAAGGATTAGCCTATAATGGAATTAAACAATCTAAATTTCATGATATAATAACATTGTTTATTCATTGTATAAAAAAATTGTTTATTCAATAACCTTATTAAGTAGAACCGTTAACTTTTCGCGCATGCAAGAGAAATTTAAATATGCATATAATGCTGTCTTTCAAATGTATTTATAAAAATTATCTCTAATTAAGACTATCAGCTACTGACTAAAAAGATAAAAATCTCGTCATTAACCAGATAAATGTTAGATGGGAAGGTGCTAAATAAAATTATGCATGATTTAACTACAATATTAGTTACAATATTCAATTTTTAATATGAATGTATTATTTTACCTTTATTTATTATTATGTAGTTTTTTTATTTTTTTTCTTTGAAAGTATATATACTAAATAGAGTTATAGCTGGAAAGTTATTTAAGGCAATTTTAATAAGGTTTAAGTTTATTATTTTATTTTGGTAAAATATGCTGGAAATGACTTTTACATAAGATCAGATGAGTATTAAATAATAAGGGTTAATATCATTATTGATATTTATAGTTTGATTAAATTTTGATTTTGATCAGTTTCAAATTGTGATTGTATTTTCATCCTTGGATGTAGTTTATTCCATCCAAAATATTAGTCCAAGTAGTTGTATAAAAACCTGAATATTAGTTTGACAATGTTAATTTCGTTGATACTGCTAAGTATATGAATCAAAACAAAAACTCATTAAAATTATAGGGACTAAAATAAAAACTCATAAAAGTATAGGACTATAATCAAAACTTGTTAAAAGTATTGTTAGATTTTTGGGCTTGGATCCGCCCTTGATGGGCCGGATTATTTGACCGGGTATAAAGAGAATATATCAGTCAAATATCCAAGTGATATCATGATATGTTTGACTTGGTCAAACATCCTGAATCATATCCAATCGGTTACGATATAAATATAATTAATTTATATTAAATTAATTAATTTATATTGTATAGATTAAATATATATTAAGTATATATATTTAGAATTAATTAAGATTGATTCTGGATTTGAATTCAAAATATCATGATATTATGAGATAAGGATATATTATATCTTATCTCAGATTTTATCTGATGGGCTCAGTGGATATTTTTATGCTACCCAAAATATCCCTGACAAAAGCTATAAATAGAGGCTTCCCTCCATCAGTTCAAATCACTCCAGTAGTAGAGCTTTCCTACTATCTCTCTCTCTCTTTTAATTTTCTTTCTTGCAAAAGTGGTGCTCTGCTGTGCACTTAAAAGCTCAGACTTTTATAGTCTAGCTTAAGCGTGAGCTAAGGAGATCCGACCGACCCGACCCGAGATCCGACCCGGTATGTTTTCGATCCATTATGAAATTTATCTAACATTGGCATCAGAGCCGAGATGTTCTTGAGGCTCTCAATATATGTGTGCATATATATATTACACGCTCATTTTTTTCCGCTGCACCGTGAATATACCGTATGCCATTCGAACTGAATATGCTTGTGTTTTAAACTCAAATACACACTCCGTTTATATAAGTGAAGTTCGAAAACATTACTTGTTACTCCGTAAGATTTAAAAACGTGATCGAAGCCTATTTTCTGAAGCTTCCAACGTCGGCCGTTCGAACCTTGTTTTTGGGTCTTTAAAATTGATGTTTTTTAAAGAAAATAAACCCATAGAGTTGTAGAGCACGAAAATACGAGTCCATAGACACCTAAAATGCATAAAACGGAGCTCGGAGGAGGAAGATACGGCGGTTCGAAAATGGCGGGTCGCGACGGACCCGCCGGAGCTCCAGCCGGATCTGGGGCGACCCGGCTGGAGGTCAGGGACGACCTGACCAGCCCAAAACGGCGTCGTTTTGGGCTGGCCAGGACGCAGCGTTTCACTTTAAGTGAAACGCTGCGTTTCGGGTCCGTGGACCCGGATCCCCCTGGAAGTCGGGTCGGTAGACCGACCCGACCGAATTTTTTTTAAAAAAAAATTATTATTTAAAAAAAAAATAAATAATTTTTTTTGAAATTTTTTTTTGAAATAAAAAAAAATATTTCTTTCTGAAATTTTTTTTAGACGTGCCATGTGGGCGCGTGGGGTCCACCTAGGGACCCTTTGGTCATAAAAAGCACATATATAGACTCCTTGAGACGTGAGGAGCGGCGCGTGTATGACACGCGCCGGTCCCGAGAGTGGGCGAACCTAGCCATAAAAAAAAAAAAAAGGAATTTTTTTTGCTTATTGGGGCGCGTGAGGGCGCGTGAGGGGCTATTTTTGAGCCCTGTTTGACCTGAAATATTTCTAAAATCATGAGTTATGAATTAATATATTATGTGCTGATTTTTATGACTTTTTGGGTACGAAAAATAGCAAATAAATGTTTTTGAATATTTATTTTATTCTTCTTAACTTGTTCTTTTTGGGTTTAGGAAATGGCCAACTCAAACTCAAATTCTAACTCCTCTTTTGGAAAATATCCAACTTATTCTCCACTTTCTGATGCTCCGAAATCTTCAAATAATTATGCTGCCGAAAGTACAAATAAAAGAAAAGCGCTTCAATCACAAGTAAACTCTAATGTACCTGAGGGGAGCAGTGGTAAAAGGAAATGTGTTCCTGACCAACAAGAGGAAGAAGTCTGCAGACCCAAGGACATAAATTTAATAGAAAAGATAGCAGAAAAGCATGCTGATGAATACAAGCATCAAAAGTGCCTATTTTCAAAATTGAGTTATTATGCTAAACAAATTGTCAATGAGCAAGACGCACTCTTTTTCTCAAATATTGCAATCCAGTACAGAGAGGAACTGGCAAGGAGGGGACACATATTTAGTGAAGCATTTTTTAAACAATGTCTCTGTAGATGCTGGAAAGGTGTTAAAGAGAGTTTGAGAGAACCAATGATAAAATATATCATGAATGAATGAGTTTTTGTTCACATTTACATTTCTTTTCATTTAATGTTTACTCTTGAGACTTCATTTTTGGAATTATCCAATTTTTTTTGTAAACATTCATGCTTCAATAAAGTTTTTTTTATTTTTCAAATGCTTTATTTGAGTGGGAGTTTCATGAGGAAAACTCCAAATTGGGGATATGTTCAAGGAAAGTCAAAGGTAAGAAAGGTAAGAGACTAACCAGGAGTAATGGGATGGGAGCCAACCTAGTTGTCTCCTGATCATGAAAATGGTGAGACTCTTACCCAGGCGACCTATGACCTACTTGAACAAAAGTGTGTACATTGCATACCATACTAAAATGCATTGTTGTCTATGTGATAGCACGATGTCTCAAAGAGGAATCAAGTCCATTATAGCTGACCTCGTAGGAGGTGACAAGCTGAACGGAGACAATTACAGCATGTGGCGTCGTAAGATATCGTATGTCCTCGAAGAACAAGAAGTCACTGATGTGTTGACTACTTTTCTTCCAGAGCCTGAGGCAAATGCATCGCGAAGGGACCAGGACGGCTACGCGGCCTGGAAAAGAAGGGACACTATCGCCAGAATAACCATGCTAAGTGCCATGACTGACGATGTGTTGGTGCAATTCGAAACACACCCTTCAGCCTCTGCCATGTGGGCAGCACTGAAATGAATTTGACGGTACCTCTGCTGCGAGGCTTAGGAGACTCACCGTCAAACTTGATAATTTCAAGCTGGGTCCTAACACTCCCATAAGGCATCACCTAAGGGCAATGCAGAACTTAATCAAGGAGCTTAAGGAAGCCGGAGGCGCTCTATCTGACGAGCAACAGATTCAAGCTATCATGAGATCTCTCCCAGCAAGTTGGGATACCATGAA
This sequence comes from Neltuma alba, assembly GCF_004799145.2. NCBI lineage: Eukaryota > Viridiplantae > Streptophyta > Magnoliopsida > Fabales > Fabaceae > Neltuma > Neltuma alba. The sequence continues at coordinate 67,910 of NW_021635027.1, read as the reverse complement.
GCACACAATTACTCATAATGAGAGTATAAAAACCTTTGCTGATGTAGCTCGCCACCTCCAACTGGAGGATGATCGGATGGAAACTGTGAAGCCTGTCAGTAAGGCATATTTAACTGAAGGAAAGGGAGGGGCAACCTCCCAAAACCAGTCCAAGAGAAGCAAAGGCTCTCAAAATAAGAAAGGCGGCCCTAAAGTGAAGAAAGGAAAGAGTTCCTTCAAGAAAGGCAAGAAACCTGCAAAGAAGCGGAACATAGCAACCATCAAATGCTATGCTTGCCAACAAAAGGGGCATTATGCCAAGGACTGCCCTGAGCAGAAAAGGTATTGGATTCAGATTCAATACATTTCTCTTATGTTTCTAGCACTGCGTTTATTGCTGAAACTAATCCTGTTTGGGTTATAGACTCAGGGGCCACAGACCACGTGAGCAAGGATCGTGGGAACTTCACAGAATTTCGTCGGTTACCAGCAAGAAGCAGATGGCTTTATGTTGGGAACAACGCGAGAGTAGAAGTCAAAGGGATCGGTACTTGTGAGCTGACCCTGCATGGAGGAAAGACCCTAGTCCTGCAAAATGTCCTCTACGCTCCGGAAATCCGACGAAATCTTGTGTCTGTTATTTCCTTAGTTAGATTTCATTTCAATGTCTTTTTTCATGATTTCACAGTAGACATTTCGTATGGGACCAATTTTTCAGTTTCTGGTTATGTTTCGGATGGTTTCTTTGTTTTAGAAAATTTCAATGATAATTTTTCTAGTTCTTGCTATGCGCTTTCTTCCGATGTCAATTACGATATATGGCACGCTAGATTAGGACATATTGGTCAAGAACGCATGACCAAACTGGCAAAAGAGGGTTTGCTAGGAAACGTGTCCAAAAAGGAAATGTCTCTGTGTGAACATTGCCTTGCTGGCAAGAGCACAAGGAAGCCTTTCGGAAAGGCAACCAGGGCTAACCATCCTCTTGAGTTGGTACACTCTGATATTTGCGGACCAATGAGTGTTAGGGCACGTCATGGAGCATGGTATTTTATTACCTTCATCGATGATTCTTCCCGATATGGCTATACTTACCTGATTTCCCACAAATCTGAGGCATTAGAGTGCTTTAGAAAATATCTCAATCTAGTGGAAAATCAGCTAGGTTCAAGAATCAAAGCCTTAAGAACTGACCGAGGCCGAGAATACCTCTCTGATCAGTTCAAGGAGCTCTGTGAAGAAAGGGGTATTGTTAGGCAACTAACAATCCCTGGCACTCCTCAACAGAACGGAGTTGCTGAAAGGAGAAATAGAACTCTCCTCGATATGGTTAGATCAATGATGGCACAAGCTGAGCTTCCAACCTCATATTGGGGAGATGCTCTTTTAACTGCCACATTCATACTTAACCGAGTGCCTTCTAAATCAGTCACTACAACCCCTTATGAATCATGGACAAACCGCAAACCGGATCTAAGCATCCTAAGACCATGGGGGTCAGCGGCCTATATTCGTGATTCTTCCCATAAATATGACAAGCTAGAACCAAGGGGCAAAAAGTGTATCTTCATAAGATACTCTGAGAACTCTAAGGGGTATGTCTTCATTGGTGAAAATGATGACGGCTCAGTGACTGAGATAGAGTCAAGGGACGCAACATTCATAGAAACCGAATATCCTAGCAGAGGGAGTATTGATCGAACAAGCCGTCTTTATGAGGATGATGGCAATGAGGTACAACAAAGTGTTCCTCAGTCTACTGATCCGAGTGGGAGGGTTGAACCATTTTCACAACAAGGTTTAACCCAGTCACAGGAAGTAAGTCCTGCAACAACCCCACTTAGGAGAAGTAACAGAGACAAAACTCCTAAGAGACGCTTCTCAATTGAAGGAGCAACCTTCATCGTTAGTCCAGAGCACGATGAAGAAGACCCCGTAAGTGTTAAAGAAGCACTAACAGGACCTGCTAAAGAAAAATGGCAGAAGGCCTTACAAGAGGAAATGGATTCCATGGAATCCAACCAAGTATGGGAATTAATTGATCTACCACCTGGCCGAAAGGCAATTGGGAGCAAGTGGGTTCTCAAGTACAAACGTAAGGCTGATGGATCAATTGATAAACCCAAAGCAAGGTTAGTTGCCAAAGGGTATACACAACGGGAAGGAGTGGATTACGCAGACACCTTCTCACCTGTTGTACGTTTCAACTCGATACGACTGATACTGGCTTTAGTAGCAAGTTTAGACTTAGAGTTACATCAGATGGATGTAAAAACCGCCTTCTTAAATGGAGAACTAGATGAGGAAATCTATATGGAACAGCCTGAGGGCTTCATACAGAAAGGGAACGAACAAAAGGTTTGTAAACTATTGAGATCCATTTATGGACTCAAGCAATCATCTAGGCAGTGGTACTTAAGGTTCCACAAAGCTATAAGCTCCTATGACTTTGAAATGATCGAGGAAGATCACTGTGTTTATATCAAGCGGTTTGGAGACAACTTTGTCATTCTATCCCTCTATGTTGATGACATACTACTGGCTGGTACCAATCTTAAACTAATAAAGATGATCAAAGAGTGGTTATCCTTGAACTTCGAGATGAAAGACATGGGCGAAGCAGAATATATCTTAGGCGTTAAGATAAGAAGAGATCGTTCTAGAAAATTGCTGTCATTGTCACAAAAGGCATACATAGCAAAGATTCTTGAGCGTTTCAATATGAGAGACTGCAAGCCTATGGATACCCCTGTGGTTAAGGGACATAACCTAATGAGGAAATGCGCCCTACAAAACAATGCGATATAGAACGCATGAAGAGAGTCCCATACTCAAGTGCCGTTGGCAGCCTAATGTACGCCATGTTGTGTACCAGGCCAGACATATGCTTCGCAGTCGGACTTGTGAGTCGATTCCAATCCAATCCAGGAGTCAAACACTGGGAAGCTGTAAAGAGGATTATGAGATATCTAAAAGGAACCATGGACTATGAGCTATGCTATCAAGGAAATGGCCTTCGTGCGGAGGGTTATTCCGATGCTGATTGGGCAGGAGACCTGGACGAGCGACACTCGACGTCAGGCTATGCTTTCCTACTGAATAACGGAGCAATCTCCTGGAGCAGCAAGAAACAAACGTGTGTGTCTCTTTCATCCATGGAAGCAGAATATGTAGCCTGTTCTGCAGCTGTCCAAGAAGCTGTGTGGCTCAAAAGATTCTTAGTACGATTGGGAATCCATGGTGGGAGTGAGGGACCAACTCTGATTCACTGCGATAGTCAAGCAGCAATCGCCTATGCAAAGGACCCTAAGTACCACAATCGTACTAAGCATATAGACATAAAGCATCACTTTGTAAGGGATATGATCGCTAAGAAACAAGTGACAGTTCAATACTTGTCCACTCATAAGATGTTGGCAGATCCCCTAACCAAGCCTATAGCTAGAGATCCTTTCGTTAAGCATGTAAAGGCCTTGGGCATGCGTAGAGCATGATGTATTGAACTCCTTTTTCTTTTTGATCCTTTTTGTTCAAATACGCAGGCACAAGGCATGTTGTACTGAACCTTTTCCTCTTACTTAGTAATTCAATGCATTTTATCCAGTTCAAAGAAATTTTTCTTGTATATTTGTGTATTTATACATGCATAGGCACAAGGTATGCAATACAATTATGTCGTACAGGTCACAAGGTTGGCTCACTCACACGAGCAACCGCCTCGCTATGTTCTCATGGGATATAGAAGGTTTGACAGCAAATGATCACCATGAGATGGTAGAGAAGAATCACTGCACAAATGTCACCTCAGCTAGACTGAGATGAGACCCATAAAAGTTTGGGCCGAATCATGGATAATGTGTCATCCATGAGACCTGTAGCCAGACAAGGAACTCTTTACTAGTGAGACGTCATATATAGTTGTGATAGAAGAGCTCCTGGTTCAAATGTTGGAGTGCATTTGGAACTTAAGTCTGTATGGTGCTATTAAAACCAAAAGCGACATACTCCACTTGGTGGATTGAGCACCGTAACATGCAATTCATACTGCATGAGCTCACTCAAATCCGCAACAAGGGACGTAGATGGAAGATCCCTGATCCATTACGGTGTGAGTCCCAGAAAGGAAATAAACCTTTCATAATGCCCTTAAGACTTAGACAATATCACAAGGTTTTGGTTTAGTGGCAGCTACTCTAGCCTAAACCCCATGGTCAAGAATGATACGATCTAACGGGTCAAGACTGAGAAAGCGACTATGCCAAATCTAAATGATGAATAGTCAGAAGGAAGGTTTATCCTGAAATACACATCTACGATGGTGTCTGTGACATGTCCCTTGCAGGTTGAACAGAACAACTAAGCAAGTGTGGATACCATGCGTATGAAAAAGGCAATCTGAGTAAACAAAATAACTCGAGAGGGATTAGATATGCCACAAGTAAAGTGTATGGATAAAACTAGGGCATTCGAGGCAACAAGCATACAATTTGCAGGTATACCAAGGGTGTTCTTGTGTGCTGGTCCTGTATAAAGGATTCCTAGTGCACAGGCGCCCGAATCGATGACGTCATGCCCACGCGGTCACGGCAGACACCTAGTATGAAGCAATGAAAGATTTAGCTATCGCACGATGGACAGCCCATCAAGTGCGAGCTAAGGAGATCCGACGACCCGACCCGACCCGAGATCCGACCCGGTATGTTTTCGACCATTATGAAATTGATCTAACAAGTATAAATAAGAAAAGGTAACCTGAATGCTTGATAAAAAAACAAAAGAAATCACGTTTGAGTAGAAAAATTGATTTTCTACAATAAAATATGATTTGCAACATTTGACTTCATGTTTAGTTTTCTTATTTCTAAATAGTTTTCATCCATTGGAGGGGGTGCAATCATTTTTAGTGAATGCAAATCTTTTTCAACCATATGAAACATATTTTTAATTATATGCAAATAACTTTTATATTAAAGACTTTTGCAAATAATTGAGAATCTCACACAGGTAAAGAAAAGTTATGAGAATCATGGCACCAAGTCCTTCTGACAAAAAAAAAAAAAAAAGAGAAGAAAGAAAGATTTTTCAAATAATGACTTTTCCCCCAATTTTCCCTGAAAAGAGGAATTGGGAGTTTTTTTTAATTTATGTTTTTAATGAGTTCTGATTTTGATCTCTATATTTTTAATGAGTTTTAGTTTTGGTTACTATATTTAATGGTATTAACAAAATTGACGTCACTATTGCAAAACTAAAATCAATGATTTGAAATTATAAGAATAAAAACCATTAGGATTAAGACAACGATTTGAAACTATAAGTATCAAAACTAAAATTTAATCAAAGTGTAAGGACTAATAACAATATTAACTCAAATAATAAACAAATTACTACAAATTTAAGAATCAAAAGAAATGTATACACATATGCTGGCCAAAAAAAAGAAGAAGAAGAAAGAAATATGTACGCATAAGTAATTCCTCCATATGAAAAGGAAAAGAATAAGAAAGAGAATGCACGCAATTCACAAAAGTCTCAAAAAGTTAAAGAATTCAAAATTCATAAAAAGAGAACAAATGAAATGTCAAAACTCAAATTAAAGCTTGCACTTTTAACAAATTTTTAATTAGACCAAGAGGTCTTATTAGGAATTGTTGAATGTTGTTAAAAGACTAAAATACCCTTTATAATTTAAAATAATATTATTCGGAAAACAAAAAAGTAAATCATGAAAACTTCACATTATATAGAACTTATTTATAAAAAAATTTCATATAAGAAAATTTGGAAATACTAAGGGCAAAAAATTGACAATACACAATATAATATTTTATGCTAACTCTAAAATATTGATAAGAAATTTATGGGAACAAGGATTTTTTTTTTCCTGGTAATGGGAACAAGAACCTTTTAATTACTTGATTCCAACACCATTAAAGTAATAATTTTTTTAGTTAAAAAATCAGTTTTGACCCAAAAAATAGTTAAAAAATAAGAATATTAATGTATTAGCTGATTTAAGCATCAAATTTGTTATTTCTTTCTTAGATGTTCGCATACTAATAATTAATATAAACTGTATTAGAAATCTAAATAATTTTTTCAGTGTTTCATGGAACGGATAGAATAATATGAGCTGCTTAATATAAATTTATATATATATATATAAAAAAGGGAAAACCATATTGGAGGTACCTATACTTTTTTTAATTTCAATTTGGTACCTATGTTTTTTGTTCTTAACTAAATCTTTATTTTTCCTCTATAACATCATTAATCCTTATGTAAAGACTACAAATATCAATAGAACAAAGTTATAAGAGCTAATGTTGCTAAAAAGATAAAATTAAATGTTTAATTAAAGGGAAAAAAACACATAGGTACCAAATTAAAAATTGAGAGAAAGTATAGGTACCTCCAATATGGTTTTCCCTATAAAAAATCATACATCTTAGTCTTTTAACAATATATAGAGCAAGAAAGAGTGAAGCTAGTGGATTATTTGATAGCATCTCAAGAAAAAAGAAGTTAGGTCTTAAATTGACTAGAGCAATTGTCAATTTACTAACTTAAAGCGGTATTTTAGTCTTTTAATAATATTAAAAAATCCCTAATAAGACCCTTGGCCTAAATAGAAATTTGTTAAAAGTGTAAGCCTTTATTTGAATTTTGATATTTCAACTTAATTAAATTGAAATACTTCCTCAAAGAAAACTTTTTAATTTAAAGAAACAGAGAATCCTATCATATATTCAATGTATATTCACACAGACGCACACGAACAAACACATCCAAAATTTGAAGTTGAGCATTTGTTCATCAATGATTTGTGTGCATTGTATATTTTTTTCACTCAAAGTTTGTTCATATATGATTCACCGAAAACGTGAGTCTTGATTTCAGTAATTGTATCACTTTCCACTCTTTCTTTTGTTTTTTACCTTTTTCTTTTTCCTTTTTTGATAAAGTTTTTTCCCTTTTTCTAATTTTCAGTTTCATCCATACTTTTACGGCCAGTTTTCTTTGGTGACCTTCCACCATCCAGAAGTTTAGAATTAAATCCATTTAAACAAAATAATGCATATTAAATGCATATTTGACTAGCGCATTATATTTTATAGAGTTCAGGAAATAAAATGTGTATTTATGACTCATAAATAGTATGGATAGATTCTTTGTATCTTTTCTAGAAGATTATATTTATTATATCTATTTTGAATTTCAACTCCAAGTGAATATTATTCTATTAATCCTGTTTAACAAATAATGCATAAAAGTAAATAAGATTGTTTTTAAGAAATACCAAATTTTTTTACTACTACATTTTTTAATAAAATCACCGTAATTTGGTATATAGTTTCACAAAATAAATGATCTTATTAGAAAGTAGATATGTCGAACAAAATAATAGAAAGTAGATCATGGTCAAATTTTTGTAATGATAGTTTAATTCATAATCTTTTTTACAAAATTAATTGTAATCTAATGCTTGCCACATTTATAAGAATGCACATTTCTGTGACATTTTTTTCAGAACATTAGCCAGATGTCCAGATCATAAGAAGAATAACGAATTAAGCAATAATAATGTAATAACATATTCATTGAACTGCTAAATTCTCTATTAAATTAACAAATCACTTATAGTAATGATTGCCATTCTAGCTAGTTTTTTTTTAGAATGATTTTATAACGTATTTTTAATGCTAAAATATGTTTGAGTTACAAAATGAATTTAAAAATAAACAAAATATATTTTAATCGCAAATAAAATAACCAAAAATTGAAAACTACACTAGAAAATCACGAGATTTTTTTTCAAAAAAAATTAATGAAAAAGAATGATAAGAAAAAAGAAGGTAATTATACCTTCAAAAACGGGCATTTTGTAGTTTGACATCTATGCACGCAATCCCTGATGCTGAGCCCAGTCTGACTAGGATCATGTAGTTAAAAACTTGGCTTATAAATAGTCTTCCATTGCTATAGTATTGCCATACGCCCAATACAATAGATAGAATAAATCACAGAAATTGATGGGCAGAGAGATAGAGGGTCTTAGCGTTGAAGTGAAGCGTCAATGAAATAAAGTGTTAGACAGAGGAGGACTCCTTAGTGACTTGTAGAGAAACAAAAGTTAGTAGAATTCGGGAACATTTTCCGGCATCTCTCTCTATCTAATTTGTGAGTTTATCTCCTCTGCTGGGTCTCGATTTTTATGTATGTTTGTTTGATTACTCGTTGATTTTTATCGAACTTTTTTGTATACCTGTTGTGATTTCTTTGTATTAGATATAAGGAGAAATAGAGGAAAGATATGTAGAACTGTTGGAAACGAAAATAATGTGTGATACTTTTCATGGATATTTTCTTGATGCTGGAAACCCCAAAATTCTATTATTTTGAAATTGATTTTATTTCATTGATATTTTTATGTTTTTGGTTTGAATCTCGATTCATTTCTTGGATGTGTTCCTTGGGCCAACTTAAGAGATCAGATTCCAGGAGCTCTCTTTTCTAATACTCAATCACTCAAATTTTCGCTCATTTGTCTTTTAAATTGTATGGTATAACATAGCGTCGGAACCATATTTTGAGGGATTATATTGAATGCATACAAATTTTTTTGCCAATTTCATTCAAACCAACCAGTAAAAAATTTTACATTCAAGATGCACTTTGTTCTAAATTGAATTGAAAATTTCCAATTAATAAAGACTGTTTGGAATTTCTTTTTCTTGATGTGAAAATATCTCCATTCATTCATTGGATGTGTTTTCTTGGGCCAACTTTTGAGAGGTCCCATTTTAGGAGCTCTCTTTTTTAGTACTTTATTACTCAAATTTTCACTCAATTCTGTTTTGAATTGTGTTGTATAACATGGCCTTTAAACCATATTTTGAGGCATTACGTTAAGTGCATACAAAGTTCTTCACCAATTCCAGTCAAACTAAGAGTCAAGTAAAAAATTTTACATTCAAAATACGTCCTGTTCTAAATTGAATTGAAATTTTCCAATTAATGAAGCAACCTTTTTTTATATTAATTGTGTGACGGGCTCGTGACATTTGTTTTATAATTGAGCATGAAATCAACAAAAGTTTGTGAGTATGACATATATAAGCAATGCTATTGATTTTATTCAAATGACTTATTTCAATTAATATAATTGAGTGTTTTTTTAAACTATATTAATGATTGCAACGCATTGTAGAGTCTTCTAATCATGTTTCAAAAGTATTACATTTTCAAGCTCACTTGATGTGAAAAACAGGTGTGCATTCATAATATTCATTCTATGATGGAGCATTCAAGAAACCAGCACAATGGGGAAGAGGAAGAACTAGTTTTGTTGAATGATTCAAGTTTGCTTTCCCACCAACTTGGGAGAGACCTTTCAATGAATTGTCTAATTCGATGCTCAAGATTTGATTATGCAACACTGGCCTTGTTGAATAAGGATTTTCATTCTCTTATTAAGAGTGGACTATTATATCGTCTAAGGAGAAAGGCAAATATTGTAGAGTATTGGGTTTACTACTCATGTAGCCACCTTGAATGGGAGGCCTTTGACCCAAATGGTGGCCGCTGGATGAAGTTGCCCAAGATGCCTTTAAATGAATTTTTTCAGAGTTCAGATAAGGAGTCATTGGCTGTTGGCACAGAGCTTCTTGTTTTTGGAAGGGATGTAATGTCTCCTATCATTTACAAGTACAACATTTTAACAAACATTTGGTCCTTGGGCATGTCAATGAATACACCTAGATGCCTATTTGCCTCTGCCAGCCACCATGAACTTGCTTTTATAGCCGGGGGTTGTGATCCAATGGGGAATATCTTAAGCTCAGCCGAGCTTTATAACTCAGAGACAGAAAAATTTGAAATTCTTCCAAGTATGAATAAAGCCAGGAAGTTGTGTTCTGGTTTTTTCATGGACGGGAAGTTTTATGTAATTGGTGGGATTGGTGATGGGGACATGATGCAACTTACTTGTGGAGAGGAGTTTAACCCAATCACTAAAACATGGAAGCCAATACCTGATATGTTGCCAAGGCGAATTGATGGAGTTGTGAATGTAACAGCCCCTCCTAACAAGGCACCTCCTTTAGTTGCTGTTGCAAACAACATATTATATGCTGCGGATTATGGAGAACAAGTGGTAAGAAGATATGAGAAAGAACAAAACTCATGGGTCATAGTAGGGGGACTACCTGAGCGAATGGCTACAGTAAATGGTTGGGGATTAGCCTTTAGGGCTTGTGGTGATAATCTGATTTTCATTGGTGGTGTAGGTGGAAGAATGGTTAAGATATATTCTTGCATCCCACAGCAAGGCGAAGCACTACAGTGGAACCTACTTGCCAGTAATGAATCAAGGAACTTTGTGTTTAATTGCACAGTGATGGGGTGTTAATGATCTTCAAGGGTATTAATATGTACTCTTTTCATTTCAAGTAGATGAAAGTCAGAACTTTTGCATGTCTTCATGTTGTTCCTTCTATTAACTGTTTCATTTCAATTAGGATCATTTGGGCATAATTTACTCAAATATTCTGTTGCAAAGAAATATGTGTTCGTGTTGGATGTTATTCTTGTATCTATAGAAGGGAAGATGGAGAATAGCTAAGAAGCTTGGGCAGATATAGTATGCATGCAACCATATTAATATGTTAAATGCCGCCTATAGCTATGCATTGATTCCTAGCCATAAATCTCTAACTTAATTTTAATTGATTAATTCTATAACAAGTATAGGGAACCACGCCCCAAAATATAGCTATTAGAGTTGGAGGATCCAAGACGTTAGAAGATCTTCTTTTTAAGGAAATCCAACTAATGCGGGACTCGTAACAAAACCGTTATCATTCTGTGATATGATATTTTGCTTCAAGGCATCCAAAACGTATCATGTCTTCTATCAGCTTAACTCTTTGGGTTTTCATATTTATGAACTCATATCATTGTGACTAAGTTGCTGTTCATAATAAAGCACGGGGTTTGATCGAGACATTCATGGATGATGATTACTGAATATTCAACAACAGTGAAACCTTTAACTATAAAAGGCGGCCAACAAACAAGAGTTCGAGATGAATACTTGTAAATGTGTCAGTTATCTCTTACACTTAGCGATAATTGGATTTAATTTTAGTATAAATAATTAATGCACTTGATCAGCATCAACTTGTACGCATTCTTCGAAATCAGGCAAGAAAAATCGTTCAAACGCAGATAGCAATACACACACACATGACTAAAAAAAGGGAAAATTATATTTGAATATATTTGCCATGCAAATTGATACAGATTTGCTATGGATTTGGGACACATCTAGGCCTTTGTGATGGACTTTGTATAGAATGGTCTGTCAAAAATTTTGTGGCTGCAAAAATGTTTTTGGCGGGTTGTTTGGAATGGAATTAAACTTTTCGATCGTGAAATCTGTCACATTATTATGATTAATTTTTGTCCATCACAACTAATTTAATGGCAATACATAAGCACTCGACTTGAGGATTTTAGAATAGAATAGATTATTGCAAAATTCAGTCATTTAGTAATATCTGAGCTAGTTTAACGAAAATTTCATTCCAGCAAGTTTTCAATGATTTTTTAATAGTGTTAGATTTTTGGGTTTGGATCCGCCCTTAATGGGCCGGATTATTTGACCGGGTATAAAGAGAATATATCAGTCAAATATCCAAGCGATATCATGATATGTTTGACTTGGTCAAACATCCTGAATCATATCCAATCGGTTACGATATAAATCTAATTAATTTATATTAAATTAATTAATTTATATTGTATAGATTAAATATATATTAAGTATATATATTTAGAATTAATTAAGATTGATTCTGGATTTGAATTCAAAATATCATGATATTATGAGATAAGGATATATTATATCTTATCTCAGATTTTATCTGATGGGCTCAGTGGATATTTTTATGCTACCCAAAATATCCCTGACAAAAGCTATAAATAGAGGCTTCCCCCCATCAGTTCAGATCACTCCAGTAGTAGAGCTTTCCTACTATCTCTCTCTCTCTCTTAATTTTCTTTCTTGCAAAAGTGGTGCTCTGCTGTGCACTTAAAAGCTCAGACTTTTATAGTCTAGCTTAAGCGTGAGCTAAGGAGATCCGACCGACCCGACCCGAGATCCGACCCGGTATGTTTTCGATCCATTCTCCTATTTTTCTAACATTGGCATCAGAGCCGAGATGTTCTTGAGGCTCTCAATATATGTGTGCATATATATATTACACGCTCATTTTTTTTTCCGCTGCACCGTGAATATGCCGTATGCCATTCGAACTGAATATGCTTGTGTTTTAAACTCAAATACACACTCCGTTTATATAAGTGAAGTTCGAAAACATTACTTGTTACTCCGTAAGATTTAAAAACGTGATCGAAGTCTATTTTCTGGAGCTTCCAACGTCGGCCGTTCGAACCTTGTTTTTGGGTCTTTAAAATTGATGTTTTTTAAAGAAAATAAACCCATAGAGTTGTAGAGCACGAAAATACGAGTCCATAGACACCTAAAATGCATAAAACGGAGCTCGGAGGAGGAAGATACGGCGGTTCGAAAATGGCGGGTCGCGACGGACCCGCCGGAGCTCCAGCCGGATCTGGGGCGACCCGGCTGGAGGTCAGGGACGACCTGACCAGCCCAAAACGGCGTCGTTTTGGGCTGGCCAGGACGCAGCGTTTCACTTTAAGTGAAACGCTGCGTTTCGGGTCCGTGGACCCGGATCTCCCTGGAAGTCGGGTCGGTAGACCGACCCGACCGACCTTTTAAAAAAAAAATAAAAATAATAAATTTTTTTTTTGAAATTTTTTTTGAAAAAAAAAAATATTTTTTTCTGAAATTTTTTTTGGACGCGCCATGTGGGCGCGTGGGGTCCACCTAGGGACCCTTTGGTCATAAAAAGCACATATATAGACTCCTTGAGACGTGAGGAATCAAATAGGACAGGTCACGTGACGGCGAGAGGCCGGAAAGGCGGCGCGTGTATGACACGCGCCGGTCCGAGAGTGGGCGATCCTAGCTCCTTTAAAAAAAAAAAAAAAAATTTTGCTTGTTGGGGCGCGTGAGGGCGCGTGAGGGACTATTTTGAGCCCTGTTTGACCTGAAATATTTCTAAAATCATGAGCTATGAATTAATATATTATGTGCTGATTTTTTTATGACTTTTTGGGTATGAAAAATAGCAAATAAATGTTTTGAATATTTATTTTTATATTTTTCTTAACTTGTTCTTTTTGGGTTTAGGAAATGGCCAACTCAAACTCAAATTCTAACTCCTCTTTTGGAAAATATCCAACTTATTCTCCACTTTCTGATGCTCCGAAATCTTCAAATAATTATGCTGCCGAAAGTACAAATAAAAGAAAAGCGCCTCAATCACAAGTAAACTCTAATGTACCTGAGGGGAGCAGTGGTAAAAGGAAATGTGTTCCTGACCAACAAGAGGAAGAAGTCTGCAGACCCAAGGACATAAATTTAATAGAAAAGATAGCAGAAAAGCATGCTGATGAATACAAGCATCAAAAGTGCCTATTTTCAAAATTGAATTATTATGCTAAACAAATTGTCAATGAGCAAGACGCACTCTTTTTCTCAAATATTGCAATCCAGTACAGAGAGGAACTGGCAAGGAGGGGACACATATTTAGTGAAGCATTTTTTAAACAATGTCTCTGTAGATGCTGGAAAGGTGTTAAAGAGAGTTTGAGAGAACCAATGATAAAATATATCATGAACGAATGAGTTTTTGTTCACATTTGTATTTCTTTTCATTTAATGTTTACTCTTGAGACTTCATTTTTGGAATTATCCAATTCTTTTGTAAACATTCATGCTTCAATAAATAAAGTTTTTTTTTATTTTTCAAATGCTTTATTTGAGTGGGAGTTTCATGAGGAAAACTCCAAATTGGGGATATGTTCAAGGAAAGTCAAAGGTAAGAAAGGTAAGAGACTAACCAGGAGTAATGGGATGGGAGCCAACCTAGTTGTCTCCTGATCATGAAAATGGTGAGACTCTTACCCAGGCGACCTATGACCTACTTGAACAAAAGTGTGTATATTGCATACCATACTAAAATGCATTGTTGTCTATGTGATAGCACGATGTCTCAAAGAGGAATCAAGTCCATTATAGCTGACCTCGTAGGAGGTGACAAGCTGAACGGAGACAATTACAGCATGTGGCGTCGTAAGATATCGTATGTCCTCGAAGAACAAGAAGTCACTGATGTGTTGACTACTTTTCTTCCAGAGCCTGAGGCAAATGCATCGCGAAGGGACCAGGACGGCTACGCGGCCTGGAAAAGAAGGGACACTATCGCCAGAATAACCATGCTAAGTGCCATGACTGACGATGTGTTGGTGCAATTCGAAACACACCCTTCAGCCTCTGCCATGTGGGCAGCACTGAAATCCGAATTTGACGGTACCTCTGCTGCGAGGCTTAGGAGACTCACCGTCAAACTTGATAATTTCAAGCTGGGTCCTAACACTCCCATAAGGCATCACCTAAGGGCAATGCAGAACTTAATCAGGGAGCTTAAGGAAGCCGGAGGCGCTCTATCTGATGAGCAACAGATTCAAGCTGTCATGAGATCTCTCCCAGCAAGTTGGGATACCATGAAGCACACAATTACTCATAATGAGAGTATAAAAACCTTTGCTGATGTAGCTCGCCACCTCCAACTGGAGGATGATCGGATGGAAACTGTGAAGCCTGTCAGTAAGGCATATTTAACTGAAGGAAAGGGAGGGGCAACCTCCCAAAACCAGTCCAAGAGAAGCAAAGGCTCTCAAAATAAGAAAGGCGGCCCTAAAGTGAAGAAAGGAAAGAGTTCCTTCAAGAAAGGCAAGAAACCTGCAAAGAAGCGGAACATAGCAACCATCAAATGCTATGCTTGCCAACAAAAGGGGCATTATGCCAAGGACTGCCCTGAGCAGAAAAAGGTATTGGATTCAGATTCAATACATTTCTCTTATGTTTCTAGCACTGCGTTTATTGCTGAAACTAATCCTGTTTGGGTTATAGACTCAGGGGCCACAGACCACGTGAGCAAGGATCGTGGGAACTTCACAGAATTTCGTCGGTTACCAGCAAGAAGCAGATGGCTTTATGTTGGGAACAACGCGAGAGTAGAAGTCAAAGGGATCGGTACTTGTGAGCTGACCCTGCATGGAGGAAAGACCCTAGTCCTGCAAAATGTCCTCTACGCTCCGGAAATCCGACGAAATCTTGTGTCTGTTATTTCCTTAGTTAGATTTCATTTCAATGTCTTTTTTCATGATTTCACAGTAGACATTTCGTATGGGACCAATTTTTCAGTTTCTGGTTATGTTTCGGATGGTTTCTTTGTTTTAGAAAATTTCAATGATAATTTTTCTAGTTCTTGCTATGCGCTTTCTTCCGATGTCAATTACGATATATGGCACGCTAGATTAGGACATATTGGTCAAGAACGCATGACCAAACTGGCAAAAGAGGGTTTGCTAGGAAACGTGTCCAAAAAGGAAATGTCTCTGTGTGAACATTGCCTTGCTGGCAAGAGCACAAGGAAGCCTTTCGGAAAGGCAACCAGGGCTAACCATCCTCTTGAATTGGTACACTCTGATATTTGCGGACCAATGAGTGTTAGGGCACGTCACGGAGCATGGTATTTTATTACCTTCATCGATGATTCTTCCCGATATGGCTATACTTACCTGATTTCCCACAAATCTGAGGCATTAGAGTGCTTTAGAAAATATCTCAATCTAGTGGAAAATCAGCTAGGTTCAAGAATCAAAGCCTTAAGAACTGACCGAGGCCGAGAATACCTCTCTGATCAGTTCAAGGAGCTCTGTGAAGAAAGGGGTATTGTTAGGCAACTAACAATCCCTGGCACTCCTCAACAGAACGGAGTTGCTGAAAGGAGAAATAGAACTCTCCTCGATATGGTTAGATCAATGATGGCACAAGCTGAGCTTCCAACCTCATATTGGGGAGATGCTCTTTTAACTGCCACATTCATACTTAACCGAGTGCCTTCTAAATCAGTCACCACAACCCCTTATGAATCATGGACAAACCGCAAACCGGATCTAAGCATCCTAAGACCATGGGGGTCAGCGGCCTATATTCGTGATTCTTCCCATAAATATGACAAGCTAGAACCAAGGGGCAAAAAGTGTATCTTCATAAGATACTCTGAGAACTCTAAGGGGTATGTCTTCATTGGTGAAAATGATGACGGCTCAGTGACTGAGATAGAGTCAAGGGACGCAACATTCATAGAAACCGAATATCCTAGCAGAGGGAGTATTGATCGAACAAGCCGTCTTTATGAGGATGATGGCAATGAGGTACAACAAAGTGTTCCTCAGTCTACTGATCCGAGTGGGAGGGTTGAACCATTTTCACAACAAGGTTTAACCCAGTCACAGGAAGTAAGTCCTACAACAACCCCACTTAGGAGAAGTAACAGAGACAAAACTCCTAAGAGACGCTTCTCAATTGAAGGAGCAACCTTCATCGTTAGTCCAGAACACGATGAAGAAGACCCGTAAGTGTTAAAGAAGCACTAACAGGACCTGCTAAGGAAAAATGGCAGAAGGCCTTACAAGAGGAAATGGATTCCATGGAATCCAACCAAGTATGGGAATTAGTTGATCTACCACCTGGCCGAAAGGCAATTGGGAGCAAGTGGGTTCTCAAGTACAAACGTAAGGCTGATGGATCAATTGATAAACCCAAAGCAAGGTTAGTTGCCAAAGGGTATACACAACGGGAAGGAGTGGATTACGCAGACACCTTCTCACCTGTTGTACGTTTCAACTCGATACGACTGATACTGGCTTTAGTAGCAAGTTTAGACTTAGAGTTACATCAGATGGATGTAAAAACCGCTTTCTTGAATGGAGAACTAGATGAGGAAATCTATATGGAACAGCCTGAGGGCTTCATACAGAAAGGGAACGAACAAAAGGTTTGTAAACTCTTGAGATCCATTTATGGACTCAAGCAATCATCTAGACAGTGGTACTTAAGGTTCCACAAAGCATAAGCTCCTATGACTTTGAAATGATCGAGGAAGATCACTGTGTTTATATCAAGCGGTTTGGAGACAACTTTGTCATTCTATCCCTCTATGTCGATGACATACTACTGGCTGGTACCAATCTGAAACTAATAAAGATGATCAAAGAGTGGTTATCCTTGAACTTCGAGATGAAAGACATGGGCGAAGCAGAATATATCTTAGGTGTTAAGATAAGAAGAGATCGTTCTAGAAAATTGCTGTCATTGTCACAAAAGGCATACATAGCAAAGATTCTTGAGCGTTTCAATATGAGAGACTGCAAGCCTATGGATACCCCTGTGGTTAAGGGACATAACCTAAGTGAGGAAATGCGCCCTACAAAACAATGCGATATAGAACGCATGAAGAGAGTCCCATACTCAAGTGCCGTTGGCAGCCTAATGTACGCCATGTTGTGTACCAGGCCAGACATATGCTTCGCAGTCGGACTTGTGAGTCGATTCCAATCCAATCCAGGAGTCAAACACTGGGAAGCTGTAAAGAGGATTATGAGATATCTAAAAGGAACCATGGACTATGAGCTATGCTATCAAGGAAATGGCCTTCGTGCGGAGGGTTATTCCGATGCTGATTGGGCAGGAGACCTGGACGAGCGACACTCGACGTCAGGCTATGCTTTCCTACTGAATAACGGAGCAATCTCCTGGAGCAGCAAGAAACAAACGTGTGTGTCTCTTTCATCCATGGAAGCAGAATATGTAGCCTGTTCTGCAGCTGTCCAAGAAGCTGTGTGGCTCAAAAGATTCTTAGTACGATTGGGAATCCATGGTGGGAGTGAGGGACCAACTCTGATTCACTGCGATAGTCAAGCAGCAATCGCCTATGCAAAGGACCCTAAGTACCACAATCGTACTAAGCATATAGACATAAAGTATCACTTTGTAAGGGATATGATCGCTAAGAAACAAGTGACAGTTCAATACTTGTCCACTCATAAGATGTTGGCAGATCCCCTAACCAAGCCTATAGCTAGAGATCCTTTCGTTAAGCATGTAAAGGCCTTGGGCATGCGTAGAGCATGATGTATTGAACTCCTTTTTCTTTTTGATCCCTTTTGTTCAAATACGCAGGCACAAGGCATGTTGTACTGAACCTTTTCCTCTTACTTAGTAATTCAATGCATTTTATCCAGTTCAAAGAAATTTTTCTTGTATATTTGTGTATTTATACATGCATAGGCACAAGGTATGCAATACAATTATGTCGTACAGGTCACAAGGTTGGCTCACTCACACGAGCAACCGCCTCGCTATGTTCTCATGGGATATAGAAGGTTTGACAGCAGATGATCACCATGAGATGGTAGAGAAGAATCACTGCACAAATGTCACCTCAGCTAGACTGAGATGAGACCCATAAAAGTTTGGGCCGAATCATGGATAATGTGTCATCCATGAGACCTGTAGCCAGACAAGGAACTCTTTACTAGTGAGACGTCATATATAGTTGTGATGAAAGAGCTCCTGGTTCAAATGTTGGAGTACATTTGGAACTTAAGTCTGTACGGTGCTATTAAAACCAAAAGCGACATACTCCACTTAGTGGATTGAGCACCGTAACATGCAATTCATACTGCATGAGCTCACTCAAATCCGCAACAAGGGACGTAGATGGAAGATCCCTGATCCATTACGATGTGAGTCCCAGAAAGGAAATAAACCTTTCATAATGCCCTTAAGACTTAGACAACATCACAAGGTTTTGGTTTAGTGGCAGCTACTCTAGCCTAAACCCCATGGTCAAGAATGATACGATCTAACGGGTCAAGACTGAGAAAGCGACTATGCCAAATCTAAATGATGAATAGTCAGAAGGAAGGTTTATCCTGAAATACACATCTACGTTGGTGTCTGTGACATGTCCCTTGCAGGTTGAACAGAACAACTAAGCAAGTGTGGATACCATACGTATGAAAAAGGCAATCTGAGTAAACAAAACAACTCGAGAGGGATTAGATATGCCACAAGTAAAGTGTATGGATAAAACTAGGGCATTCGAGGCAACAAGCATACAATTTGCAGGTACACCAAGGGTGTTCTTGTGTGCTGGTCCTGCATAAAGGATTCCTAGTGCACAGGCGCCCGAATCGATGACGTCATGCCCACGCGGTCACGGCAGACACCTAGTATGAAGCAATGAAAGATTTAGGTATCGCACGATGGACAGCCCATCAAGTGCGAGTGGGAGATGTTAGATTTTTGGGCTTGGATCCGCCCTTGATGGGCCGGATTATTTGACCGGGTATAAAGAGAATATATCAGTCAAATATCCAAGCGATATCATGATATGTTTGACTTGGTCAAACATCCTGAATCATATCCAATCGGTTACGATATAAATCTAATTAATTTATATTAAATTAATTAATTTATATTGTATAGATTAAATATATATTAAGTATATATATTTAGAATTAATTAAGATTGATTCTGGATTTGAATTCAAAATATCATGATATTATGAGATAAGGATATATTATATCTTATCTCAGATTTTATCTGATGGGCTCAGTGGATATTTTTATGCTACCCAAAATATCCCTGACAAAAGCTATAAATAGAGGCTTCCCCCCATCAGTTCAGATCACTCCCGTAGTAGAGCTTTCCTACTATCTCTCTCTCTCTCTTAATTTTCTTTCTTGCAAAAGTGGTGCTCTGCTGTGCACTTAAAAGCTCAGACTTTTATAGTCTAGCTTAAGCGTGAGCTAAGGAGATCCGACCGACCCGACCCGAGATCCGACCCGGTATGTTTTCGATCCATTCTCCTATTTTTCTAACAAATAGATTTTGAAGACAATTCAACTTGATGTAATTAGCGTTGTCGTTAGTTAAATGATTCTTTAATTATCGGGTTAAGGTACTAAAATGTCCTAGAAGTATCTATGAAGGAGCAGTTAACGCCTGGAAATTTTTTTTTTTTTAGTATGCCTTGGTGGTATAATTTTGTAGCCATTCCACCCTGAATTTGACACTCTCTGACGTTGACCATTAATTGTCGTAGCTTTGCTGATATGGCACTCTAGGCGGCATTCAATATACCAACTCAGCTGCTGCCTAGTCAATTCAAGTTCAGATCCAAAAGAAAAAATTAAATTAAATATTTAGAAACTTAATTATTTAATCTTTATATTTTGACCGAGGTTCTCTTTGTGACTTGGTCCTTATAGTTTCAGTGAGCTTATAATTCAATCCTTATGAGTGCCACATCTTATGAAGATGATCCATGTAGATTCCATGCTGTAATTTTCTTCTTTTAGTTACTTTCTTCTTATCCACCGTGGCACTATCTTCTTCCCCATCTCCATTTGCCGTCACCAAGTGCGCAAAGCCTCGCACTGTCACTGTCATCTTTAATTTATTGCCACCCATCCTCAAAAACTTAACTTTTCCGGCAAAATGGCTATAGGAACAGATTGGAACTCCCAAAAACAGTTTTGCTTGATGCCAATATTTTCTTTGGGTATCATCCTTGCAAATTGAATTAATGAACATGGTTCAAATCTTTTGAAGTTCAAAGCTTCTCTTGTTGACCGGCAAAATCATCTTCAGAACTGGAATTCTTGTTTACTCATTGCAATTGGAGAGGTGTGCATTGTGACGATTCAATGGTAACTTCCGTAAATCTTCATCAGCTCAATCTGTCTGGTGCTTTATCAATTGGAAAGGTTAGGGAGACAGGCTTGGAGGAAGTTCCCAGCCCTACAAAAGCTCCGTCGGCTTATCATGTTTTAAAAACACAAAAGTAAAATTTCACCGACTTCAGTAGACAACAGTATTAAAAACACACATTAATGTATGAAATGTTTAGAATGAAAATTGAAAAAAGAAAAAACGTGTCACAAAATCCTAGGAAGTAAAGAATTGAAACAGAGAAAAAAAGGGCCAGTTTGTTTAAAACTAAGAAAAAAAAAGTAATTTTTATTGATTAAATATAAGGGAGTACGTACAAAGTTCTTGGGGTAAATTAATTCGCTTCTAACTTATTTTGATTAACTAATCAACTAAAATTATTTTGTAAGCTAAAAAAGAAAAATTAGTAAGCTTAAAAATTATAAATAATTAGCAAGCTAAGCTTGTATGTAGCCATAGACTTATCAGTTTGAGGTTAATGATGTTACCTTCATTAACACTGTTAAGTATATAAAACCAAAGCTAACAAAAATGTAAGGCTGGTAATCAAAACATGTTAAAGTACAAATAAAATGGGCAACTTAAATGTGTGATTGAGGGAAAAAATTGATTTTAAGGTTAAAAAAAATTGATTTTCTACCATAAAATCCGATTTCGCACGTTTGTATTCATGCTTGGTTTTCTTACTTTCAAATCCTATTTCATCCATTTAAGAGTGTGCAGATGTGCAATCATTTTCATTTTCAGTGAGTGCAAATCTTTATCAACTATATGCAACATATTTTCGATTATATACAAATTACTTTCATATTAAAGAATTTTGCGTATGGTTGAAAATAAGTCTCACATAACTAAAAAGAAGTTGTGCCCATTGAAAATAATGGCACCAGGTCCTTTTGACAAAAAAAAATTTGTCAAATGATGACCTCCCCCAATTTTTCCTAAAAAGGGGGATTTCGGGAATTTTTTTTTATACTTTTAATGAATTTTGGCTCTGGTCTATTGTTAACAAAGTTAATGTTGTCAAATTCAGTTCCAAGTCTTCATGAAATTATAAGGACTGACATTTTGGGCGAAAGAAAGTATTGAGACAAAATTATGATTTGAAACTGTAGAGATCAAAATTAAAATTTAATCAAACAGTAATGACTAATAACAATATTAACCAAAATAATCAGAATAATTAAATTGCTACAAATTTTGAAATTAAAAGAAATCCACTAAATGTATACACATACATAATCAAGGCAAAATCCCCTAGAAAGACATGTTAATAATTCAAATTCTTATTTGGCTTATTAAATTTGTCAAATTCCTAATCAAGTCACATGAGCCAAAGAAGTATTTTAAAATTTTATAAAATAATTCTAATGCTCCTTTCATTAGAAAGCTAAAGAGGTGAGAATTTATATCATTCTCGTGTTGTGTAAGAACTTTAAATGAGATAAACTTGACATTTATCATTGCAAAGTTTGAAAATCGATCAAGTAAGTAACGGTGAGTTAGTTTTTATATTAAGTCTTCCTCCCTTATTGCAAGTGTGTTATAAACATAGAATGTTAACTTAGAATTAAAATGTGTTAGTTCTAAATTGGAACATGTTAATTATCAATGTTATATTGTGATCAAGTTTTATTTAAAATCTTATTGCAAATGTGTTATAGAAATAAAAAGTTATTAATTTAGGATTAAAACATGTCAACGATGAAATCGAACATATTAATTTTGAAGATTATATTATGATCAAATTTTATTCAAAGACTTATTGCAAATGATTTGTGGAGATATAAAACTGTTAATTTAGGACTAAAACTTATTAACTGTATAATTGAACTTAATTTTTAAAGTTACATTGTAATAAAATTTTATTGAAGACTTCTTGTAAGTATATTATAAAGATCAAAAGTTGTTAATTTGGAATTGAAATATGTTAATTGTAAAATAAAATATACTAATTTAGAATTCTCTTTTAGTTTTTAATGAAAGTGACATTAAAATCATTTCATAAAATTTTAAAATCCCTCCTTAAATAAGGATATAGGTTATTTGACTGTCTTTTTAGGTGGATTTTCCCTAAGTAATTTACCCTCGAGAAAAGGAAAGGGAAAATTAATTTGAAGGTGCTTATAATTTTTTTTTTTTAAATTTTGAATCAGGCATTTAAGTTTTTTTGTCCTTTTCTACGGCCTTCTTGAATTTTCTACTACCAACCAAGTAAGCATAACAATGTTAAATTTTCCGTTAGTCAAGTCTAAAACATCTTTGGTCAAGAAAAAAGTCTGAAACATCTTTGCCTTGTCTCTCCTGCTACCATGACCAAGCTCTCCTCTCTCTTTCAATCTTTCCACAAGATCATCGCCTTAGTCACCTTTCTCCCTACTTGTAAATGGCTCTCCATAACATCTTCCTTTCCCTCCGTCACATTGTCACTAGGACCCTCTTCGACAATAACCAAGCTCCCATGGCTAAATAGGCCACGTTTTGGATTTGGGATCAGCCACCGTGTAGTGCAGAGTAGGAAGCTCCAAATCTCCATATCCACTAGTTGACTGGTTTGAGATCTGAACTCTTTCTTCGATGCTTCAAAAGCTTCTGGTACTAGAGTTTACGATTATTACTCCTTCACCCCCATCATCTTTGATATCAAACTATGGATTTATCAATGTCCACTACAAGAAAATGGTGGGTTAGCAGTGGAACATTTCTAGCGGTTTAAAAAAACCACCAGAAATGTAAGCATTTCTAGCGGTTTCAAGAACAACCGCTAGAAGTTAGCATCACTTTGACCATGTAGATTGTGGGGCCCGTAATTTTGTAGCGGTTATAATCCGGCCGCTAGAAAATCATAGCTAGAACCCTTCCCGCATTTTGGCGGGAACTTGGCGCCAAATTTGTTGCATTTATTTTCTAGCGGTCAAGGTCAACAAACCGCTAGAGTCTTGCAATTCTCTAGTGGTTCTTTAAACCGCTAGTAATGGTCTGAGAATTTCTAGTGGTTTTGACTAAAACCGCTAGAAAATATTTCATGACCGTTCACTTTCTAGCAGTTTTGACTAAAACTGCTAGAAAATATTTCATGACCATTGCACTTTCTAGCGGTTTGTTGGAAACCGCTAGAAATTTCTAGCGGTTATTACCAAAACCGCTAGAAAATTTGGAAATTCCCGAGGTGCCCTAAATGCGGGCGGCTGACCGTTGTACTTTCTAGCGATTTTGTTTGATAACTGCTAGAAATTTCTAGTGGTTTTCAACAAAATCGCTAGAAATTCGCTGCCTATATATACCCCCACGGTCATTTTCACTGTTTCAGTCGTTCATCAAGCGAAGCTCTGTTGAATTTTCTCCACAAAACATATCCGAGTTCTGATTCAGTTACAGATCCTTATTTTCAGGTACAAGTAGTAATTTATTTATAAATAATCTTTATTCTTATTTTTTATTTAATTTATTATATTTTTGCTTCTAAATAGTTTCTCTTTTTATTTTATTTATAAATAATTACTGTTTGTTGTTATTAGGATGAGTCGTCAGCCAGGGAAGGAGCCAGTTGATCCTGAGAGGCCTGGACCCAGTGAGGATCGTCGTGATGGTAGTCATGATGCTGGTGAGCCATTTCTCAGTATTCATGACTACGATCTCAGCGAGGAGGATATATTCAATTTTATGGAGCAGGATGATGTTGAACGGACTGAGGAGCCTCATTTTACTGGGGATGAACAACCCCATGCTGATGATAATGTTGCTGAGGAGGAGGAGGAGTAGGTTCAGGGGAATGAGAATCCCCAGGCTGCGCAGCGTCCTACTCCCAGACGTCAGGCCGGTTTTGAGGTGGAATTTGTGGGTAAATATTTATTTAACTTTTTAAAATTTGACAACTATTTAATTTATATAGAAATTGTTTTAATTCATTGATATGTAATTTATTTCTTAATTAAATTTTGCAGACTCTGAGGGGAACAGGTCCTATAGGAGGCTGACAGCCAGAGAGCTGTCTATGACGACGAGCGGACGGGTGGTTGTGCCGCTCAATGAGTTGGGCCAATCGACAAAGAAAGGTGGCTAGTTGTACAACAAGTGTGTGCGCCTCCTTGGTTGCACCTCCTTGGTTAGCAGTGGATGCTGTTCCCCATCTACATGCAGGACTAGAAGAAGATCACCTCAGAGAAGAAGCAGCAAGGCTGGAAAATGATGAAGGTAATATAAAATTGTTATTTATAATTTTTTAATTTAAATAAATGCTTATATTTTGTTTTCAAATAATTTAATTGTTTGATTATAATTTTTTATTTGTTTCATTTGTTTGTTATTTATAATATTTTTAAAATAGTTAAATGAATATATATATTTTATTTAAATTATTTTATTGTTTGCAAATAATTTGTTATTGATTCCATTAATTTATTACTTATAATAATTTTAAATTAGTTGAGTAAAAATATATTTTCATTTAAATTACTTAATTGTTTAATTATGATTTGTTATTGATATAATTTATATTTCATTTATAATATTTTAAAGTTAGTTAAAAATATATATTTTTATTGAAATTGCTTAATTGTTGTTTATAATTTGTTATTTAGTTAATTTATTATTTTAATCACAGAGTAAGTTTATTCTGGGGGAGGAGTTGAGGGCCGACACGATCAAGAGGCTTGGAGTGGCATGGAAGAATAGGAGGGCCGACCTATGGAGGGAGAAGAAAGGTGACGGGACGAGGCCCCTACAAGATATACCTGGTGGAGTCCCGGAGCAAGATTGGTCCAGTTATGTCTATTTTAGGATGACGGCTGAGCAGATGGTATGATAATATTGTATTAATTATAATTTCTTTATTTTTTGTCTAACTTGACTAATTTAATTTAATTTTTTTTACATTTTGCTTCAAGCTCTTTCCCGAAGAAATGCTGGGAGCGTTAGGCATCAGAGGATATGTCATAGGGCTGGATCCAGGAGCTTTGCGATCATCTATGACGAGATTGTGAGTACTTGAAATAAATTTGTTAAATATGTATATGTATTTAATTTATAACTAATTATTTCTTTCATTTCATTTATAGAGGGAAAAGATATGGCAGGAGCGGGGATACACGGCCACTTATGGCGAGATGTGGCCGATGGTGTATAGACCTTGAGACGGGCGTGCATCGGATGAGGTTGAGGAGATAGCGGTAAGTAATAAGTTAAATATTAATATAATATCACAGTGTAAATATCATTTTATTCTAATTAACTTCTTTACATTAATTTTGGTAGGCACGGTGACTCAGGTTGATACCGAGTTGCGTGAGTCTCAGGGGTCTGCCTTGGATCCTACCGCCTCACTTTTAGAGGGTCGTGGCTGGCCACAGCACCCTGGTCGAGTTAGCAGGCTTGGACTTGGACCTACACCGACTAGGTTGCCCTGCTCAAGTGGCACTGGCCCTTCATATATTGCCGGGAGCTCTCAGGTGAGTGCGAGAGTGAAGCGGCCGGGTTCCTCGTCCTCAGAGGAGTTGCGAGAGGAGCTCAAACAAGAGTTAGAGGCTAGCATCGAGGCCAGGGTGGAGGCCAGGATCGAGGACCGTGATCGTCAGTTGCAGGAGCGTGATGCTCAGTTCCAGGCGCAGCTTGACCAGCTCTTGGTAGCTGCTATGGCTATGCGTCATGTGATGATCCGTATGGCTCCAAACATCTCGATTCCTGAGATCCCCGACCTACGCTTGCCACCAGTCCTGCCCCTACCCCCATCTGCCAGTCCAGTCCCAGCACGTTGAGCGGCCTGCCCACCCCCAGCAGGAGGATCCAGTGGAGGACGATCACAATGATGCTGCTGCTTCTGCCTCTCACCCATGATTTCTCCTGTTTTCATTGTATAGGATTTTATTTGAATTTTGATTTTATGATTTTATATTCTATTTAGATATTTATTTAAATTTTATATTTATTTATTTATTTCTATAATTTTATTTATGTCAAGTATTAATTAACATTGAAATATTTATTAATTTATTACTACGTAAACATTAAAATTTATTAAACATGTTAATTAATTAAAATATTTCTACAATTTATTTCTATAAATCAAGTATTTCTATAATTATTTATTAATTTAATAAATATTTATAAATATTAATTTGTTAATAATTTTGTTTATATCACATGTTAATTAATACATTATACTAAAAATGTTATTAATTTATTGTGTAGTATTTAAAATACTTTTGGAATCTTTAATATTTAAAAATATTACCATTTCTAGCGGTTACTAAACCGCTACAAAACCGAAGGGGCGAAGAATTTTCTAGCGGTTATATAACCGCTAGAAACGTTAAGCCAAATCAAGAACATTGTAGCGGTTCCTAACCGCTAGAAATTTTATAATCGTTGTCAGATTGAATTTGTAGCGGTTTTGAACCATTAGAAAATCAAAATTTCTGTTAAAACCTTTCTAGCGGTTGGTAACCGCTACAAAACATTGACCGTTACACATCCATTGGCAGCCTCCTTTATAAGCTAAAACACTCCAATTGAAATTCATTTTAACTTCTCTTTGAGCTTCCTGTGTCATATGTTCACGAAATTTGAGCAACATTAGTGATGGATAGGTCGTGGATCAATTTGCACCGGTCGACTTTGCAATACTTGGTTGGTCTAAACTATTTATTGGATTTTGCTTTCGCCAATGCTGCCGTAAATGGTAAGATTCAGTGTCCATGTCCTAAATGTAATTTCAAGAAGTGGCATCCCAAAGATATTGTTAGAGAACATTTGATTTTTAAGCCCTTCCCGCGAGAGTACATATTTTGGCAACTACATGGGGAACGACCAGATATGGTTGCTGAGTCAGTTCCAGTAGTTTCACGGATGGGAGTTCGAGTGGATGAAGCCGATGCCGTGAACGATGCTATGTGGGATGCTTTTGGTGTTCACGAAAGCCCGAATCCCAACGAAGATGAAGTAGAGGGGCCTCAACTGGAGTTTCTAAGAAACGAAACTGCTTGGGAATTTTTTTGACCCCATGAGCGAAGCTGACAAGCCTCTTTATTCTGGGTGCACAAAGTATTTGAAGTTGTCATTCCTGGTGAGGCTGTATCATATCAAATGCTTGTGTGGTATGACTGACAAGACGATGTCCATGTTGTTGGAATTACTGGGAGATGCTTTTCCCCAAGCTGAATTCCCTCCATCTTTTTATGAAGCAAAAAAGATTATTAACAAGCTTGGCTTGAACCACAAGAAGATAGATGTATGCCCAAACGACTGTATGCTATACTGGGGAGATGATGCAAATAAGGAAATTTTTACAAGATGCAAGACGTCACGCTATAAGTCAGTGCGGAAGGGCAAAAATCAAATGAAGAAACCGGCCAAAATTCTCAAGTACAATTTATTACAATAATGTGTTACTTGTTCCGTCTCTAAATATTCGATATTTGAAATTCTCAATACAATTGATTATGATGTGTTACTTGTTCAGTCTTTAAATATTCGGTATTTGAAATTTTTAATATATTATTTTCTTAGATACTTTCCTTTGAAACCACGGTTGCAAAAAATGTGTATGTCATAAAAAATGGCTCAGCACATAAGATGGCATGCGACTGAGGAAAATCCAGATGGTAGGTTAAGGCACCCACGAGACTCGGAGGCATGGAAAGCATTTGATGTGAAATTTCTAGACTTTGCCAATGATCCTAGAAATGTACGTCTTGCATTAGCAACCGATGGTTTCAATCCCTTCGGAAATATGAGCACAAGTTACAGTATCTGGCCAGTGGCAATCTACCACCTTGGATGTGCATGAAGCAGAGCTCCTTTTTGCTTTCCATGATCATTCCTGGCAAGAAAGCACCGGGAAATGATATAGACGTATAGTTGCAACCGTTGATACACGAATTGATCGACCTGTGGACGAATGGTGTTGAGGCATATGACTCATATGACAAGTGACTATTCAATCTCCGTGCAGCCTTGATGTGGACAGTAAGTGATTTTCCCGGTTTGGGAACTTTGTTCGGCTGGAATGTGCATACTGGGTTGGCCTGTCCTAAGTGCAATTTTGATTCTGTGCCATGTCGCCTTCCACACAGTCACAAGTGGTGCTTCATAGGACATTGACGATTCCTTGATTCTAAGCACAAACTTAGATTGCAACAGATTCGCTTTGATGGGAAACAGGAGAAGAGAGATCCTCTTGTTACTTTGTCTGGTGTGGATATTTTGCGGCAGTTAGAAGATGTTAATGTCGAGTTTGGTAAGAGTGTGGATCCCGAACGATTGGGACGACGATCTTGTAAGACATCTGATACGTAACCTATGCAATGGCGGAAGAAAAGCATATATTTCACTCTTCCTTATTGGGAATCTAATTTGCTATGACACAGTTTGGATGTTATGCACATTGAAAAAAATGTGTGCGATAATGTGCTATATATGTTGCTCAATGAAGCTGGAAAGTCCAAAGACCATCTCGCAGCTGGAAAAGATTTACGAGCCTGGGGAATTAGTGAAGAGGCTTGGCCTAATGAAAACGACAAGTTTTAACAAGCTAAATTCACCTTGACGAAGCAGAACAAGGATATCTTCCTCTCGACGTTAAAGAACATAAGAGTACCAGATGGATATTCTAGCAACATCTCAAAGTGTATCGATTTGCAGGCTCGAAAGGTTACTGGGTTAAAAAGTCATGACTCTCATGTTCTTATGCAACAATTACTTCCATTAGCCTTGAAAAACACACTTCCTTCTAATGTATCAGTGGTTTGGGTAGAATTATGTTCATTTTTCAAAAAGTTGTGTGCAAAGGTCTTGATAGCAGAAGAGCTTGATCGGTTGCAAAATAAAATTATTCTTACACTTTGTCACTTGGAGATGATATTTCCTCCATCATTCTTTACTATTATGGTTCACTTGACTGTCCACCTTGTTCGAGAAGCAAAGGTTGCTGGCCCAGTTCACTATCGATGGATGTACCCTGTAGAGAGGTACTAGATTATCTTTTATTCCTATCTCTTTAAATTTCACATTGTTCTTTCATTTGCTCGTAATTAATGCAATTTTAACTTACAGGTACTTGGGAAAATTAAAATCATATGTTAGGAATAAGGCATGGCCTGAGGGGTCAATAGCAGAAGGTTATTTCAGAGATGAGGTCCTAACTTTTTGTTCAAGGTACTTTGATGACATGGAGACATCTTTTAACCGCTCGTATCGCGTAGATGATTCTCCTCCTAGTCCTTCCACGTCAACTTTATTTCCTCCTCTCGGGAAACCAATTGGAGGATATGAATTCTTCAGATTCACTCTTACAGAGAAACTCCAGGCACACAGACACGTTTTGATAAATTGCAGCCAAGTTGAACCCTTCATGCAGTAAGTATATCATATAAGCTCACTAGCTTTTACACTTTATATTTGTTTCTCACTGACTCTTCTAACAAATTACACTTTATTGTAATGAGTTTAGGAGTTACCTCAGGCGTTAGCTACGAGGGCGTGCGCATTCTGTCCGCAAATACGACAACTTCACGGGGACTCGCTATTGACCATACGGGATCTTTATGATATGGGTGACGGTGACATTATTTACGATAGTAAACTCTTCCAACCCTCGAATTTTGAAGACTTCTTTCCTCAAGGAGATGATAATTTGCCAATTATCAGGTATACGTCTTTTCTTAAATTATTTAAATAATTAACTACTAATTACTAATTTCTTCTAAACACATTATAATTCTAACAAATTTTTTTTAAATATGTCCTTTCAGGCCGGATGATGATAAAGAATAGCAGCATCCAAAATTTTTATTATTAAAAAAAATTTTTCCTTCCATAAATACATATGTATAAATTAAAATTGGTATAGCTTTTTAAAAAATTAAAAAAATAAATTTGTAGCGGTTATATAATCGCTACAAAGTCTAACCACTACAAATACTAGCGGTTATCCGTATGCTAGAAAATGACAATCAGCTACAAAATGCAATAAAACGCTACAAAAAAACCGCTACAAATGTGTCGCTGATCTCTATAAATATCATATCATCTCTACATTCATTTACTCCATCTCTTTTCTTTCCTCTCCTATTCTTCCTCATAATTCTCTATTGTTTTCTTACTCTCTCATATGGTGGTTTTTTTTCTCTTCACTGTATGGTAAGTGAATTTTATTTTATAAGCATTGTATCTTTTATTTGTTTTTACTTATAATTTACTAACATATTTATTTCTCTTTTTCTTTCAGATTTTTCTTCTTAACACTTGTCATGCCCTCCTCAACTGATTCAAATACTTCTCAACATAACACTTTAGGTTCAATATTACAAACTATCTCATTTTCAATTCAACTATGTTATTAAATATTCAATTCAATTATCTTATTAAATTAAATTCACTTCTTTTGACACATTCATAATTTAATTACATATTGTTTATTACAAAATTCAAATATATAAAATGTAATACATAATTAATTATACAAATTAACAAAAATTATCTAACACAATCTATTTAATGGTTTTTAAATTTATAATATTATATTTTCTAATAATGAAATACCATAAATTTTTTTTCTGCCTCGAAAAACATTTCTAGCGGTTCAAAACCGCTAGAAATAAAAAAATAGCGGGAATATTTCATGAAATTAAAATTTTGCGCCAACTTTTCTAGCAGTTTCAACCGCTAGAAATGTTTTGGCGCCAATTGAAAAATTTAATTTGCCGGGAAAATTTGATTTCCCATGGAATTTCTAGCGGTTCTAGAACCGCTAGAAATTTTGGCGTCATAATGCAAATTTTTAATTCCCGGCAAAATGAGATTTAGTTCAGATTTTTCTAGCGGTTATATACTCGCTACAAATTTTTCTAGCGGTTTCAGCTTGCTAGAAATTCGTCTCCTACTGCTAGCGAATAACCGCTAGAAAATTTCTGGCGTTTTGGCCATACCGTGTAGCAGTTGCCATAACCGTTAGAAATTTTTTCTTGAACTTGATTTTCTAGCGATTTTTGTAACCGCTAGAAATGATATTTGTAGCAGTTAAAACCGCTAGAAATGTCTCAATTTAACCGCTACAATTGAAATTTTTTTTGTGGTGGTCCAAATCGAGTTTCACGCACATATTCCTTCAAGAGGAAGAAAATAGAAAGACGGAAGTGTTCGGTTTGTAAGAAGAGAAGTACTTAGTGGTTCTTTCGAGCCCTTAACACTAGAAAATGATTCCAGAAATTAACAAGTACTCGTTGCAGAATCATCCATGGAGTTAAACAATACGAGAATCTGGGTTCATCTAGCCGAGCAAAATTAAATCTATAGTATTAGAAAATCAACAAGATAATCAAGGAGAGGTTGAAAGGAATGATGAGCCATTTACAGGTAGAAAGAATGGTGAGTAAGGAGATGATCTTGTGGAATGATTGAAAGAGAGGACAGCTTGGTCAGTCAGTGAAAAGAGAGAGGAGACCAAGATGCTTCAGACTTGACTAATGGAAGATCTAGTATTATTGCTTGTTTAACATATTTAACTTTTAACGGATTAATGAATTTAATAGTAAAAAATTAGGGCTAATTTTCCACAATGTAGCCGAACTAAGATTCAAAATCCTATAGGACAAATGATGCTGACATTTAAAACTATAAGATGAAAATCAAAATTAGATCAAACTGTGAGAACGATATTAAACCCAAATAATAATTGAATTACTACAAATTTTGAAATTAAAAGAAATGTTTACACATGAGTAATTCACCCGTATGTAGAGGAAAAGGATAAAAAGGAGAAGGTAATCACCAAAATCCCATAAAGTTAAAGAATTCTTTTCTTTTTTTGGTAGCAAAAAAGTCAAGGAATTTAAAATTCATAAAAAGAAAGCAAATAAAAGAAAACTCTTTAATTCAAAAGAAACGGAGAATTCATTCACATATTCAATGTATATTCATATACACACAAACATCCAAAATTTGAAGTTCAGCATTTATTTATCAATGGTCTGTGCATTGTGTGCATTTGTATTTTTCCCCCTCAAAATTTGTGCATTGTATATATGATTCACCGAAAACACGAGTCTTGATTTCAGTAATTGTATCACTTTTCACTCTTTCTTTTGTTTTTTTTCCTTTTTCTAATTTTTAGATTCATCCATACTTTCCTGGCCAGTTTTTCTTTGTTGACCTTCCACCAACCAGAAATTTAGAATTAAATTCATTTAAACAAAAGAAATGCATATTAAATGCATATATTTGACTAGCAAGTTCCTAGTCCGTCCTTTATTATAAGATTCTTTTAAGTAAATTGTGGGGTTTAAAAAAACAATTAAAATTAGTTAAAAGAAATTAATATGTAGCAAATGTAATTTTTTTTCAAATATACCCTTATATCTAAATGGATAGATGTGAGAGAGTAATAATAAGATAAATGAAGAAAGAAAATGTATTAAATGTATTAAACTAGGACTAATATAGTTAATAATGCATTAAATGTTCATACAAACTCAAAAAGGATCTTACAAAAAAGAACAAACCTATTTAAAAATTAGATCTTATAATAAGAGACAGAGTGAGTATATTGTATAGGATTCAAGCACTAAAATGTGTATTTATGACTCATAAGTAGCGTGGTCAGAACTTTTGTAATTTGTATCTTTTTTAGACAATTATATTCCACCAGTCTTAAATATAAAACCTTTATACACACTAGTGTATAAAGATCTTATATTTAGGATCGGAGGAGTATTTATTATTTTTATTTTCTATTTCAAATTCGAAGGGAATATTATTCTCTTATGCACAAAAGCAATTAACATTGCTTTTAAGAAATGCCAACTTTTACCAATACATTGCTTTTACTAATAACATTACTTTTGTAATGTACTAACAATTATTAATGATAGTTTAATTTATAATCTTTTTTTATAAATAACTCGTAATCTAATGCTTACGACAATTAAAAGAATGCACATTGCCGCGACATTTTTTTGGAACATTAACCAGAACATAAGAAGGATAACGAATTAAGCAATAATAATGTAATAGTATATTCATTGGACCGCTAAATTCTCTATTTAACTAACAAATCACTTCACCATTCAAGCGAGTACTTCTAGAATGATGTTTGATTTGCAAAATTAATTTAAAAATAAGAAAATACATTTTGAATAAAATAACAAAAATTGAAAACCACACTAGAAAATGATGAAAAAGAAAATTTTAAAAGTAAATGAGAAAGAATGATAAGAAAATCAAACTATTTGCTTGAGAAAGTAATTAAGGGGGAAAAAAAACAATGGTAATTGGACTTGAAAAAATGGGCGTTTTGTAGTTTGACATCTAAGAACGCAATCCCTAATGCTAAGCCTAGTTTGGGTGAGATCATATAATTAAAAACTTGGCTTATAAATTGCCTGCCATTGCTATAGTACATAGTCATGCGCCCAAGAGAACCGAAGGAATAAATCGAAGAAATTGAGGGACAGAGATAGGCGCTGAAGTGAAGAGAGGGTTAATGAAATAAAGTGTTAGATAAAGAGAGGGTCCTTGGTAATTTGTAGAGAGACAAAAGTTAGTGGGATTTGGAAAAGTTTCCAACATCACTATCCATTTTGTGAGTTTTTCTTCTTTGCTGAGTCTCAATTTTCGTGTATGGTTATCTGATTGCTCATTGATTTTTATCAAACTTTTTCTATACCTCTTGTGATTTCTCCAAATTCGACATCGGGCCGGGACAAATAGAGGAATTGTTGGGGATGCAAATGATGTGTTATTCTTTTCATGGATATTTTATTGTGGCTAGAAACCCTAAAATTCCATTATTTTGAAATTGATTTTATCATTTAATTGATATTTTTACATGTTGCGTGTTTAACTCTCTGTTCATTTCTTAGATGTGTTTCTCGGGGCAATGTGAGAGATCTGATTTGAGGAGCTTTCTTTGTTAGTGCTACCTTCGGTTTTGATTGTAAAACTTCATTTATAGACTATAAATGAGATCTTATAAGTAGGACTGGAGGTGGTATTCTATCACTGAATTTTTCACTCAATTCTATTTTGAATTATTGTGTGGTATAACATTGCCTCTAAACCATATTTTAAAGCATTATATCAAATGCATACAAACCTTTTTCTACAAACTCAAGTCAAACTAAGAGTCTAGTGAAAAATTTTGCTTTCAAAATGCACTTTGTTCTAAATTATATTGAAAAATTCCAATTAACAACGATTCTGTGGAATTTCTTTTCTTTGATATGAACAAAAATTTGTGTTTGTATGATATAAGCAAAGTTATATTGATATTATTCAAATGACTGATTTCAATTAAGATAATTAAGATTGTTTTTTCCCCCTTTTAAAACTGTATTAACGATTGCAGGGTATTGTAGGGTCTGATCATGTTTCAAGCTCATTTGATGCGAAAAACGGGTGTGCATTTATAATATTCATTCAACGATGGAGCTCTCAATAAACCAGCACAACATGGAAGAGGGAGAACCAATCATGCTGAATGATTCAAGTTTGCTTTCCCACCAACTTGGAAGGGACCTTTCAATCAATTGTCTGGTTCAATGCTCAAGATTTGATTACGCAACACTCGCCTTGTTGAATCAGGATTTTCACTCCCTTGTTAAGAGTGGACTATTATATCGTCTAAGGAGAAGGGAAAATATTATAAAGTATTGGGTTTACTACTCATGTAGCCGCCTTGAATGGGAGGCCTTTGAACCAAATGGTGGCCATTGGAAGAAGTTGCCCAAGATACCTTCAAATGATGAATGCTTTGAGAGTTCAGTTAAGGAGTCATTGGCTGTTGGCACGCAGCTTCTTGTTTTTGGAAGGGATGTAATGTCTCCTATCATCTACAAGTACAACATTTTAACAAACATTTGGTCCTTAGGCATGTCAATGAATACTCCTAGATGCCTGTTTGCCTCTGCCAGCCATCATGAAATTGCTTTTATAGCCGGGAGCTGTGATTCACTTGGGAATATCTTAAGCTCAGCTGAGCTTTATAACTCAGAAACAGCAAAATTTGAGATTCTTCCAAGCATGAATAAAGCCAGAAGTTGTGTTCTGGTTTTTTCATGGACAGGAAGTTTTATGTAATTGGTGGGATTGGTGAAGGCGAAATGATGCAACTTACTTGCGGAGAGGAATTTGACCCAATCACAAAAACATGGAAGCTAATACCTGATATGTTGCCAAGGCGAATTGATGGAGTTGTGACTGTAACAGCCCCTCCTAACAAGGCACCTCCTTTAGTTGCAGTTGCAAACAACATATTATATGCTGCAGATTATGGAGAATAGGTGGTAAGAAGATATGAGAAAGAACGTAACTCGTGGGTCATAGTAGGGGGATTGCCTGAGCGAATGGCTACTGTAAATGGTTGGGGATTAGCCTTTAGGGCTTGTGGTGGTAATCTGATTTTCATTGGTGGTGTAGGTAGAAGAATGGTTAAGGTATATTCTTGTATCCCACAGCAAGGCGAAGCACTACAGTGGAACCTACTTGCCAGTAATGGATTTAATTGTACAGTGATGGGATGTTAATTATTTTCAAGGGTACTAA
The DNA here is from genome assembly GCF_004799145.2 of Neltuma alba. Classification (NCBI taxonomy): domain Eukaryota; kingdom Viridiplantae; phylum Streptophyta; class Magnoliopsida; order Fabales; family Fabaceae; genus Neltuma; species Neltuma alba. The sequence continues at coordinate 31,657 of NW_021635027.1, read as the reverse complement.
TATATAGTCTTTTCATTTCAAGTAGATGAAAATCAACTAGTTTGTAATGATCTCTATTTTGGGTTGTGAATAAATAAGTTCAGAACTTTTGCATGTGTTCATGTTGACTTTCTTTTGTTCCTTTTATTAACTGTTTCATTTCAATTAGGAGCGTTTGGGCGTAATTTACTCAAATATTCTGTTGCAAAGAAATATATGTTCATGTTGGATGTTATTCTTGTATCTATATAAGGGAAGATGGAGAATAGCCACTTCTACAAAAAAAAAAACATTTAACGGCTGTTAAAATGAGTTTTTTACGGCGGTTTTGAGACCGACGTCTGTGTCATCGATGTAAAACGTAGAGGATTTTATGGTAGTTTAAGAACCGCCATGGTAAGTGACTTTTCACTGCAGTTATATAAATAACCGTCGTGAAAATTGTTTTTTTTTAGTCTACGTTTCACCCTACTGGTTAGGATGGAACGGGAGAACAAAGCTTCAAATGAAATCTCTCACCAGTTAAAAGCATTCTAATGGAGCAAACATAGATTCTTTCCTGTCGTAATAGCGTCACTTAGCTTCACCTTCAGCCACCAGATAGAAGCCATTAAGATCTAATAAAGATAAAATCAAAGACTCAGATCTACTAAAAATCAGATCTCTTTAAACTCATATTAAACATCATATTTTTAACCAAAGAAAATAATCATATCAAACCACAAAAACTATGAAATTCACAGAAAGAATGGAGGTGAAAAACTCACAAATAAGAACGAAGAGGATGAGGCGATGGCGACAACAACAACAACAGCGACGGTGATGGAAGAACATGGCAAAAATTATAGAAGCAATGGATAAACGTTGACAAATGTTGGAGGAGGGAGAAAATCTAGTGAGGATGGTATGAGGGACTATGAGCTCTGACTATGAAAAGTAGAAACTATCACGCAATGGATTTTAAAATTCTGATAGACTTTTTATGACGGTTATTTAAAAAACCGCCTTTAAAAGTACACATATAATTACAGAAATGGCACCGTCATATTTTTTACAATGTTTTTTCTAATAACCGCTGTAAATTAGTGTCGTGAAAACTCTTTTTTGTAGTAGTGAGCTAAGAAGCTTTGGCAGATATAGTAAACATGCAACCATATTAATATGTTAAATGCTACCTATAGCTATGCATTGATTCCTAGCTATAAATCTCTAAATTAATTTTACTTGGTTAATTCCGCAACAAGTACCTTCTTGAGAGAATCACACCAGAAAAGCTAGCTTAGAGTTGGGGGATCCAAGATGTTATAAGACCTCTTTTTTAAGGAAATCCAGCTAATGTGGGAATTGCAACAAGATCATTATCATTCTATGATATGATATTTTGCTTAACTTGCATGCAAGTGCAATATATCCTAGTTCTGGTTTGCATATTTATGAAATCATCATTAACTAAGCTGCTGTTCATAACAAAGCAAAAGAATTGATCGAGACATTCATGGATGAGGATTACTGAATATTCAACAGCAATGAAACCTTCAACTATAAAAGGCGACCAACAAAACAGAGTTCGAGATGAATACTTGTAAATGTGTCAATTATCTCTTATACTTAGCAATAATTGGATTTAATTTTAGTATAAATTACTAATGCAATGAATTAGCATAAACTTGTGGGCATATATACTTCGAAATCAGGCGAGAAAAATCGTTCAAACGCAGATGGCCATACACACAAGCACACACAGATATGACTAAAAAAAGGGAAAATTATATTTGGATATATTTGTCATGGAAATTGATACAGACTTGTTATGGATTTGCGATACATTTAGGCTCTTGTGATGAACTTTGTATAGATTGGTCTCTCCTCTCTCTTTCAATCTTTCCACAAGATCATCTCCTTACTCACGTTTCTCCCTACTTGTAAATGGCTCTCCATAACACCTTCCCTTCCCTCGGTCACACTGTCACTAGGACCCTCTTCGACTACAACCAAACTCCCATGGCTAAATAGGCCTTGTTTTGGATTTGGGATCAGCCACCATGTAGTGCAGAGTAGGAAGCTCCAAATCTCCATATCCACTAGTTGACTGGTTTGAGATCTGAACTCTTTCTTCGATGCTTCAAAAGCTTCTGGTACTAGAGTTTACGATTATTACTCCTCCACCCCCATCATCTTTGATATCAAACCATGGATTTATCAATGTCAAAATCGAGATTCACGCACACATATTCCTTCAAGAGGAAGAAAACAGAAAGATGAAAGAAGAGAAGTAGTGAGTGGTTCTTTTGAGCACTTGACACCAGAAAATGATTCCAGAAATTAACAAGTACTCGTTGCAGAATCATCCTTGGAGGTTAAAAAGTACGAGAATCTGGGTTCCTCTAGCTGAGCAAAATTAAATCTATAGTATTAGAAATCAACACTATAATCAAGGAGAGGTTGAAAGGAATGATGAGCCATTTACATGTAGCAAGAATGGTGAGCAAGGAGATGATCTTGTGGGCTGATCAAAAGAGAGAGGAGAGCTTGGTCAGTCAGTGAAAGATGAGGCCAAGATGCTTCAGACTTGACTAATGGAAGATTTAATACTATTACTTGTTTAACAGATTTACTCCCTCCGTTTCTTATTATAAGAGACAAATAACTAAATTACGTTGATAAAAAAAATAGTTAAAATTAGTTAAGAACAATTAATGTGTAGAAAGTATAATGTTTTTACAACAATGCCCCCATTAATAAGGAGAGAGAGTATGAGAGAGAACAATTAAATTATTAAAAGAAAGAGAAGTGGGAGGGAGAGAGAGTATGAGTTGGAGACAAAATAAATAAGGGTAAAATATGAAATCAATACAAAAAAATAGAGACAACTTTTAAATGTCTCTTATATAAGGGAACATGCCATAAGCATCAAATGTCTCTTATAATAAGGAACGGAGGGAGTAACTTTTAAGGAACTAATGAATTTAACAGTTAAAAATTGGGGTTAATTTCTCACAAGCAGTTCAAAATCCTACAGAAAAAACGATGCTGACATTTAAAACTGTGAAAACGAATAATGATATTAAACCCAAATAATAATTGAATTACTACAAATTTTGGAATTAGAAATAATGTACACACGTAAGCAATTTAACCGCGTGTAAAGTAAAAGGATAAGGAAGGAGAAGGCGATTCACCAAAATCTCAAAAAGTTAAAGAATGTTATAAATAAAGAAGAAATATAAAGAAGAATCATATAGAGGAAGATATGATCAACAAGAGAGAGTATTTCTTATTCCATTCAAGAGTGCTCAATACATTATACATTGCCTCTATTTATAGGCATAGCTTTATACCTTTGATAGAATCTACAGATTACATAATAATATGAGATAATTGTGGGATGCAGAGATAATAGGAGATATTAGAGATTATAGGAGATAATAGGAGATATATGGACATCCACAAAGATATTATTATATTCATAACACTCCCCATTGGATGTCCAATATATATGAATGTGCCTCGTTAAAAAACTTCAACTAGGAAAAACCCTGTGGGACAAAAACCTAACGAAAGAAAAAGAGTACATCATTCATTAATACACTATGTAATGCTGGCTCATTAAAAGCCTTGCTAGGAAAACCCAATGGGACAAAACCATAGATAAGGAAAAAAGAGTACAGCATATATCAACTCTCCCTTTTGGCAACGTCAGTTGACATCTCGAGCCTACAAAGTCTAATATAACGAACAACCCTTCCAAATATTGTAATGAGATAAAAACGTCAAATATGAATTTCATGATCTTCTGAAAATCATGAGACGAATAGTTTTTTTATGGTTTATCCACACATGGATCATACTATGATCTCTTGACATGAGAATCAAACAAGAATACTTTATCTATATAGCCATTAAATTAGTCTTGGATACTTTCAGATAAAATAATATTACCTCCACAGTATCTTTAAAGTAATGAAGAAATTTTTAACTTCATTCCAACATCTTCATGTTGATAAAAAACTACATCATGCTAATTAGCAAATGATAGCTCAAATTCTGTATAGCTAGATAGATATATAAATGCTTCAGTGACACTAAGATATGGTACTTCTAGACCAAGTGTTTATTCATTACCTTCTGGAGGTCTAAATCGATCTTTAGTCCATATCTAAAGATCTTGCAACTACCGAAACATATAATAGATGTTGCTTATCCACATAATAGATGTGACTTATCCATATGTATTCTTCTGAAAGCTTTCATTTCAAACTTTTTTTTAAAGTAATTCGCAACTTTTGAAAACTCATCAGGAGTTTTAATACTATCATCATAAATAATACTGATAACAAACTCATTTTGAATCTTTTCACAAACAGACAAGTTGGAATATGTTTACATCATTCCTTCAGTTGATATTAACCACATATGCCTCATATAGAGATTTAATTGAATAATATTCTTGAGAACATAATTGTATGCTTCTAGAAACTCAAATCCTTCAAGGATTTTCATATTATGATCCAAATCTGTTCATGTACTGGATTGTTTGAATTTATACAAGGATTTGAATCCTTCTGGGATTCACACATAATTTCACTATAAAGTGAGTCATACGTTATAGTTATATATTTCTAAGACGCACGTGAAAAAAAAACTTCATTTATTACTAGACTGCCAGATTGATAAGGCATGTAATTTAATCCACCACAAGGCTTTATTTCTCTTTATATTGCACAAATTCCTATTTACAAAATACTAGTATTACACTTCAAATGCATAGGCTAGGGATACACAAATCCCTGTTACATTGCGTCTTTTCTTTTCTGTTGGCCAACCATTTTTCTATCTGTATCTCATGACAGATTTATATATAAGATTCTCATTTAATCACATGATATCATCAATAAAATTATTGTCGACAATTTTATTCCTTTATCGGTCCCCTTTTCTTTTATGACATAACATATCGAGATCTCTTTATTGCTTTCAGACACTTAAACATCTTCAAGGGTCAAACAGTTATGTTTTATTCTCTTTTGCAATTCATGCCTCCTTAGTATGATCATCATGATAATTTGCTCCTTTTTCTTTTCTTTTGGAACTGATCATAATCTCATGTTTTTAGCATGTCTTCAAGAATAGGAGCACTTTTAGCTAGAATATAAGAATTAAGAATCCTTATTTGGGTCAGTAATTACATCTGGCAGATATTAGTAATGTTTTACGAATGCAATACTTTATGAACTTTTAGTTCATACTGGTATATTTGAGGATCTACATTTGATAGTGAAAATGCATTCTATGTGTTTTCTTTTCTAGCTACACATTTTCTCCCCTTATATTGGGAACATGTAATGTAAGTCTCCCAAATCCATAAATTTCCTTTAGAAACATTATTTTGTTTCATTTAGAGACAAACAAGAATAAGAAGATTCTTATCCAACAGTGATCCCAACTTACTTTTAATATCTATCTATGTGCATTATTACGGTGGAAAATAGATATTGCACATTCTAATATGAATATGTCTGGCTCCTGACCAAAAGCCAATTATAATGGGAGAATTCACAATACATTGTTGGCTTGATGCATTTATGTACAAAAATATATAAAATCAATCATCCCAACACTCAAATGGGAATTCTATTCTCATAAACTCTGATCTAGCTATTTATGTAGGCTTTTACTAAGTATATAATCATCAGCAACGTGAGGAGTGAAACATCCTTCTTTTACCCCTCAGAGTACGCTCCTAGAAGCATTATGGTTCAAGCGATTCCCAAAACAAGCATGTAAATTAAACTTGGGATTCATTCTCAGGTTACTATTTATTGGGTATTTTCCAGATTACAGGTCCAACTTCAGGAGGACATAACTCTTAGCACACACATCCATTTTAAGTGATTTACGACTTGTTTTAAAGTTTAGGATGTGTAATTTAACCATGTCAAATTTTATGTCTTAACTCATTCATTTGATAGATCAAACTAGAGCTGGAAACTGATTTCTCTAAGACCTACGTTTTATCCATTAAACAATTCTTACTTTAATTCTCCCTTCATTCGAACATGCAACAACTAGCCTTATGAATTCCCATTCATTCATATACTTTGAGTTGCATGCCATTACATTATACGTCAAACATTACATCACATTTCAGGCTTGACACATCCACAATTAATTACATAATTAGTTATGTCAATCATTACATTCAACGCATGTAAATTCTCCATTTTCTTTGCTTCCATCTTCTTGCCCTTCTTCAAGCATGCCTTCTCTTTATCATTTGACCTACTATGATTGGTTATGGGAGAGTGAGATTCGAGAAAATAGCAAACAATAACCACCCCAAACATACATGGCAAGCTTGGCATTCATAACATGCTTGCAACTTAACATTTCTATAACATAGTGACATGTTTGGAAATCATCATGCATTAACCATAAAACACATAGGCCTATGACACATTTCAAACATATTCATAATCACAATGCATGAGTTTATAAAATCATATAAACACAGAACATGTTATACATGCAAGCAAATACCAAGCACATAAGAGTAAGGTAAAGTTTGCTACCTTGTGTCCTTAAGCTTTCTTCTTACTCCCTTTTGCTTCCAACCATTAACGTTGCTTACTCAACCATATCAAAATCTTCTCTTGAATGTCTCAAGGTCCTAATCACAACCACAAGGGTCACATTACTCATTAGGACCAAAAATTACACAATATGGAAGACTTATGTCCTTAAACTTAATCCCTTTTTTGCTTAATTTATAATGTAGTGTTCTAGCTTTGTAAAAATTGTTCCCTTAGGCCAATCTTACACAATTTTGCCCAAAGAATCCAAATATGAGCTTAGATTCATCCAAATCCAACTCCTTCCCCTGGTTCTAGGCCAAAACCGAAATCTGCCACTTAATTTCCAGTTTTGATTCCAATGCTTCCAACTTCATTCTTTCATCTTATCCCTACATATAGTTTTTCATTTTAAACACATTGGAAGCATCAAAATCATCAAAATCACATCCTAGGCACAAGAACTAGGTCTGGCCGAAACAGTACTCAAGTTACACAATCATGAAATTCAACCAATTTCAACATAAAACCACTTGATTCGTGTTCCTTTCAAGCCGTTGAACATTAATCTAACATCAATTTCATCTTCCCCTATCCTTAACAATTTCGTGCAGCACCTCCCCCAGGGATTCCAAGCTCCCAAAAATCATTAAAATCTATAACCAAGCTCAACAACAAAAAAGGTAGTGAAAACTACATCAAAAACCATGAACATACTTTGTTTTAGAGCTTGACCTTGCATCGGACCACTTGACCTTTCTTTCTCCCTCTTCTTTCTCTCTCTAGAAACCATTTTTCTAGAGCTTCCCCAAGGTTTCCATGGGCTTGGATGAAATGAGGGGTGGGGAGGGGGTATTTATAGAAAACAAACTGAATCTAGGCCGTTGATCTTAAAATTGTGTGGCTTGATCTAGACCGTTCATTTTCTCTTTTGATCTTATGGTGACAAGTGTCCTATGACATCATGCTTACATCATTGATCCATATGCTTTTAATCTAACCGTACACGTGTCTTGTATCCAACCATACACGTAATACATCCTTTTCCCATCTAACCGTACACTTGTCTCCTCCATAATCCTTCATCATTAAGGCATTAAAATAGGGAGGAAATTAATATAAAATTCGTGCAAAATACCACCCTTGGGTATTTCTCCACCTATCTTGCCATTATGCATCGTATAGGGTACTTTTTCGGGTCCTGACTTACCCAGGACCACTGGGACATATTGTGGTACTATTTTCTCACCTCAAATAAATTCACATGGCATTATATAACATGCCCAAAGATACAGTGATGCTCTTTCATCGTTCTTCCATTAAAATAATTAATAATTTAATATTTTGGAGTGATCTTGATCGAATTCTTTCTACCAGTCCGCAACTCTAAGAATCTATTTCTGGGTACCAATACTATTTATTCATCAAAGGGAATTCCTCTAATTTTTCTTAAGTCAAAAGTCAACCTCTAGACATTTGACTTTGACTTTCCCCAGATAGTATGTAAATAGGCTTTAAATTCCATTAAAGCCAATCTCTTCGCTTTCTGGGGACAAAATTATTTTTAAAACCTGTGATAATTCCTCAAGTATCTTCCCCCATTTCCTTCCAATTATCTGAGGCCTCCCCATACTTTAAATAATTCATTTTCAATAATATTCAAAGTCAGTCAAAACCTTGGGAATTTCACAAATTCCTTCCAAGGGCATTTTCATCATTTTTAGCCTCATACAGGCCTCTCAATCTTATTCCCATTTTTTTAGAATTTTCTGAATTGTTCGGGCCTTAACATACCATTTCCCATTTTCTGGGATTTTTTTGGGATTTTGGGGCATAATTTCCATTTTTACCCTTACCAGCCCAAAACTTTACAAAATTATGATTTTGTCCCTGGTTTGACTTAACCTCAAAATTCACCTCATTGAGGCCTTCAACATAACTATTGGCCTACGTTCATCTCTATTTCTTATTCTTGGGCCTCAAAGCTTCACTAGAGTCTCTAACTTTCTCTTTTCTCAGTCTTAGAAAACTTTCCCTTAGGAATCCCTCTCTCCTTACAGGGAACCTCTAGGACCTGTGCCAAAAGGGTCTGGTAGTCTACCTAATTCAAGCTAATTTTAGTACTTCTAGGCCCAAAATTCAGGGTGTGACAAGGAGCAATCACTAGCAATCTCAATGAGAATCATATTGATTTCATAATCAAGAACTTATGTACTCAATGTAATTATCTGAACAAATTTGCAAACTTCAGGTTGCAAGTTGATCATAAACACTTGTGACCATTTTAAGATACATCTTTCACTTATAGAGTATTATTTTGATCCACATGGTGTCTAAATGAGCCCATATATAAAGTTGATACATTATAAACCTGCACGGATCTGATTTTAAACACAGCTAGTGATGCTCTCTTATTTAGTTCTTTTGAGAACAAATAGCACATACAAATTTTCAAATCATATATCATTTTTAGAGAATCTTCTGGTTCTTTAATAAATGACAATACACATTTTTTATGATATTTTGCATCATTATGATCCGGAATGATCTGACCGGTCATGCCAAACTATAAATACATAAACTTCTGGTTTATTATAAAATTATTCTCAATTATTGGTAAACTTTTTATTACCATATCATATTATTTATTTTTCACCTTAATATTTCATAAGGAATATGTTATCAATCATGGATTTTATCTTCAGGATAATAAATCATGATATAGCTCTTCTAGAGTCTTATTCTTCATCTTTTACTCAATGGTAGAAACTTGTACACTCTAGAGGGTCGAGTGTCACTGACTCTTCTGGAGCCTTTTTCAAAAGAAATATGAGATGTAAGGAATGATATTAATATTAATAATAACAAATTCATCCATCCAACATAATTCACACTTGTATTTCAACAATCTCCACCTCAAGTGTGAGTCATATAAATATATTTTTCTTATTTTTATATTTCAAATAAAGTAAATAGCATATAGCAAGCTAATAACATATCTTTAACTTGGAAATCCAAATGCTTCCTTATTCAAATATAATAATGAATTTCAATCCAATTGCGCTATCACCTTAAGACCCTTTGATAAACAAATATTCTAATACATATAGTTGTTTGAGAACTAATATATATTGTTTTTCACTATATGATATACTTTACTCTTTGTTATTTTTTCCAAAGTATGAAGTGTGTGTGTGTATATATTTTTCAAAACATATAATTTTCTGGATATTTCGTTCTTCAAAAACTTCACTTCTTTGTATATATTATGTAATGCTTCAAAACTTATTTATAAATTTATAAATTCAACAAAAATTTGGAAAGATCTACAAGGACTAAAATCAAACTATATAGTTCTGAAGATTTAATTCACAAGCCTTCAGAGCTATTTATAAGTCATTAGTTTTCAATACTCTATATAGTAAATATATATTTTAAAAATCATTTGTGTCCCTTAATATTTGAACCATAAGCCTTCGGGACTTTAAAAATATCATAAGTTATTATTTTCATGTCATTCGATAACATGAGTGTAATGACTGCTGGCCATTTAGTAATAAGAAATTATAATATTAATAAATATCAAATTGAATGTCAAGAATATATTAGAATAAGATAAGAATAAAAATTAAATTTTAAATTAATTAAATGTAACATGAAATAAAGAAAAAAGATAAACTCTTTTATCAACACATTTTTCACTATATAGTCTTTAGTTTTCTGGGTTGCATTATTTATAATTCTAATTGTTATATTTTTTTTAATAAACAAACCATATAATGATCCTTTTCATAATCAAAACTATATGATTTCAGGCCATTTAATAAAGAAATAAAGATACATGGCATCTAGCTATTTAATTTCAAAATAAAAAAATTAAAGATATATAGTTTCTGACCATAAGAAAAAATTTGGTCTTATATTAGCCAATTAATAAAATAAGAAAAAAATTAAATATTTATGACTTCTGGCCATAAGATAGAACATTAAAGTTATATGGATGAGAACCATTTAAGAAGATATAGAAAATTTTGTTATATATATATAGCTTCTAGCCATAAAATAAGAAATTCAACATGATATATATAAATAAAGATAAATTAAATATATATGGCTTCTAGCCATGAAATAAAAAATATAAATTATATGGCTTCTAGCCTTTTAACGAGATAAAAAAATTTAAATATATATGGCTTCTGGCCATAAGATAGAAAATCAAAGTTATATGGCAACTAGCCATTTAATAAGATAAAAAAATTAAATATATATGGAGCTTCTCGCTATAAAATAGAAAATTCAAATTATATGGCTTCTAACCATTTAATAACATAAAAATAATCAAATATATATGGCTTCTAGTCATAAGATAGAAAAGTTATACCTAAATACTTCTAGTTATTTAATGAAATAAAATATCAAATATATATGGTTTCAAGCCATTTAAAAAAAAAAAAAGAATTAGCCATATATATATGGCTTCTAGCCATAAGAAAAAAATCAAGGTTGTATAACTTCTGGCTATAATATAGAAAATCAAAATTATATGGCTTCTAGCTATTTAATTTGAAAAGAATGGAAAATCAGAGTTATATGGCTTCTGGCCATTTAATTATAACGAGATGAAAATTTAGAATTATATGGCTTCTGGCCATTTAATTTTAGATGGTAACTCTTTACGGATACTGTTAGTATCTATTGGAACTTCGGGTTCTATCGAAATAGTGACGTTAGGTTAATAAGAAATAGAGGGGAGAAAATCTCCAGTTATAGCCATGAAACCTGATGTTTAAAACAACGGAAGATAATCATTTTAATTCCATATAATGGCTTAGATTATCCTAGATAAATTGAATAGGAATACGGATACTCTAAAACACCATACATATGATGCTCAAGATATTTTTAACAGAGTAAAGGATATTTAGAAAAATAACAGAGATGATGCTCTAAAATTATGATAGGGTAGAAAGGTATATCATATGCACCTTGGTTAAAGCTTCGTGTTGATAACGTATTATAAATAAAGAAGAAATATAAAGAAGAATCATATAGAGGAAGAGAGGATCAACAAGAGATAGTATTTCTTATTTCATTCAAGAATGCTCAATACATTATACATGGCCTCTATTTATAGGCACAGCTTTATAACTTTGATAGAATGTACAGATTACATAATAATATAAGATACTTGTGTGATACAGAGATAATAGGAGATATTAGAGATTATAGGAGATACAGGAGATAATGAGAGATATATGAACATCCACAAAGATATTATTATATTCATAACAAAGAATTCTTTTTTGTTTTTTTTACCAGCAAAAAAGTTAAAGAATTCAAAATTCATGAAAAGAAAGCAAATACAAGAAAACTCTTTAATTAAAGAAACGGAGAATCCATTCACATATTCAATGTATATTCATATATACACTAACATCCAAAATTTGAAGTTCAGCATTTATTCATCAACGGTATGTGCATTTTACTCTTCTAGTCTTATTTATAAGGTACTTCCAATATATTCTACACAGACCAACAAAAACATTAAAATACATTAACTTTCTATTAAAATATAACAACTTTTCAAATTTACCCGTATTTAATATATACTTCTTTCAAAAAAGACAACTATCTACATTATAATAAGGGAAGGATGATATAGTATATTTATACTAAAAATTTAATGAAATGACTTGTAAATGGGATAAAAAAATCTTCTTTCTCTGTCCTATAAATAAGACCAGAGGAGTATATATTTTTTTTCCCTCAAAGTTTGTGCATTGTATATATGATTCACCGAAAACGTGAGTCTTAATTTCAGTAATTGTATCACTTTTCACTCTTTCTTTTGTTTTTTTTCCTTTTTCTAATTTTTAGATTCATCCATACTTTTCTGACCAATTTTTCTTTGGTGACCTTCCACCAACCAGAAATTTAGAATTAAATTCATTTAAACAAAAGAAATGCATATTAAATGCATATATTTGACTAGTGCATTATATTGTATAGAGTTCAAGCAATAAAATGTACATTTATGACTCATAAATAGTGTGGTCAGATTTTTTTGTATCTTTTCTAGAAGATTATATTTTTATTTTTCATTTCAAATTCGAAGTGAATATTCTTCTCTTAATCGTCTTTAACAAATAATGCACAAAAGTAATTAATATTGTTTTTAAGAAATGCCAAATTTTACTAATACATTGCTTTACTAATAACATTACTTTTGCAATGTACTAACAATTATTAATGATAGTTTAATTGATAATATTTTCTATAAAATAACTCGTAATCTAATGCTTACCACATTTATAACAATGCACATTCCCGTGACATCTTTTTGGAACATTAACCTGAACATAAGAAGGATAACGAATTAAGCAATAATAATGTGATAGCATATTCATTGAACAGCTAAATTCTCTATTTAGCTAACAAATCACTTAAAAGTAATGATTGCCGTTCTAGCTAGTTATTCTAGAATGATTTTATAGGCTGTTTTTAATGCTAAAAGATGTTTGATTTGCAAAATTAATTTAAAAATAAACAAAATACATTTTGAATAAAAATAAAATAAACAAAAAGTGAAAACCACACTAGAAAATGACGAGAAAGAAAATTTTAAAAATAAATGAGAAAGAATGATAAGAAAATCAAACTACTTGCTTGAGAAAGTAATTAAAAAAAGAAGGAAAAAACAATGGTAATTAGACTTGAAAAAATGGCCGTTTTGTGGTTTGACATCTAAGTTTGGGTGAGATCATATAATTAAAAACTTGGCTTATAAATAGCCTGCCATTGCCATAGTATAGTCATACGCCCAAGACAACAGAAGGAATAAATCGAAGAAATTGAGGGAGAGAGATAGGCGCTGAAGTGAAGAGAGGGTTAATGAAATAAAATGTTAGATAAAGAGAGGCTCCTTGTTGATTTGTAGAGAGATAAAAGTTAGTGGGATTTGGAAAAATTTCCAACATCACTATCCAATTTGTCAGTTTTCTCCTTTGCTGAGTCTCAAGTTTTATGTATGGTTATTTCGTTGCTCATTGATTTTTATCAAACTTTTTCTATAACACATCGGGCCGGGACAAATAGAGGGAAGATATGCAGAATTGTTAAAAATGCAAATGATGTGTTATCCTTTTCATGCATATTTTATTGAGGCTAGAAACCCTAAAATTCTGTTATTTTGAAATTGATTTTATCATCTAATTGATATTTTTATGTGTTGGGTGTTGAACTCTCTGTTCATTTCTTAGATGTGTTTCTACGGCCAACGTGAGGGATTTGATTCTAGGAGCTCTCTTTTTTAGTACTACTTATGGTCCTAATTATAAGATCTCGTTTATAGACTATAAATGAGATTTTATAATTAGGACCGGGGGTAGTACTCTATTACTGAATTGTGTGGTATGAAATCACCTCTAAACCATATTTTGAAACATTATATCGAATGCATACAAACCTTTTTCTACAAATTCAAGTCAAACTAAGAGTCTAGTGAAAAATTTTGCATTCAAAATACACTTTGTTCTAAATTAAACTGAAAAATTCCAATTAATAATGATTCTGTGAAATTTCTTTTCTTTGATATGAACAAAAGTTTGTGTTTGTATGATATAAGCAACGCTATATTGATATTATTCAAATGACTGATGTCAATTAAGATAATTAAGATTGTTTTTTTCCCCCTTTTAAAACTGTATTAACGATTGCAAGGTATAGTAGGGTCTGATCATGTTTCAAGCTCATTTGATGGGAAAACCAGGTGTGCATTTATAATATTCATTCAATGATGGAGCTCTCAAGAAACCGGTGCAACAGGGAAGAGGGAGAATCAATTATGTTGAATGATTCAAGATTGCTTTCCCACCAACTTGGGAGGGACCTTCCAATCAATTGTCTGATTCGATGCTCAAGATTTGATTACACAACACTTGCCTTGTTGAATTGCGATTTTCACTCCCTTGTTAAGAGTGAACTATTATATCGTCTAAGGAGAAAGGAAAATATTGTAGAGTATTGGGTTTACTACTCATGTAGCCGCCTTGAATGGGAGGCCTTTGACCCAAATGGTGGCCATTGGATGAAGTTGCCCAAGATACCTTCAAATGATGAATGCCTTGAGAGTTCAGATAAGGAGTCATTGGCTGTTGGCACACAGCTTTTTGTTTTTGGAAGGGACGTAATGTCTCCTATCATCTACAAGTACAACATTTTAACAAACATTTGGTCCTCAGGCATGTCAATGAATACTCCTAGGTGTCTCTTTGCCTCTGCCAGCCACCATGAAGTTGCTTTTATAGCCGGGGGCTGTGATCCACTTGGGAATATCTTATGCTCAACCGAGCTTTATAACTCAGAAACAGCAAAATTTGAGATTCTTCCAAGTATGAATAGAGCCAGGAAGTTGTGTTCTGGTTTTTTCATGGACGGGAAGCTTTATGTAATTAGTGGGATTAGTGAAGGCGACATGATGCAACTTACCTGCGGAGAGGAGTTTGAGCCAATCACAAAAACATGGAAGCTAATACCTGATATGTTGCCAGGGCGAATTGATGGAGTTGTGAATTTAACAGCCCCTCCTAACAAGGCACCTCCTTTAGTTGCTATTGCAAACAACATATTATATGCTGCAGATTATGGAGAACAAGTGGTAAAAAGATATGAGAAAGAACAAAACTCATGGGTCATAGTAGGGGGACTACCTGAGCGAATGGCTACAGTAAATGGTTGGGGATTAGCCTTTAGGGCTTGTGGTGATAATCTGATTTTTATTGGTGGTATAGATGGAAGGATGGTTAAGGTATATTCTTGCAGCACACAGCAAGGTGAAGAACTATAGTGGAATCTACCTGCTAGTAATGAATCAAGGAACTTTGTGCTTAATTGCACAGTGATGGGGTGTTAATGGTTTTCAAGGGTATTAATATGTAGTTTTTTCTTTCCAGGTAGATGAAAATCAAGTAGTTTGAAATGATCTCTAGCCTTTTTCTAGCTTTGACATAAACAACTTCAAACCTTTTACATGTTGTTGATGTTGACTTTTTCTTCTGTTCCTTTTATTACTTGTTTCATTTCAATTAGGATCAATCGGGAATAATTTACTCAGACATTCTATATCGCAAGGAAATGTGTTCATATTAAATGTTATTCCTGTATCTGTGTAGCTAAGAAGCTTTGGCAGATATAGCATACACGCAGCCACATTAATATGTTAAATGCTACCTATAGCTTGGCATAGCTATCTAGCTATAAACCTCTAAATTAATTTCACTTTATTGATTCTGGGACGAGTACAAGCTTTTGGGAGAATTCCGTCCTAAAAGTTAGGTATTCGAATTGACAGGCCGAAGGCCTTATGAGGCCCTTTTTGAAGAAAACCCAAACTAATGTGGGGACTCGTAACAAAATCATTATCATTCTGTGATATAATATTTTGCTCCAAGGCATCCAAAACTTATATTCAGGCAATATATCCTAGTGTTGATCCATCCATGTCTTTTATCAGCTTAACTCTCTTTGTTTGCATATTTATGAACTCATCATTACGACTAAGATACTGTTCATCATTGTATCGAGACATTCATGGATGACGATTACTGAATATTGAACAACAATCAAACATTTTCAACTAAAAGAAAGATCTTTAACTATAAAAGGCCAATAAGAAAGAGTTTGAGATGAATACCAGTAATTGGATTTGATTTTAGTATGAATAATAATTAGTGCACTCAATAAGCATAGACTTGTATGCATACTTCATTCGAAATGAGACGAGAAAAATTGTTCAAACGCATGTGTGTTTGTGACCGTAAAAAAGGGAAAATCGTATTGCGATATATTTGTCATGGAATTTCAGATAGATTTGTCATGGATTTTCGACACATTTAGGCCTTTGTGATTTGACTCTATGTGGATTGGTCTGTCACGAATGTTGTGGTTGCAAAGTAAAATCTGTCACGTTTTTATAATTAATTTTTGCCAATCACAGCTAATTTAATAGCAACACAAATGGTATAATGGGTTATAAATTTGGATCTTCATTCAATTCTCGTTACAGCGTGTGCTTATCCCGCGGCGAAATCTTAACAATCCAAAATTTGATCTAAATGGTATGAATTTAATTTTTAATTTGCAATTTGAGTGATAAAAGAAAGCAAATAAGTTGGGCCAGTTTGTTCAAAATCAAGAAAAAGGTGATTTTGATTGATTAAATACGTGGGAGTACGTAGCTGAAAGTTGTCATTTGGCCCAAAAAAATTAATCTACTTCTGACTTATTTTAATTAACTAATCAACCAAAATTATTTTTTAACTTAAAAAGAAATTTCGTAAGCTTAAAAATTAGAAATAATTAGTCAGCTTAATAAACATAGACTCGTATATATACTTTGAAATCAGGAAAAAAATTTAAATACACAAAAATACATTTAGTTACATAATTTTATCCTAATATTTTTAGTGATACAATCTTATCCATAATTTTTTAAAAACAATTTTACCACTTAGTAATAACATTGTAACAAAAAATTAGGGATAAAATTGCACTTTTACTCATATATATATTGACTATAAAAAGAAAAAGAAAATTCGGGAAACATTCGCAATAGAATTTGAGACAGATTTTTTATGGATTTGTGAGGCATTGAGGCCTTCACAATAGAGTTTGCATGGATTGGTTTATCATGACGTTCTGGTCCCCCGGGGGGGGGGGACCTTATCATGACGTGGTTAAAATAAGGAAAAATTAATCTTCAGTGTCTTAAGTATAATTCAGTTCCAAAACTTTTGATTAGTTTAAAACTTAGTTCCTGAAATATAGATCGTTTATGTTTTTTTATCCTTTATATTAGTAACTCATTTCCAGTCAGCATTGAGTCATCCTAATTGGCCAAAACATTATGACTCAGCATCCACATCACATCATGAGTCAGCAGGAAAACAAAATCGAATGAGCTTCAATCGAATAAGTCATCCTAATTTGAGGCGGCTTGTTCCTCTCTGTTCTGCAATATGGTCGAGCAAAGCAGAGAAGGGAGACAACATGGGAAAGAGAATGGCAGAGATGAAGGAACGAGGAGAGTCGGGAGTTAAAGAAAGAGACAACTTTCTTGTTTTCTCAAAATAACTCGTTAAAATGGATCACAATTCAGGTGTGGACTTGTTTGCTCACATAATATATGTTTAATATGGATCGATTTGAGTCAGGAAGTCATGAAATTGCAGATCGAACAATTTTGATAGTAGATGGGGGTATTGAAATCTAAGCATTTTAGACCTTATTTCTTCTCAATAATCAATGCTTATTGCTATATTAGACCTTTAGAACACTGCGTAAATGACACTATTTTCACAGACCGAAGCTTCAAATTGTCTAAAAAAAAAGCCGTTGCTTCTGTTCATTTTTTGGGGCCAAATTCCTTTGATTGAATCATTAAATCAAACCATACTTAAAGGAATGTTTGAAAAAAATTTTCGGGCCTTGAGATTGCATTTCACGAGTTTTTGGAAATCATCAATGGCGGATTCCATCCATTGTTGACGTGAGCTGAAGAAGAAGCAAGCGACTACGATCCCATTATGTGCTCTCCCCTCCGGGGTATGCTGAGTGATAATGTTTTTTGCCTACTAGGATGACCCAGTACTAACTTGGAAATGAATTATTGATGATAAAGGACAAAAATATAAATAATCAAATTTCAGGGCTGAGTTTAAAATGAATTGAAATTTCAACGTTTAAATTTTAAGTGAGTTAAAACTTTAAAAACTAAGTCATACTGAGTCATATTTAAGGGATTGAGTTTTCAATAAGTTAAAAGTTGAGGGATTAAAAAATTAATTTTTCTTTAGAATAAATACAAATAGTCAACGGACTTATAGTCATTTGTTTGCGCTTGATGAAATAAATTCAATACTTCCATAAGCTTACCAAATATACTTTAGAAATCGCTTCTACTTTCGTTTCTATAAAGAAACTTTCATACTACCAAATAGGGCATAAGATACATCTCCATAAATACACCAAAAAAAAAAAAGCCAGAGTAAAAGCTAATAAAATAAAAGCCATACAATCAGAATAAATATATACGATAAAATTAATGATAATCTCGCACAAATGAGCAGTTTACTTAACATTTCCATACACTACACAGACACAAGCATGACTATAAAATAATTTATACGTTACATGCAAAATTGTGCAGAAATTTCATTCTCAGGTATGTTGCTGTTACTGGGAATTAAGAAGGGTATGATGCTGTTACAGAGAATTAAGAAGTAATTATATAATACAAACAAATTGAAAGGGGGCCTATAATTGAAGTTAATGATCTAATCTAATAGAGACAAGTGAGCTAATGACCCCCACCATTAGTGTCACACATAGGCTTGACTGTAATATTTTACCAGCCTGAGACTCCAATCCTGCAATCAGCAAACAAATTCCAGTAATGATTATAATCCTTAGAAAATGATACGTTTTAAACAAACTAGTGTCGGTCCCATAATTACATGAAGACAAAGGAATGAACTGTACTGTTCATAATTTATGAATAGTGTGCCCTATTAGAATTTTTATTTAGGGTTAATAAAATTTAATCTCATTTTTGTTTTGATCCTGAAATTTAAGATCAATGGTTTTGATCTATGAAATTTGATCTTATATTGGTTCGCTCAAAGATTTTAAGTGATTGGAACAGTGGTTTTAGTCCCTAAAACAAGGTTTCAAGGACTAAAACCATTTGTTTCAAATTTCAGGAAGTGAACCCTTTCATTTATATATAAATTTTGTCATCCAATCATTGCAGATAAAAAAATTATTCTTAACAAATCTGAGTTTCATCCGTATACATACTAAATGATCAGAGTTTCTTCAACATAAGGATTCTATTTGAATTTAAAATAATTCTTCGGGCAGTATGGTCCATTCATTCATGTACTCTACCAACTAAATTCAGTTAGAAGAAATCAAACTGTCCAAAAAAAAAAAAAACAAAACAAAAACGAAGTAATTGTTTTAAACCCTAGGCTTTCCAGTAATATGTGCCTAACCCAAATTATGAACTCTCACAAATCAATCACTTCAGGCTTTTCATTTTTTGATAAATTCCAACGCGTAAACTTCTTAGAAAATGGTTCCTGGTTTTTCCCAAGCAAGCAGAAAGCTGGGCTTCTTAGAAAAGCCCACCTATCGCTTCCCCCCCCCCCCCCCCGGCCCAAAAAAAAAACAGTGCATTTGCCTTTAGAAGATTCAGAAACTCGAACTTTAAAACAAAAACCACTTATGCAGAGGGGAAAAAAAGAAGAAGCAGATCTTAAGATGCTCTAAATAGAAGCAATCACTGACACCTGCTACTCTGTCTAGCACAGTTTTATGACTACTCTAATATCAATCCAACTGGCATTGAGCACCTTTAATTTAAGGAGGAGAAAATAATATGTAAAGGTTCACAACTTAAACCAACACTAATTGAGGATACAACTCTTATAATAGCTGCGTTTGCTAAGGTTACCACTTGAGCTTCTTAAAGTTCCGGCCTGTCTTGATGTTACATGTATTTTTCATCTAGAAGTAGTACTAAATTTAAACTATACATACAGCATTTGAAAGATAACGCTGTAACTTCATGAATATGAGTGATAATTTTAGAAGCACCAATGGAAACTTAATTCTATGGTCCTCAAAAGAGATTTCGATTTTTTAGATTCTTAACTATCATTGATCTAAGTTATGGAAGTTTTAACCGTCATGTTCTCTTTTGAGAATACCATGGATGGAGCTACCTATCCATGATTGGAAGGGTCAATATGCAGAGCACATGACTACTAATAGGAGGAAAGCAAACAGAGTCATATCCTTTCACAAATATAGTGTTTGCTTCCCCAAGGTTTGGTCCAAAGTGACAGAGGGAGACAGGCATGATGGAGCGAGATGGATCTGGATATGTGCCGCATGCACTTCATGAGCTGATATGCATGCAGCATACCAGATTGATAAAATAAAACGTGCATCAAATCCAGATCCCAGACAGATGGATCCATAGCTAAAATAACATACCCCAAGAAAACATTCAGATTGAAAACAACCCTGATATAAACGCAGTATTTAGGCCATATCGGATTGAAGAATTCATTTCAGAATATCCCATAAACAAAAATGAAAATGAAAATATTGAAAAACAATAGGACAAAACAGAAAATCAGCCCACCTTGGTTTGGTCATCATTAAAAGACAGACGTACTTATAACGAGAATGTCATATTTATTTCACTCCCATGCCTTATGGTATTGGAAAACTGAGTACTATTTTCGTCAGTATGTCAGAGAAATACGTGATTCTTGTCTAAATTTGGAGATTAAATTCAACCAAGATGTACAACAAAATGGCATGTTTTTGACCGAATCTAAGAGAATACCTAAAATGAACTCTTATCACCCATGTATACTATTTCTCAATGAATGCATCGAATAACTTCTTTTAGTTCTTAGATATCCCACAGATTATATATTTGTCTATTCTTGGGTATTTTAGAAAGTAAAGAAATAGAAGGAAACTCTCCGAATTCTTATGATATTTTATGCATATGAAAGAAGGGATTAAATAGAAAAGTCATAAGACCTGTAAGAGATTAGACCTGTAATGGTCAGATCTTCAGAAGAAAGTCATTACTAGGCATAAAGCCTTGAATGGAACTTAAGATCTTTGTTACCAAACTCCAACTATAAGAATAATTATTTCCCAAAACAAGAAACTGAGGTCAAGCAATCACGTAGAAAAGGAAATAAAAGAAAATAAGCCAATTAATTTACTTACTTGGATATACTGGGATGCTCTGCTGATTCCTGAAAAAGTTTTCTGGATCCACTGCTGTCTTAATCTTCACCAGCCTCTCAAAATTGTTATGGAAGTACTTGACCCCATAAACCTTCCCTTCTTCATAGCTAATCTTATCCAAATTGTTGATGCCGATATCAAGGTCCCTGTAATTAATGAATGCCCTCCTTGGGTTCTTAGACACAAATGGTGTCATGTAACTGTATAGTCGTCTAATCTGAGTTGTGTAATACTTTTCTGCTTCATCTCCAGGCTCATACCAGTTTATTGAGTACTGAATTTTGTACAGATTCCCTACACGATGTGGGAAAGAAGTTGCATCAGATGAAATCTGATTCATTTTTCCTCCATAGGGATTGAAAACAAACCCTGTTTTTTTCCATTTCAATCATCTTGTTCCATATATATTCCAACCCATCTCTGGGAATTGGGGTCTGCACATAATCAGATTTCCTTTTGAGGAACCATGCTGAGTCAAGATTTCTATCGAGCATTTTATCCACTTTGGTGTCATTATCAAATCCAAACCACCATGTCATTGAATCAATCCAACTCATCTCAAGACAATCTTGCTTCTTCAAACCCAATACAGGAAATTCCTTCTCCAGCAGCTTCACAAGTTCATCAGCCCTCCCAAGAAATGAAGCCAGAACTGAAGCTCTGATGGTTTTCGTTTTAGAAGAGTCAGATTTCATAGTCACAGGCTGCAAGAGCAATCTCATGAAAAGCCTATCATCCGTATGAGGAGCAACTTGCTGCCATTGAACAACAAGACCAGTGGCATTCTCTTCCAAAGTCCTTTGAAACCTGAAAACCGTAAGAATTTCTGGCACCTGAACCAACTTAACTGTGTATGACAGAATAACTCCAAAACTTGCTCCTCCACTGCCTCTTATAGCCCAAAAAAGATCCTCCCCCATTGATTTTCTGTTAAGAATTCTACCACTAACATCAACAATTTGAGCATCAATAATATGATCAACAGAAAGCCCATATTTTCTCAGCATATTGCCATACCTTCCTCCACTGAAATGACCACCAACACCTACAGTTGGACAAAGCCCAGAAGGAAACCCATGAACTTTACTTTTCTCCCGAATCTTATAGTACACTTCACCAAGCGTAGCACCAGCTTGAATCACCGCAATTTCATTCTGTATATCCACAGTGACACTTCGAAGATTGGAAAGGTCAACGAGGATGAAGGGTTCATCAGAGGTGTAAGAAATACCTTCGAAGTCATGGCCACCACTCCTTATTCTGAGTCGAATCGAGTTGTTTTTGGCGCAAATTACTGCAGCCTGAACATGGGATTCTTGCAAAGGGGTCAAAATAATGGAGGGTTTAGGAGTAGAGGAGGCATTGAACCTAGCATTACGAATGTAGGCTCGAAGAATAGAGGCGTAGTAGGGAGTGTTTTTGGTTTGAGCGAACGATAATTTTGATGATGCTTGGCCTATAAATGGGGAATCGGTGTCGTCAGCTGCGTCTTTTGATTCTTCCGAAGAGACTGAGAGTAATAAGCCATTGGGACTGAAACTGAGACTGATAACGAGGAGAAGATGACCATAGCTGGTCCATAGGTGGTAAAATCAGGTTTTCCCGTTGATTGTGTGGTTCATGTTTGAAAAATGCAATATTAAAATTGCACAAAATATATGGAATTTATGAGAAGGAAGATGCGCAGCACAAGTCATTCATTCCTAATTCCTTCCGTCAGATAATAAATGATATGATAACTGAGTAGAAGATTCTGGTTAAAAAAACAAAAAACAAAAAAGCAGAAGATGACTGAATTTTCTAGTGAATTTAATCTGACTCCTATAAAAGTTAGATTAAATAAAAATCAGATAGTATAATGTGATTTATATTTGGATTGGATTTTGTAAAAAAATCAGTTTGAGAAACTGAAACTTATTTGAATGATAAATCAAAAAGTAAATTTAGATACAAAATAACTTAAAAAGACATAAATTTTATTAAGTAATACATATATAATATTATATATATAATGTGACCATTTTAAAAAACATTGAAAATAAAATTATTTAAAAATAAAAAAATTTAATTTATTATTAGAAAGAAATTAAAAAAAAACTAAAATACTTAATTAAATATATTTAATGGATAAATATATATATATATATATATTTAAAGCCAGGGAGATGTGGTCCCACGCCTATGTTCGATTTTGTCTCGATTTTTTTACCCACAAGTGAAAGAAAATACATGTAAGAAAGCGTCAGGGTCGGTAATATTCTAGCGGTATTATTGAATGCACTGCCAACTAAAAAGAAAAAGTCACATCTCCTCTCCAAAACATGGGTTCAAACACTTTTTTCCCCACACCTTTAGCTTTTTTAGTTGAGATACACGATTGGGCTCCCAATCGGCATCCCAAAGACCCAAAACACACCGTAAGACTCCACTTTTTCTTCTCCTGTTTTCCGTCCAAAGAAATCAATAATCAATAGTGTCTTCAAAATCCTGTTCCAGGCCGTTTACTTAAGTGAAGCAGGTGTGCCACGTAAATCATGGCCTGATGAATACAAAAATGACAAGTACAGTTCATGGGTCCCACTACTACTCCCTTCTTTTTGCCTCCGTATGACTGTATCCCGCTCTCCTTCTCTCTCTCCTTTCTGCTTTTTTCACTATTGACAATCCTTCTTTTCCATTCTCTCCTTTCAACATGTTTAATTTACATTCATCTAGTGCAATTTATTTTCTCTGTACCCAAAAATAAGATTTTTATGAATAATAAAATCATATTATTATACATATAAGAGTTTATTTAATTTTTAATTTGATCCTAAATATAAGATTTTAATTCATTTTGTTTTTCATTTTTATCCATTTTTTCAAGGTAGTCCTTGTAGTAGTTGCACATATTATATATTTCATCAAATAATACTTGATTAGTAAGGATATTTTTTAGAAGACAATACCTATTTATTACAAATAACTAACTTAACTAATTTTCTTAATATACTCAAATTAGTCAGTTAACTCTTATATTAAAAACAGGAGGTAGTAATAAATCTATATATAGTACAAAGGCATATAAGTGGTACAAATTTTAAAATTTACATATTTAATAAAATTTTATTATTCATAAAATTTTGTCTTAGGTTAATAATATATAAGATATATGACTTTATTCTCTCTCATATGATCTCAATATTATTATACACAATATATTATCTAATATATATGAGAAATATATAGTATGTATTTATGTGTATGTATTTAAAAATAATTTGGCCTACCCCACACAACGCGAACAATTGAAAAATAAAACAAGTACTTAAATAGTTTATTTTGATCATCCTTTTCCAAGGTACTGAAAACCGGACCGGTAACTGAACCGGTCAAGGCAGTGGGTCAAGGGTTACTGGGTCAGCTCGGAGTTGACCCGGAGTCAGACCGGTGAGGAATTAAAAAAATTAAAAAATAATGAAAATTCTTATCACACCAACTTAATACCTTAAATTACCAAAAACATAATCATATATTTACAATATATTTTCAAGTTTTAACTTTTTTACATAACAAAATAACATCACATTGTCATAATGGCATAATGCCATCCCATGTCACCAAAATACTAAATATTCATCCTAGAAAACTATCAAAATAGATATATATATATATATATATATTGGCACCTATAATGATTCAATCACTAAACCAACTAATAATTATCCACACCAAAATTATCATTAACTTCATTTAAATCCATAGGCATTGAGACACTAGGAGGAGGTGAAGAAGCTACAGAAGGACCAGCACAAGCACTTGGAGTAATATCATCATCATTCAAAGGTGGAGGCTCAGGAATATGCATGTCTTCATCACCTATACATGACAACAATTAAATTGTTAATGGTTATGTGAAAAAAAATAGTTATACACTTTTGTATAAAAATGAAACTATAACAGAAGAGATTATTAATTTATTACAAACCTTCATCATGCCTTTCAATCTCAAAAGTTGATGTAGTTGCAATGTCTTCATTATTGGCAACTCTTTCAAAATTTATTTCATCTAGACTATCAAATTCAGGAGTTGCATCTTCAACCACCCAAAAATCAACTTTATCAATTGATTCATAATCAATAGGATCATAATTTGTCTTCTTCTTGTTCAATAGATTCCTTCAATAACAAAATGTAAGAAAATCAACATTAATGAATTCTATATTCAATAAAAGCAAATAAGCAATATTCAATAAAAACATTCATAAATCAAAATTTTTAATATTACCTATCTTTTAATCTCAGATTGTAGTTTGTAAAAACCAGATCATTTAACCTTTCATGTTCCAATCTATTTCTTCTTTTGTTATGAATCCGCTCAAATAAGCTCCAGTTCCTCTCGCATCCAGAAGAAGAAGATGTTTGGCTAAGAATACGTATTGCAACTTGTTGCAATTCCGGAATTGAACTCCCATGAAATGACCACCACTGATCTGCATAATACAATAAAAGATATTTAGTTATATTCATATATTTGATATTAAATATGTATTAATATGTGCTATTAAACATGATATAAATATACTTACGAGGATCTAGTTTTTGAGCTGCTTTTTCACATGAAAATCTATCAAAAGAATCCTTACGATCACGATAGATAAACACTTGCTGCATCATTGTACAAAAATCAAGATTTTCATTTGAGAAAGACTCAAAGACATCAATCAAATCTTTTTGCAATTTGTTCTTTTTGATGAAAGTTGGATTATACAAAAATGCAGGATTCAACATATAAGCTGCGGCATGAAGTTCTTGCTTCAAATGCTTGTCCCATCGAGCTTGAATAATGTTAGTGTAAGGCTTGTATAGCTCTTTATTCCTTTGAAAGATGTCCTTGATTCCATTTTTAGCCCTTTGCATCCCTTCATAGACATAAGGCAACGAGGGTTTTTCATCTGAATCAACAATCCTCAGAAGTCTCATAAGTGGAGACACAATCTTCACAACTTGGTAACATTCATTCCAGAACCGATTGTCTAATACAATTGCACTGAAAGTTCTTCCAGCTTCAGTTCTTGCCAATTTGTGATCCACAAAATGTTTATCAATAGCCAATGCTTGTAAATCATGCTTGTGCAAATATATGCTATGCAAGGTAATGAATGTAGTTGCAAATCTTGTTGCACCAGGGCGAACAATTTCCTTCCAACCCAGTCTTTTCCTTAGCCATGACAAGAAGATTGTATGATTATATGCAAATCTAGTGATTTTAGATGCCTTTGTTGCAAGATTTGACACATGAGGCATAGAAGCAATATCTCTCAAGACAAGATTCAAGCAATGAGCTGCACAAGGTGACCAATAAATAGTTTTATATTTCTCTTTAATCAGTTTACCACATGCCACATAGTTAGCAGCATTGTCAGTCACCACATGAACTAGATTTTCAGGACCAACCCACTCAATAACTTCACAAAATAATGAGAGTAAAGTTTTAGCATCCTTAACTACATTTGAAGCATCAATTGATTTCACAAATACCATGCCATGTATGGAATAGACTAAGAAATTAATCAAAGTTCTTTGTCTAACATCAGTCCAACCATCAGCCATGAGTGTACAACCATTTTCCTTCCATTTTGCATGATGACTCTCAATCAATAACTGACATTCCTTCTTCCAATCTTTCAACAAGTTAACTCTAAAATCATAAGCATTAGGGGCTTTAAAACCAGGCCCAATTGCAGCAATAGCATCAACACTTTTTGAAAAAGAGGACAATCAAATGCATTAAATGGAATGCAATTAACAATAGCCCATTGAGCAATAACCATCTTGGCATTATATTGTGCTTCCTTAGTTGACAATACACTCTTGAGGCTTGGTTGGGAACCAGAAGATGTCCTAGGAGCAAAATAATTGTCAACCCTCCCAGCTTCAGGAGCTTTTCTCTTGTTGCCACTACTTTCAATGCCTATTCTAAGTGGAGGTGAATCAACCAATTCCTCAATTTCCCTAGTTTCAGTGTCATCTTCTACATGTTTAACATGTTTTTTTCTTTGACCCTTCTACCAAAGATTCTTTCATTCTGGCACGTACATCATGAGAAACTTTTTTACAAGAACAAACTTGACCAGAGACACCAGCTAAATGTTGTTTCATTCTATTTATCCCACCTCCTCTATAACTTGATGCACAAAATAGACAGGTAAAGACATTTACTTTCCCCTCTTTCTTAAGGGAAACATATGCCCATGCAGGATCAGTTTTACCAGGTCCAAATGAGGGTGCAATGCTGTTCGGATTATTGGTGGCACCAGAAGTGGGGTTCGGATTCTCATTTCTGGGATTATTGTTGATAGAACCAGAACCAGAACCAGACGTGGAATTCAAATTCTCATTTCTTTCGATATTTGTATCATCCATGATCAATAATTAGCCCAAATAATCTAACACAAACTACAATTAGGGATGAATTATAAAACAGAGTCAGAGCAAAGCCGGAGCAAAATAATAATCCCACAGCAAATTAATAATCCAAATCAGAGCAACAAGTATACGGCAGTAAATGAAAAATTCCAAACTATAAAGTCAGATAAACCATTGAAGGATTTTTGCCAATAAACCGAAATACCGAATAGACAATAACAATATATACAGCCGTGTGAGGTAAGGTGAATCTGATGAGATGAAACTATCAAGGCTATAATACTATTACATTGCTCATTCTCCATTCTCCCATTACCTCTACTTCTCAGTTCTCATCAGGCCCAAGCAAAAAGAAAAGGAAAGTAATGGTGCTCACGATTGAAATAAACAGAACGGTAATCACAAATTCACAATCCATGAATCAAAACTCTAAATTCTAACAGAACCAATTGAAACCACATTCACAATCCAGAAAAAAATTGCAAACCAGAACGGCGGCATCGGAGCTCTGAAGTTTGAATGAAGAACTCTAAATGCGGAACCCGCGCTGCCTCCGTCAACACGAACCAGTCATGAATGAGCCACGGCTCTGAACTCTGAAAATGCAAGAAGAAATGGCGACAGAGTAAACAAGAGGGAGCTCTGAACGGTGGCGGAACTCTGAACGGCGGTTAAACAAGAGGGAGCTCCATCAACGAGAACGCGGAACGCACTCTGTTTCCGTCAACTCCGACCAGTCATCAATGAGCCACGGCGAACTCTGAAAATGCAAGAAGAAATGGCTTGCCGGTACTGTAAACAAGAGGGAAGCTAGGGCAAAAAATGGGTTTAGTCGGTTTATCGGGGAGAGAAGGAGGGAAAAAAAATTAAGAGGGAAACCGAAAGGAAAACAAAACAGAGGGAAGAGGAGTAGGCTCTGAACTCTGAAGGCTTGAAGCGACAGTGTAGGGGGCGGGGGGTTCGTGCGCCAAGCCGCCATCAGTCAGCCAGAGTGGATTTTTTTTTTAAAAAAAGAAACGACGTCGTTTTGTCACTGAGTTTGGTTTTTTAAAAACAACCGGTGTGACCCACTGAACCGTCGGGTCAACCGGTTCGTTTCCGGTTCACCCCGGTTCGGTCCGGTCCACACCGGTTCAATTTGAACCCGGTTCATACGTTCAACCGGACCGGTTTTCCGACCGGTTCACCGGTTTCCAGTCTGAACCGGCCGGTCCGGTCTGGTTTTCCATTCCATGTCCTTTTCTCATATGAGCAGGTCATTTCTCAGTGGAGGGAAAAATTGAAGAAGATGAATGCAAGCGGAGAGCGACTGGGAAAGAGGAATGTGTGACGTGTGAGGAAAGCTGAAAGGGGAGGGAGTTGAGTGAGGAGAAGAGAGCGAGGCGCATGGAAAAAGGAAAGAGAGCAATAGTGGGACCCATGGGCTGTAATTTGTCATTTTTATATTGGTCCGACCATATGTTACGTGGCACTCCAAGTTCACCTGAGAAGTGCTCCTCCACACAACTTGGCGCGAAAAAAATGCATCTCTACCCTTATTTAGTGTTCATGGCCGAGGGCACAATATTTACAATTAAATAATTATGAAAATTGAAAAACCATGAGTTTTTTGAGAATCCTATAAAAAAAAATTTTAAATTACTAAATACTAAGAAATTTTTACAAAAATATATTTTTATTCAAAAGTTAAGTGTTGTTAAAACTTGTTAAAGTGTAAGAACTGATTTGGATTCAGTAATTTCAATTTTTTTTTAATTCTCCCTTTTTCCTTTCTAATGGGCACGTTTTATATTGTTTTTCCACAATAGAATTTTATAGTAAAAAATTCATACAAATAATTATATATTTAATAATAATTCTTATCATTTATTTAAAATAGAAAAATAAAGTTAAAAATAAAAATTGGCTAAATATACATTTATTATTTTAATTTTATACAACGTTTCAATTTAGTCCTTAACTTTAAAAATCATATATTTAGTCTTTTAACCCTAAAATTAGTAGGCTTAGATTATGATTTTTTATAACAATCAAAATTGTTTTAAAAATTAAATTTAATATTAGCATTTGAGAATATTTTATCAATATTTAAGATCTTAATGTTATCATTTTTTTTAACAATTTTAGAGTTTAAGGCCTCCTAAAAGTATACTTTTTAAAGTTAAAAAACCAAATTAAAACTCTCTATAAAATTAAGAACTAATATATACTTTAGCTATAAAAATTTCCCAAGAGTATAATAAATAATAAAGTTTTTTATCTTTAAACAAAACTTCTAAGAATAGTGATTAATTTAAAAAATAATCTTTAATGACGAGTCTAAAGCCACATAACCTTGCTCCTATCGTATTGAGTGGAGCAATTAGCCAGTCATGACGCTGGACAATAATGTTGGGTTAATGATGGCTTACATCCAGTCATGACGCTGAACAATAATGTGGGGTTGATGATGGCTTACACGCAGCCAAGCAATATAATTATTGTTTATATATTAACTATTAATTATGAAATATAATTATATTTATTCAATTTTGATAATATAAAATTATAACTTTATATATAAAATAAAATTTGAACAAATAACTTGAATAAAATAAGGATAAAAATTGTTCATGAAAAAATTTCTCCTCTCAAAACAAACAAAGTAACATTAAAATTCTTTCATTCTATAAAAATCCTTTCTCTCTCCTTTTCTTTTCTTCCCTCCATTAAAATATCTTCATTTCCCTCCCTCCGTAAACCAAACACACCCAATATATGGAACCTATTTCCATGCTAAGCCCTATCTGATGAGCACCAAGTGCTCATCAGGCCAATACGTACCGTTTTAATTAGGTTCCATTCATTTAGTACCTGTTTGGATCATGGTGGCAATTCTTTATAAGCACGTTCACATAAGTCGAGATAAAATTCTTATCACATACTTACTTTGTATTCTGTAAATTATTATTGAAAAGCTACTTATAAGCTGTTCCAAATAGGCTCTTAATCGCCATTGTCCTTTTTGTTGGGCTCTTTAAAAAAATTTTGTCTCAAAGTTAACCCAGGTTGGATGATATTAGACGCGCTAGAGGCCCTTTTTTTTTTCAGGGGAGGGAAGCTCTAGGTTTTTGCTTACTAACTCCAATATTTAATATAAGAACTAGTTATAGATTAAATTTATTTTTAAATATGAGATTTTAATCTATTTTGTTTCTTAAATTTATAATATTTTCTTTAAAATATTCTTATATTGATTATAAGGGGTTCCCACCAAAAGGTAGTTCCCATGCACATAATTAAAGAAGACAAGTTAGAAAAGTCAACACATACTTGTTACAATTAACCAACTTAACTAATCTTTTTAATCTCTCCAAATTAGTTATTTAGCTCTTATATCAAGGACTTGATGTAGTATTTTTTTTTATAATTACTACTTTCTATTAATATAAGAGCTACATAATTAATTGTGAATATTAAAAAAATAATTAAGATAATTATTTGTATTAAATGAGTATTTCTTTCTTAAAATATTTTTGTTAATCATGTGTATTGGAATGAAAATCCTCTTAGCATGTTCAATCACCATATGGACAACCTTGTAAAAATATATATATGAGAAATAAAGTTAATTGATATCTTATATTTATAATCAAATTGAATATTTAATTAGCTCTTATATTTGGGACCGGAGGTAGTATTATATTGGAATTAATATTTGAAGAATAACCATATTGAAAATTTTTTTGCATGTCACCAAGATATCATGTATTCAATGGCCAGGATTTCTCCCTTAACCATCAGAACGCTGCGTTTCGGTGATGAGCATATGGTGCTCATCACCCGCTTAGAAGGAAACTGGATCCTCCAATATATACTTTGCCGTA